>NC_135539.1:11639749-11939749 GCF_045843805.1 Urocitellus parryii | reverse complement strand
AACCCAACAGATAAAAATGTGATGATCCAAGATTTGAGCCTTAAATTTGAGTAAAAAGAAGGAGCAAAAGGAAATTAAGGAACAATCAATCTGTTAGATTTACAAAGGCAGCAAACAAAAACTAAGACAATCTTAAAGAAGAGAGGAAAGGCGGATTTTTTAAAAGAGCAATAATTTAAAACAGCACATGAGTAACCTCTATAACTCATATATAAATCTGAATTCTAGTTTCTTTGTAAACATAAATATTTAAAAATAAGAGATTAGAATATAACTAGCATCTGTGGAGGACTCAGCGTGCATCTGACCCATAGGTACGTTATTGACAATGCTACAGGAATGTGTTGTCACTATCATCCCCACCATGCAAAGGAAGAAACTGAGAAGGAACAGAACTGGTGGCCCAAGGTCATCGGCGTGGCAAGCAGCAGAGGTGGGATGGCAGTATGGCGGTCCCAGTTCCCAGCCCAAGCCCCTAACCCGTGCTTCGTGCAACCTCTCCATGTGAAACAGATGAGAAGGTGAAGTCACAGACCAATAGCTGGGTGTGGTGCACCCTTGTCATCCCAGTGGCTCTGGAGGCTGAGGCAGGAGGATCACAGGTTCAACACAGCCTCAGCCACTTAGGGAGGCCCTAAGCGACTTAGTGAGGCCCTGTCTCTAAATAAAGTATAAAACAAGGGCTGAGGAAGTGGCTCAGAGGTTAAGCATCTCCCTCCCCCAATCAAAGACAATGGAATAATAAATGCATAATCATAGTTAAAGAAATTTTAAAACATCCATGATATCAGTGACTGTCTAGACAAATATGAATTATAAAAATGGACCCAAAGGGAATCCAAGTATGTTAATACCTTTGGGAAACATTGAATAAGCTGTATAAAATAATATGAGGAAAGAACTAAGCCTCAATTATTCTAAATAAAATGTGAGTGATTTCAACATTCTGAAAAAAAATAGGCAACTCTCATGCTATGTAACTATTGAGAAAGAAATTTTAAAAGAAGAAAAAAATGCATCCTGATTTCTTAGTGAGATCAGCATGAGTCTATTGCTAAGGTCTCATAACAATAGCTAAAGACTGAGAAAGTTGCAATCCAATATTATTTATCGATATAGATATAAACACGCTGAATAAAATCCCAGAAAACCTAATTCAGCTTTGCTTCAGAGAAATAAATTGCCATGACCAAATGGATTTTCTTCCAGGAAGTCAAGGTAGATTGAATATTAAGAATCATTTAATATTCAGAAATCTATTAACATAATTTATCACATCAGAGGATCAGAGGAGAAAGACCATCACCAGAAACCAAAAGGGTTTTGACAGAATTCAATACCCATCTCTGAACTCTTATTTTTTTTTAATACAGAACTCATTGTGCAGAGGAACACTCTGCTAACACGATAAAGACTAGCGCTCACACATTAACATCCAACACCCTATCCAAGTGCCAAACACCAGAAACCCTTTAAAGTCCTGGACAAAGCAAGGGCCCCTGCTTTCCACCCATGTGGATATTATTGAGGAAGACCAGTACAAACCAGGGTTCACTTGCTGACCAGCTGGGAGACATTGGGGAGGGAGCCGGGCTTTCCTGAGAACGATATGGATGTAAACCTAGAAAATGCAAAAGAGTCAACTGATAAATAAGAAGTAACAAAGAACCAGGGGCCACAGGGGTACATGCTCACGGGTAGCAGTGAAAATCCGTTAGGAAGGAGACGTTCCCCCTGTGCTACCTGTTCAGGTGCATGGCCACACTGTGGTCTCCCTGGAAGGCCCTGCCCACCTGCCTTGGATGCTTCCTTGCCCAGCTACAATTTATAGTGATTATCTAGACCTCGGATCCACCAGACCCTCCTTGTGGAAGCTCTTCCTGACTCCCAGGCCAACCCCTGCTTCATGTCCCTCTAACTGCAGTGTCTCCCCAATGGCACTTAGTGGGGCAGAAACTCCAGAATTTTAACAGGACTATATTAATGCCAGTTGTCCCCTCAGGGCAAAAGTTCTCAAAGCACATGATGCACATGGAAAAATTATGTTTATGTAAAAGAATTTAATGCCTACATGACAATACTGTTTGAGTGCATCATGTAAATCAGTATTTAATCACACACCCTCATTTTTAAAAGTACACATGCCTGCATACATTTACATGGATAAATAGAAAGATACTGGCCCACATAATAACAGTGATATTAGATTCTTACATTTTTTAAGAAATTTGTTTTTAATACTCAGTAAGGATTTTAAACATAGAATATCAATGAAGGTTTTTTATCCTTTAAATGGGATACACAGGGATGTGTCAAAAATCTCAATTTCAAAAATTCTTAAAACGTATTTCTTGATTTTCCCCCTTCAGGTAGGAGGCACCTGGACGGCCAGTCATTGATGCTGACCATATATGAACATATGAATTCCACAGAAATATCTTCCTTTAACATATAACCTTCCTGGCCAATAAACTGTCATTATATGGAGGAGATCAGTGGCTGGAACACACAAAGAATCAACAATGATGATAGACACTGGAGAAATATTTTAATCTCTCAAATATAAAAATGAGGACATACCTTTGCTCCATGGAATCTCTCTCTCCCTTTCTAACACACACACACACACACACACACACACACACACACACACACTCACACACACCAGTCACCAAATACACACAGAGCATCTACCATGTGGGTCGGCCTGTGCTCACGGCTCCAAGGCTTTGTCCCTGACCTTGAAGTCCCTGGCGACCTAAGCCACACATTGGGAACACAAAACCAACAGCACAGGACGGGATGGGAAGCCCGTGACAGTGGCAGTCGGTAGCTTTGCAGGTGCTCAGAGCTGCACCTTCCCACCTGCAGCCGGCTGCCAACAGGGGTCCTGCAGAGCTGTGCTCACCTCCCTGCTGCAGTAGCCCAAGCAGAGGAATGGCCTGAGGGACTCCCAGTGACAACCAAGTACCCTCTCCTGCCACCGCCCACCAGGCACGCTGCCCTCCAGGGTGACCACAGAGCCTACACACCTGCTGAGCCCCCCAGCGCCTTTATCCCCCACCTTTGGCTTTTGATTCTGCTTTCTGCCCCCACAGGATCCCCTACTTGGTCACACCACGTCCATAGCCCACAGTCTCCCATGGTCCTTGGGTCATGTGTCTTGTCACTCTGGATTCTACTTTCCTCCCACGACTTCTTCTTCGTCCACCAGACAAAAGCTCTGTGGGGTCGTGTTTATGTGTGTCCATATGCCCAGCCCTAGTTCTGGGCAGCTGCACATACCTGGTGCTCAGTACGCAGCTGTCCCTTTCAATGAATGGAGAAAAGAAAGAATGGATGGATGAAACTCCCCTCTGGACACCCTGACCACCTCAGACTGCCTTAGCTCCAGCTGTTCATACACCGGAGATGCTTGTCCTCCACTGAAATCCACCTGTTGGAATTCTAACCCCTCCTTCCAGGTCTAGGACAAACGCTATGTCCTCATGCAAACTCCCCCTGGCCCTCAGCTGGCAATGACTTCTCCAGCTTCCAATTCCTGGAAGTCCTACACCAGGGCTCCCCACACCTCTCTCCCCTAATGAGACTTAGTGCTGTGGTCCTGTTTCATATACCCCTTCTAGTTAATCAGTACTCTGTGATGACAAGACTGTGTCTTCTCCACCCCGGCTCTCCTCCCAGGGACCCCCACCCTACAGACAACAGATCAATCAATGGCAAGTCAATGGGTAGGTGTAGCCTTGCTGGCCTGGAGATGCGGCTCCGTGTCCATGGCCACATGGTTAATGTGGCAGATTTGAACATAAGGGGACGTGGTAGAGACAGACTCTGGGCTCTCTTCCAGAGCCAACTCTCCCAGCACTGCCACCTTCTATGGGACCTTTGCTAAGGTGGGCTAGCAGGAAGTGAGTGTGGTTTACTCCACGAATCCGAGTGACCTTCAAGTGTCAGAAGAAACGTGAGGCTGTCCCCTGAGGAGACCTCTTTGAGGAAACATCTTCTGGAAATACATCCTTCCCAGAGAGGACCCCGGTGGCCTTCTCTCATCAATGTCCTCATCAATGAATCCCTGAAGGGGGACAGGAGGTGAACCCAGACCAGGGGCTGGCTGCCATGGTCTCCTCTAGCTTTTGGGCTCCTACCAAAACACTCTTTTTCTCTTCCTGCCTGGGCTGGGTCTTGGCGGCTGCTGCAGCAGTAAGGGGAGTTATTTCGGGGAGACGGTTGATACTTGGCGAGTCCTCCTACAGATCAGCAATAGCTGCTTGAAATGTGAAATGCCTCCCAGATGGAGACACTTAGCATTTGTGGGAGGAATAATTTGGAGGGGAAAAATGCATTTGTCTTCTTGGCATCCTGTGGATTCTGTTGGAGAAGACGGAGAACACTGCGAATCCTGCTATCCACCTGTCAGTGTTTTCTTAGAATTCTGCAAGTCCTGGGTGGCCACACTGCTTTTTCTTCCAGGGTTATAAAGTTGTGGATGTGCCATGGCTCAAGGAAAGAGTGTGTGGAGCTGGGTCTCAGAGGTCATCAGACCCAGAAACCACCAAGTCTCCACTCGGGCCAAGTCTTGGATCAGGTAGACCAGATGGCTCTCCTTCTGGGTGTGACCTTGGGAGATGTATTACAGATGAGCAGAGAGAGTCAGGGATTGAGTCACATGCGTTCCAGACTTGCTTCTGTCACCAACTTTCTTTGTGGACATGGGCAAAACGCCTTGTCTGACAGAACCTTGGTATTCCTACTTGTGAGATGAGGAGATTGGATAAAATCATCTTAAACTCTCCTCTCGCTAAAGAACAGTGTTCTGGCTCTAACGGTCAGAGCTTGCAAAGAATGAAGGTATTTGTTATTGTAGGAGGAAGGAGAGGTCAAGGAATTGTCCTTCCACACAAGCCTCCAGTGCTAAGAAGAGAAAATATCACTGAATTGTTCATGATCTCCTATTCATGGGAGGGACAGATTGAATCTTTCACAGAAAAATATTAAATCAATGAGTATTTTTTTCCTGATTTGTTTTCTCAACACCTGTGGGTCTCTATGGGCCACCAGTAAGCCTCACCAGTAAGTTATGCCTTTGAATAAATACCTGACTCAACTTTAATACCAGACAAAATTAAACCACACAGAAAGCTTATTAATTGCTCTTAAAAATGGTAACCAGGTAACTGTCATGTAAGCCTTCTCATACCCCAGTGAGATGTGAAGTCAATCTTCTTTATCTTCTATGACTAGTCTTACATTTTTTCAGGGATCCCCTTGGGTTTGTGGATGTGTGGATGGGAGAATGCTAAATTTAATTTGAATCCAATAAGAAACGAGATGGCAGCCAATAAAAGGTATGACATTTCCCTCCATCCGGTGTGTCCTTTCCCAAAAAGGGGAATGGTAAGGGATATCAACAGGGAGATCCTGGTACATCCTGTTGTAACAAGGAATTGCCTCAGTGTTTCAGAAAAATTTCCTGATGGAATCCAAGATTTGGAAAAGAAAAAAAAAGCTAAAATGGTGATATCTATACAAAGTCCTTGAAGGAAAAGGTTTCGGCAGCAGTGGTGGGATACTGACTGTTCTCCAGGGCGAAGCCATCTTGGTTGCCATAACATATACATCATCTCTCTATTTTACGTGCAATCTAAACTTGTCTAGGATTCCATACAAAGGTAATTACAAAGGTCACATATTCAGATACTCTAAGTAGATGATAAGGTGGACCACAACATTCAGAAAAACAAAGAAACATCTTCCTAGGAGATTTCACTGTTGAAACATGACATTATGTTCTTTTGACCTGTTGAGAAATACTGACTAGGGCTGTTATGTGCCAGGTACTTTCTCAAGGGATGAGATGTCACACTATGCAACAGGCACACAGTTCCTAACCTTGTAGTCTTTACAGTCAAGCAGAACATGTGAGAAAACAAACAAATATTCCATCAAAGTGTAGTACGTGCAGGACATACATGGGGACTCCACAGGACCCCCAACCCAGACACCTAACCTACTCCATGACGGGGAAGGTGGGCAGTCAGAGGAACTTCCCAAGAGGAAGTAGCCTTCCCTGAACAGGAGTACCGATCCAAATGGGCCCCCATAGGATGTTTTCCACCAAAAAGAGACAATCTCAGCCCCCAAAGCATTTAATTTGTTAGCTCCAAAGTGGGACACTTTGTGTCTTCCTCAATACTTTTTCTGTCTCTTGCTTGACGCCATCCCTGTTTGTCTGTTTGTCTGCATCCAGGAGAACTCCAGAGCAGCTCTGTCCGCTGCCTATAATGGTGGCACAGAAAAGAAGAGGCGGGCATTTCTTGGAGCTGCATTTAGGAAAATCCTGCTAACACTCGAGACAACAGCATTCACAAAGACATCAGAGGCTTCCGGCATCGAGCTCATTTTATTTATTTATTTATTTCAAGCAAAGGTGATTTTTTACACACACAAAAAAAAATCCCTAAAAGAATTCCTCCCAACTCCCCAATTCCCCATGCAGTCAGACATCAATGATGCATTTTAAGGCTGCACGTTTTTCATTTCTTGCTGTCTCCTGGCAATCCTTGGGGGCCGCCATATTGAATTTCAGCACTGCCAGTCTTGGTCACAGTGAAGAGCACCTGCCTAGAATCACTCATGAACAGCCAGACACACCTCAGGGCCCCAGTGCCTTAACGAGAGCCTTGAAGAGTCTCTTAACAGCAAGAGTGTTTTGTCAGAGGCTGGTTTTCTTGAACGGATTTTACTCAGCAAGCAGGGAAGGGCACCATCCTGAGGTTTTCAGACAGACAGTTGTGGGGTTAAACTTGGCTCTTCCACGTCCTTGCCGTGTGGTGTTGGGCAGCTCATCCAACCTTTCTCAGCCTTAGTTAATGCACTGGTTCAATGGGAAGCATTCTTTTGTTCTAAGAAAATTGTTTTAAAAGTAAATTCTGTATTGGATGAAGTAAAACATGCACGTTGTACCTATCTTTAAAAAAGAGAGCTGAAATCTTTTAATGAAAACTAGTGGTTTCAGCCTTTATCATCCCTGTTCTGTTCCCAAGGCAGCTACTCTCACCTCTGTTAGTCAATTTTTATAATATTCCACAGATTTAAATGCAGCAGATGGTCTGGGTCTGTCTCTCTTGCACTGCAGCTACCCTGCACAGCGTGGCTCTGAGAGGCCAATTGTGAGTCCCATGCACATAAGGACAGGGTATAGACTGACAAGATTCCTTCTAGGCTGATGATGGAGTGAATCAGCCTATTCATTTGGGAACCACCATGTCTCAGTATCTTGATGTTTTTCTTCTTACAGACCTATCAGTTTCTCTGGATTAAAAAAAAATATATTTAAGCATTTGAGTGAGAAGAGGGGAGAACTGGAAATCTCAAAAGTTCACCCACTTCTTTTCCTGCTCTCTGCTGTCCCAAATGGGCCCTTGTGTCCGTCTGTGTGGAGGAGAGGGTGTTGTTTGGCTCTGTCAGCTGAGGGGGAACTGGAGAGCCACCAGCTGTGTGGTCGACGTCCGGGTCTGACTCAGTACCCCCCCCCCACATACCTATACCTTCACCTGTTCAGGTGGAGCGGTCTCTCTGCAATGCTACTGACCCTACTGCCTTTGTACTTCTTCCTTCCCTCGGTCCCCCCTTCTTTTGCTCTACCTTTCCAGTGCAGTTTAAGAAAGGATAAGAAACTCTGCTTCCCCCCGACTCTATGGGCACAAGTTCTCTTGGAAGACCCACTTGAGGTGAAGGACACGGAGGCCCTTGCTGAACACCTGGCGTATATCTAAAGGCTCAGTAACGCTGATTCCTGCACCGTGCCCCCGGGAACCACCTCAGACAGTCCTCACCTGCCCGAAAGAAAGGATCTGTGGCCTGAGAGTTACAAGAGCTTTAGGAGATTCCTGGGGCTTCTCGGGAGGCAGAGGGTGGTCAGAAATGCTGCTCCTCAAGGTGAGTCATTAACTCCCTTACCTTCAAAAATTGTTATTTCAGAGGTACGTTGCATGGAGCATGGTGTGATGATTTAATCCATGTATACAGTTGCAATGACCAGACCAGGCTAGCTAGCATTCCCATCTCCTTAAACATTTTTGAAAAGCATTTTGATTCATGTGTGATGGCTGCTCAGATCAATGCACAGGACTACTTCGCTGGGCAGGGACGGTTATCCGCATTTCCCGCCCAGTCTTAACAGCATGCACTGGAACCGTGGCCTGGAGTAGCTTGTGATCTGGGAGGAAGGAAGGAAATGGGAGGAGCCTCGCTTGACCCTGTCGGTCATCAGACACTGAAGAACTACAGCCTTCCCCTGCGCAGGACCCCCACCAGGCCCTGCGAGACCTAGAATCAACCTCGCTTGGTGATGCAGATGCACGCGCGCGCGCACACACACACACACACACACACACACAGATGCACACGCACACACGTGCTCTGGAGAGTGCTAACTAATAGGCGAAACCACAGTCCCCAGCTTCCCAAGGCCAAGCTCCCCTGCAGGGCTCCGGATCAATACAAGGTTCGCTGTCGGCAGCGGCCGAGTTACTAAGATCACAGATGAAAACCAGGCCCCAGAGGGTGCGTGTCCCTGCAGCAGAGAAGGAAGCCTGATGCTTGCTCACACTCGGCTTTGTGATCAGTGTCTCCCCTGACAGCCACTCCTGGAACCTCTCTTTAGGACTGCCAATCACATATATATAAGTATATAAACCTTCAGCCCAAAACGTCCAGGGACCAAGTCTTCTCCTCGCACTGGGGTCTCTCCCCGACTGGCTGCACGACCTTCTCTTTCTCTGGGCCTGTTTCGAACAGAACAACTCTTTTATAGTCTTAAAAAGTATATATTGAGTAAATGGTAATAATAATAACAACAACAATAATAACAACTTCTAATGTTATTGAGCTTATTGTGACCATTTTCCAGTCCCTGTGTCCCAAGTCAGTTCCTAGCACTGTGCTCGGTGCTGTGAAGACATTATTGCTGACTCCCCAAGCCACACAGCTCAGGTAAAAGATTTCTTGATCCATAGACTGTGGCTCAGAGATGCAAGCAACTTAGTCAAGGCCACACAGCTAGCTACGGATGCACATTCAGACCTGTCTACCCAGAGCGCTCCCGTTGCTCCACAGTGACACGATGAGGGCGGGGTGGACGGGAGGGCTGGCTCAGACCCACAGGAGACAAGGTTCCCATGACCTCCATCTCATGAAACCCAGGGAGCTTCCACTCAGCCTTTAGACTCCAACTCAAACCTTGTCCAACTTTTCAGCCCAGTTGAAAACCCCACATTTTCAGTTTTCCTATCACCAATTCTGTCTCCTTCCCAGGCAAATCACAGGCACAAATGGACATTTATTCCTGTGGGTTTTTTTAAACTGACCATTTGTGTTCCCCATTGGCCATAAGCTTTGTAAGAGTGGACCAGCCCCTTGTTTTTCCCCAGCGTTTTCCCAATCCCTGGCCAAGTGCCTGGAACACAGGAGGGCTCCATAAATACTATTTTTAATTAGAAGATGAATTAACTAATAATAGATTCACCAGGAAGAAAACAAAGCAAGGTCAATAAGGTACCTGTCACGGAGCCTGAGATGAGCCTCAGGTGCCAGGCACCTTTCCTGGGGCTGTTGTATATGGTGATTTTATGCAGTTGGTGCCCCCTGGCTTTGTGCAGTGTACAACCTAGACAACTATAATTGGCAGCCCTGAAAGGGCTTCTGCATGGTCTGAGGCTCTCTGTGCAGATGTGCCGGATCTACTGAAGAGTCAACAGCAGAGCCAGGCACACTTCACAGTTCCTAGCTCTTTAGAGCAATTCTTCTCTGATTACCATGTGGTTCTCATCTAGACCCCCACTTCAACACTAAGAAAGGATTGTGAGCCCAGGGTCACCGCCTTAGAAGCCAGCTGTCTTCCTGGGTCCTGGTGTCGAATCCACCCCAAGATGACCCACCCTAGGCCTGCCTTTGCCGTACTGCCCGGCTCCCAGATTCCTTGTCCTTGTAGCTCAAAGAAAAAGCACTGCCTTTCCCTGGGGAAACTCCCTCTCCTAAAAGCGTCACCAACATCTCTAAGTTTCTGTCCCAAGTGAGATGTCATTTCTTCTCCATGGTCCCAGCGTACGTTCTCCTGACCTCATAGCTCCCTCGTACCCAGTGCAAGGAAGAAGGGGTTCCGGCTCTCTCTTGAGATTCATCAAAAGACCCTAAACACAGAACTCTCAGACCAGCTCAGGGGGCAAGGGCCAGGCGAGTGCGTCCACAGGCTGCTATTGGGCACATCCTAGTGACCTATCTGGAACATGCTCTTTGAGTGGCAGCCCCGTAAGACAGTGCCCCAGCAAGTCGCTCATGCAATCTGGGCTGCTCTCGGCTGCAAGTAACAGAAGAGCCAGCTGCAAACCAACCCTCCCTTCCCACCCCGAGGGCGGACGCAGGCACCATCTCCGCCATCTGGCTCTCCCCCAGGTTGGCTCCACCTCCCAGACGTCCCTCTAGGAAACATAAAGCAGGAACACTCACGGGAACACCTGGCTTGTCTGTGTGATGTCATCAGGAGTGACGGGCTGGAGGGGCGGGGTCATGTGTATCTGTCCCCTGCTACGGAGAGAGCTGACCCTCATGCCAAAGCTTCCCCCAGCAAAATGGTCACCTGCTTGGCCATCTGATGTCATTTGACGGCACCTGGCCTCCAGGGAATCTGGGAAAGCAGGAGCGATAGTTGGCTACATGTCTACCCAGAACAAAGCTGGAGTTCTTTTAATAAGGAAGAAGGTGACTCCGTATTGGGCACGCATCCTCCTGAACTCTCCACGCAAAGCGGGTGGAGTGCCCTGAACTAACGCTCTCTCCAAGCCACCCCTGTGCCTGGGCGCAATCTCCAAAGGTCTCTTCCGTCAAGGAACGTCCCTGATTTCTCGTCATGCATTTCCAAACAACAATGGCAGAGAAGACCTGAAATATGCATGAATTGTTAATCAAGATTTTCACTCATTGATTTCTCTATAGAAATAGAGGGATAATGCATTTTTATTGGTAACTGGAATCTTATTTATGTACCTGATGGTTTAAATAGATAATTTGGCTCTAAGACAGATCCATCACCCAGCAGGTAAATGGAGATGAGTCAAATCCTTGAGGCTCAGAGGTGAAGACGCTGCCCCATCTTAAGGAGACCCTCCCCGTGCTGGGCCTGCAGGGAGGGAGGATCCGACTCCACGTCTGACTCCTAGGATTTGGTGCCTGAGTCTGGTGGCAGGTCTGCTGCAACCCTTCATCCCCGGGATTTGCTAAACCCAGGACGCTGGCCAAAGAGAACAAGGAAGATACGGAAACACACTTGACGTCCAGCAGGATGGGGCCGGGCTCCTGGACTTGGGCTCACTTGCTTTGTGACATTAGGCGACTGGTCCCACCCCTCAGTCCTCGGCTTCCTCTAATGATGCCCAAGAACATGGACACTTATTCCAAAGACTGATTCTGCAAGTTAAATAGTATTTCAATATCTAGGAAATGTGGATCTTATTAACCTCCCCTGGAGAAGTCAGAGATTGTTTTTAAGGAGATCGGGCACTGAACTCTGATTTTCACCAGAATGCAGTGGCGCCAACACTCAGAACTCAGAAAAAAAGGACTTGCCTTTGGAGTCCACTAGAGCTCTCCCCACTGGACAGCCCCGTACACTGGACCATTCATGTCACCTCTTTGAATTAACATTTTCTTGTCTATAAGATAAAAAATAAATTTCTGCTTCATCTAGTTGATTCAACACACACAAACACACACTCACACGCGCGCCAACTACCTGTGAGGCAGTCAGTGCTGGACATGGTGATAACCAAGACCATTCTCCTTAGTACTCAATGTCCGTCTAGTGGATGGGTGAGTGTAGGAACCCCCGCCATGGGAAACCCGAGAGATTCCAGGTATTTCAGATGGCGATTCAACTTCCCTGATGTCATCCTTACTTTACAGGCGAGGAAAATGAACTCAGAGAATTTAAAGGAAGCGCCTGAGCCTCATCAGAGGAAGCCAAGGACTGAGGGGTGGGATCAGTCGCCTCCTGTCACAAAGCAAGCGAGCACAGGTCCAGGAGCCAGCCGCAGCCCACTGGACACGAGGCTTAGGTTTCCTTTTTCTGTTGACTGACATCCTGGGATCAGCGCTGGCAGAACCCACGACCAAGTCAGTGGCCTGTCCCCCAAACGGCAAAGCCTTGGTCTGCTGCTCTGGTTGATGTCAGAAGGGAGCTGAGCCCAAAACTGGGTAGAAGGCAATGCACCCTAACAAGACGCACCCCAGGGGATCGACACCGCATCACCACCCCTGTCGGCCAAGCAACTGAGACCGAACTCGGGGTGACATCACAAGGACGGCACCACCTCCCCCTGCCTTCCAGACACAGAGGTGCACAGAGGCTTACTGTCCTCGGTCTGCAGAGCGGCCCCAGCGGTGGTCACACAGCAGAGGCAGGACATTCCCTGGGGATAAACACAAATAGCCATGAGACCAGTGGCCTGGCATACGTCACCCGCGGCAGTTGAAAGCTACAGCTGCATCTATAGCAAGTGGCCACCCGACACAGGCATGCAGGAAGCCCACGTGGGAGGCCAGACAGGACTGTCCCTGGAGTTCCCCAAATTAGGCACCCGAGGAAGAGGGGCCTACGCACTGCCAAGGAGATGAGCAGCGTTGACGATGACAACTGCATGTATTAACAAAGTGTCTGTTGGGCACGCTGCTGAGCAATTTCCTCACATTGGTTCATTTTTCCTCTCAGCACTGCTCTGAGCCGTCTGCTGATATTATCCACGTTTTACAGCTGGGTAAACTGAGGCTCAGAGATTCGGTCACTTGCCCAGGTACCTACTCTGTCATGACAGAGGTGCACCTGAGTGCCTCCTGCTAATGACACATCATGACAGGCCTGACCCGCAGCCCTAGGGCCCCCTTGGCACACCCCACAGTCTCCCCCTCCTCATCTCTGCCCCCCATTGCACAACTTCCTGATTCCTTTCTCTATCCTACCTTCAGGGGTCACACCCCCAAAGACAACACAAAGCCTCAGGGTGGCCTATGGGCACACGCTCATAGAACCTGCTCAGAGCGCATCCCAGATTTTTCACATCTCTGTGCCTGGCAGTCCTTCCCCAGAATAATAATAACAAAAGAAACCTTAGATCCAATCTCCCCTTACCTCCTCCCTGCTGTGTAAACTTAGGTAGGTCACTAAACCTCTCTGAGCCTTCATGTCTCCAACGTTAAAAAGGGGGGGGGGGATCCTAATACCTTATTCCCTTAGTGATTCTGGTTAGAAATAAGTGAAAAAATATTCATAAATGAAGAAAATTCATGCCTGAATATGAAACCCAGAAATGCCTAGCACACAATTGGGAAAAAAAAAAAAATTTGCTGTTTTTCCTTCTCTTAGCTTGGTGTGGCGAGCACAAAGGTATCCTTACAACCCAGGTCAAGGTCTCTGTTGTCGTGAGTAGAATTTGACCACTCCATCCTCTGTGCTCTGGGACTCTGTCTCTCATGAGCAATTGTGACATAGTTTTATTTGCCTGTTCACCAGACAGAGAAAGGGTTCTCCCAGTGCAAAGGCTTGGTCTTACCTCCTGTGCATCCAGGATGAGCAGGTATTAGCAAGGGAAGGGGCGCGGCCGGAAGGGGCGCGGCCGGAAGGGGCGCGGCCGGAAGGGGCGCGGCCGGAAGGGGCGCGGCCGGAAGGGGCGCGGCCGGAAGGGGCGCGGCCGGAAGGGGCGCGGCCGGAAGGGGCGCGGCCGGAAGGGGCGCGGCCGGAAGGGGCGCGGCCGGAAGGGGCGCGGCCGGAAGGGGCGCGGCCTGGAGGTCCAACAACTGTGCTTTTGTTTGAGTTTTATGCCGGGTCCACACAGTGAATCTCAGAGAAGCTCGGCGAGATGGCTCAGCACTCCCGCTTTCCTTGGAGCCCCACCCTGTGCTCAGCACGTGGATCACCTTCCATTCTCAGTGGTCTTGCAGGGACTGTCACTGCAACAAGGGGAAGAGCTATGATATGACGCAGGCCTGCACCCTCCCTGCCTGTGAGCCGGAAGGATTTGGGTGTGACTCAGGAAGTCTTTACTGCACGTGTGTTGACTTCCTGCGTCAGTGGGACCGGGCTGTGGGGGCCGAGGCTTGTCAGAGCCCTTCTCGGTGAGGCCAGGCCACGGGGTGGAGATGACTCAGACTGAACCCCGTGGACCACGTGCGCACACTGCCCTCCCGCCCTCGACCCCAGGACGTGGGTTGTGAGCCAACCCACCGAGGCCTGGGGAGGAAGGGCCTCCCCGCAAGACGCGGGGCTCCTGACTGGGCTCCTCCCGAGCCCTGGTGACTTCCACGCTGGAGCTTATCCCACGGCTCCGGGTCTCTGCCCTGGACTGCGGAGCTCTGAGCACCGGGCTGTGTCCTCTCGGTGGCCGTGATCATCCCCAGAAAGAGCCACTTGTGAAGAAACAAAGGTGAGTTGAGGCCCGCGGTGGCGGAGGCCCCAGCGCCTGCGTGGAGTGGCCTCGGGTCTGTCCTCGTCCTGGAAGCCAAAAGGAGGCGCGGGGAACGGGTCCCACACCCTCCAAGGCACCTTCTGCCAACCTCCTGAAGGTCCCGACCTTCAAGCAGCCCCCGGGGACCAGGTGACACCTGTGCCTAAAACTCAGGACCACGGCACCATCCTCCGCCCCCCTCCTCTCTGCCCCGTGACCTCTCCCCCCAGCCTTCGCGCCTTAGTGTGGCCCGACCTCCACACATGACAGGAAACGTCTGACCAGTGACTGAGTGACGCCGTACACACGTGGACACACTGTGTGCATGTCACCTGTGCGACGTCCATGAGCACTGATTTAACTCTAAATGAACATAAGGCAGATCCGGAGGTAGAGCTTGGATTTGCAAAGGAACACACTTAACATCATCCTCGATTTCACACCTTCCAGGGATGTAAGAAATGACTTCCACCAACAAATTTTGCACTTAAGAAAAAAATCATAAAAGCCCCAATGGGTTCACCTTGTTCTCAAACCCAAGTCCAGTATCAGCAAGGCCCTGACCTTAGGAGAGGTCCTGCGGTTATGGAAGCAGAATTAGCTCTTAGGTTTCCCTGGGGGGAAAACGCCACCCTAGGTGTCCTAGGATCCAAATGACTCAATACCTCCCCGTGAGACTTACAAAGCTGTGTTAACATCATCAGAAAGCCTCCACTTTTAAATGGCAGAGACAGGATTTGAACCGGGGACCCCTGGCCCTAAAGTTTGTACTGAAACACTCTTAGCTCTGCGTGGTCAACGCTCAGTAATTAGGCACCAAACTGTGCGCTGTGACTCCTACGCAAGGGTACTCTGTAAGCCCCAAGCTCCCGAGGAAGCACCAGGGTGTATCCTAAAGCAAATGGCCATGGGTCACCCCTGAGGACTCCAAGGGGGGGTCACCGGTGCACCTAAGTGGCCGGTCCCTATGAGTGAGGTCCTTTCCAACGTGGACCTCACTTAGGTCAGGTGTTTGCTCCAATAGCACCTCCACCAGATTCCCAGCTGGCATCCAGGGTGCAAGATGCGAGCCACTGAAGTTTATTATTGGGAAAAGGATTGGGTGATCTCACTTCTTAAGGTCAGAGAGGTTTTGGCCTAAACCTGACTTTACTTTGCTCTGAGTAGACACAGGTAATTAGAGACGTCCAGTGGAATTTACTTTTGAAGTAAAAAGGTGCTAAGACGGTGTTGGAAGGTTCTAAAGCATTCCAAATGTCAAATATGAACGGTCGTAAAAAGGGAAGCTAAACATTAAGGAGAAACTGCTGCAATTGAAATGTCATAAAATGGGATAGCTTCTTCTGGGATTTTAACATTCACAGCAGGTTTGAAGTGTGCGGAGCCCTTGAGGTGTTCTCCAGCATCCTCATCTCCAGATGCACCAGACTGCTGAAGCCGAGGCACAGCTCAGGAACTTGAGCCCAGATCTCCCAATTCTCAGCCCAGTGAACTCATTCATTAATTGAAAGATAAGAACCAAGCATTGAGCTGAGTGTGGCTGGGAGGCTGAGGCAGGAGGGTCGCAAGTTTGAGGCCAACCTCAGCAACTTAGCAAAACCTGTCTCAAAATAAAAAATAATAGTAATAAAAAGAGCTGGGGATGTGGCTTAGTGGGAAAGCACCTGAGGGTTAAATCTCCAATACCAACAATTTTAAAAAGGAGAAGAAGAAGAAGAATTAAATATTGGTGATAAGCAAGTTAATTTGTACCCTTTTGTCAAATTTCATGGACACTGTTAAGTGTTTCAGAACCTAAGCTCCTCAGAATACTTCCCAGTGCCTTCAACACAGGAAATAAGTGTAGGAAGGGCCCCAGCTCCTGACTAGGGCTCAGTCCAAGTCCGTGGTCCATCTAGAGGGCACTGCAGACCATGATCCCTTCCCGGAGACTCTCAGGTCTCTCCAGTGTATTAAAGGTCCTTAGACGTGTGACCGGAAGGAGAGCACAGCATCCCCGAGTCATTCAGCCCAGTCGCCTGGAAGTAAGTAGCCCCCTGAACCCACAAGGGTGCACTTCAAGACCCCCACTGAGTGCTGGAACCACAGGCAGATCCAGAGTGTGCGCCCATGATCTCCTGTGCACACGACCTCTGGTCCCAGGTGTGTCCTCGACATATTCCAACGGCCAGCAACACAGCTCTGGAGCTTAACCACGGGGCCATCATTAACTAAAACAAGGCTTGTCCAACATGAGCACAGCAGTCCTCTGCAGTGGACCTGATGGCCACTAGGTGGTCCCCCAGCGGGCAGTTGGAAACAGGGATATGCTATTCTTCCCTCTGTCCCAGGTAATGGGACACTTCTGGGACCTGCGGGGTGAGTTTGCAGTGAGCTTGTGCCATCAGCGTGTGTGAGGGGTGGGGAGCTCTGTTTCCAGGGGTTCCCAGGGGGTGAGGCCAAGGGGAAGCAGGTTTGGAGGTGGAGGAACAAAGGAGGTCCTTAGAGGGACTAGATCAACGGTTCTCAAACACTGGGGTGTATCAGAGTCACATGGGGACAGTGCATTGCCAGGGCCCACTTCCCGAGTTCCCGATTCAAAAGGTCTGGGCTGGGCGCAAGTGCTGGCATTTCTGAAGAGTTCCCAGGTGGTGATGGGGTTGGTCAAGAGCATCCTTCAGATCCTTGCCCTATCTGAGGTGCAGAAGGAAAAGACCTCCCGTTCTCTAGGCTCTCTCCTGGTGGCTTCCTTTGCCGTGAAGATGCTTTTTAGTTTGGTGCCATCCCATTTACTGACTATTGATAATCACATCATGACTTCATGACATTTGCCAGCACTCGGATCCTCCGAAGGTGATTACGCCAAGTGAAATAAGCCAGTTCCCCAAAGCCCAAGGTCGAATGTCTTCTCTGACATGTGGAAGTGCCCTCGCCACACGGTGGGGGGGCGAAGGGGAGAATCGATATTCAGTAGATTGGACAATGGGGACAGAGGGGAGGGAGGAGGGTCCTGGAAGGAAAGGCAGTGGGATGGACCTGACGTGACTTTCTCCTGGACATGAATGAACACCGTGCATCCCGCCTCGTGGACCTCCATGAGTATGGGATCCTCCCTAGAGGAAGACATAGTCCACGTCTGTGTCACTGGATCACAGTGGACCCCACTGTCGCGTCAAACTCAAAAGAACCGATAAAGAAGAGCTGTCATTCGGGAGCCCCTCGTCCAGGCCCCGGGTTGCCTGGAGTGTGTGGCCTGAGCGCGTGGACCCGTGGCCTTACGCATGAGGACGTCCTCCTGCACACGACATCCTGACCGCACAGGAGGGTGTCCCCACCTGCATCCACTGTTACGCTTCAGATGTGAGGTGTCCTGAAAGCTCAAGTATGAGACAGGGCAAGAGTGCTCAGTGGCGGAGTGATCAGAGGATGAGCTGAGCGTGTCACCTATCTATGGCGTGACCCGCTGGTGGGGACAAGCTGGGTGGAGACCACAGGCAGGTGGGAAGGAGGTCACTGGGGTGAGCCTTTGGGGTTTGTGTTTGTCCCTGGGGGCAGAGCGCTCTCGGTGCTTCCTGGTGTCCGTGACTCGAGCTGCTTTCTCCCCCACACCCTCCCGCCATGATGTTCGGCCTCACTTTGGGCCCAGAACAATGGAGTGGTCAACTGTGGGCTGAGCCTGACACTATGAGCCAAAAGACTCTTCTCCGCGTTGTCCCTGTCAGGTCCTTAGGACACGCATTGGAAGCGTTCACTAGACACCCACGATGGCCTCCTGGGCCATGTGGACTCGGGCTTCCAAGGACCCCTCCCACATGCCATTTCCACCCCTCCCTGGGCAAAAGGTGGGTACTGCCCCGACCACGGAGAGGCCTAGCTGGACTCTGACACCTGCGGGGGCGGTGCCCTGTTTAGCAGCTCGCAGGGCGGTCTCTTCCCCACGCCCATGTGTGAGCCCCACAGAAAGACAGGCCACTTGGAGCCACTTACCCCACCCGGTCACGCTGGCCAGCCCATCAGACCCGCCCACCCTGGGATTTAAACCCGAATTGCTACATAGCACCCCGCACGGGGACCCCACCTGAGGGCCGCCCATGACTCTGCTTCTCCCCGGATCCTGGAGTCCCAGGTGCCACCTTCCGGAAGTCTGCGTGCCCAGCCTCCTGGGCTGCTCTGTGCCCTCCCTCTTCTCCTTCCTAGCCCCCCACTTTTCCTCCCATCTAAGCTAGTCTGTTTCTGTGGCTCAACACTTAAGATTCTTCCAAAATAAGAGACGCAGGCTCCATATTTAACACAGATTTTCAAAATAGTCTCTCAGGATAAAGAAGGGAGACGCTATCTAGCCTTCAAGCTGCAGACCCCGCTGCACACCCTCCCCTGCCCCGGGAACACCCCCAACAAGTTTCTAAGAACCTCAGATTTTTAGGGGGCACAAATAGCAGACCTTGACCTATATATCTGCTTGTGTTAGGGGCCCTCGTTAGCAAAGAGAAAAAGATCTAATAAATACCACAGGTAAAAAGGCAGCCTGCTTTCCTTGAGAACCTTCATGACAAATTCCCATGTGGGCTCATCCCCAAGGAACCCCCAGTGTCAGCAGAGAAGTCCTGCTATGCTCAGGCCCCACCCGGCCCACCTGGTTGTGCTCCTCATTTCATCAGCCTGCAGGGAGTCGGGTCTTTGGGTTTGGTAGAACACATCCAAGGGCCTGTTTCCTCCGAAGGAATTGAGTTGGAAATAACAGCCGTGATTGAGCCCAAACATGTTAATTTCGGCATAAATCCGAAAAGAGCAGACATCAGCAGAGACGCAGCCGAGGCGGGGCCCACACAGCAGAGCCGCGGGCCGCTTATAGCACAGCCCCAAATAGAAGCTGCTCTGCGGAGCCTGAGACAGGAAGGGACCGGCACGCAGGAGCCTGGGCTCAGGGACGGAGGGAGACGGAAGATGTTTCCTTCCTACGATCTCCTCCAGCCAACTCTGGAAGAAGCCACTGTCCTCAGGAAATGGGGCCCCTCCACCCAACTTAAGGAACTTTTGCTTCTGGAGACAGAATTTCAGATCAGAGCTCAGGGGCCCCCCAGATTCAGACCCACAAGTCCTGAGTCAGACCATCTCAGAGTCGGGAGGCTCGGGCTCAGGAGTGCAGGGCGTCCGTTCCTAGAGATTATTCTGATGGACACTGCACTCCAAGGTGACCCTTGGACATTCTGATTTCTAATCACTGCATCAGGCAGCTGGGGCCTGGGCCCACTCAGGGCTCATCAGCCTCCAGGGAAGGAGGACTCAGGGCCATTTGTGTCCACGTAGGGAACAGGAGCTCCGAACTGTGGGGCCGAGCCTGGCTGGGAGACGGGGGTCATTCAGGCAATCAAGGGCGGGCGAGCCCAGGGAGTGACTTGGTCCCTGGGGAGCTCATCATCCGTCCTCTGAAAGCCTGGCCTCAGGCCCACGGGACAAGTTCCATCATGTCTGAAAGTCAATATTCTCTGCAGAAAAACTCTGAGCCTGGGACATGAATCTCTAAAGGGGGGACGAGGCTGGAGGGAACTGGTCGTGCATTTCATTCTTGTTCCTGGATGGACCACGCTCCCGACCCAGGATGGAGACAGGACAGACGACCAGGCGTGAGGCCTGGAGAGAGGAGAGAGGAGACGGACACCCGGGAGAAGGAGAAGCCACCGCCCGGCTCCACCCACACATGACCACCACGTCCTTTAGCCTTTGATCACTGGCATCACTCACTATCATGTAAAGAACTGGGTTCTGCCCTATCTCCTGCCATGGACTTGCTGTGTGTCTTTAGCAAGTTTCTTAACTTCTCTGAATCAGATTGGAATCTGATTCATAAAATAGGTCCAACAAAACTTATTTCTGTGAATCTCAAAATGAAATCACATTTATTGCTCAAGAATGTGGCCCATCAGTGAAACATCCTGAGGTCATTGTTTGACCTCCATTCCTCCCCTGGGCCGAGTAGACAGTTTTCACAAAGGGACCTAATTACTTCTGAAATGTCGATTTTTGGCGTTTCCCTCTGAAGGTCAAAGTGAAAGAGGCTGGCACTCCTGACAGGCGGGAGGTGTCACTCTAATTCTCTAACCCAGCTCTGCGCTGGCCACGCTCTCAAGATCATCTTCCTCCCAGAGCAGGGTGGCACCTCGACACCTGGTGTCACCAGGTTTGAGGCGTGAACAGAAGTCCTTATGAAAATGTTACGCGGGATGGTGATTAGTTCACAAAGTCACTGTCACCCTGGCTTCATTAAGTCGCCACATTAGGCAATTCAAAAAAGATCCTTAGAGAACAGGACACAGGATACAGAGGTGGATGGAAACCAGGTAAGTGGACGCTGCCCCAGTGTTTCCCCCAGGGCAGGGCAGAGGGGCAGGGACAGGGGCAAAGAACAACCCCACAGCATGGAAGGCTGAACAGGCCTGAGGCCCCCGAAAGCCTAAGGGGTCAAGGAGGAAGTAGGCTCCTGACCCAAGGCAGGGCCCTGAGAAGGACGCCTGGCCATTGGTGGGACACCCCTGACTCCCAAACCCAAGGTGGTTATGGATGGCTGTCCTCAATTCCAGATCCACAAAGGGAGAGAGCCACTGTTTTAATCTCAGTGTCTGTGAGTTAAGTGATCTTAGATTCCACATTTGAAAGAGATCAGGTGGCCTTTGTCTTTCTGTGCCTGGCCTATTTCACCACCAGGTCCAGCCATGTCAGGATTGCATCCTTTTTAATGGCAGCATAGTATTCCATTGTGGGTCTGTGTACCGCATTTGATCATTATCCAGAGTATCCCAGAATCAGAACATCATGTTGTAATTTATAAACAAATACATGGATTATGTGTAAAGTAAAAATATATTGTAAAAGGAGGTTAAAAAAATCCCTCCCCACCTGTGTCTGAAGGCTTCAGCAGGAAACTAGCGAGCTGACAGAAGACGGGGAACTGTGAGAGCAATTGGGATTGTGTAGACATAGCAGCAAGGCCACAGATGGGTCACTAGTACACCCAAGTGTCTGGCTTGAGAAACGAAGTAGATGAAAGAGAACATTCTGGAAGAAAACTGCATTGGAGGAGACAGCGTCAGGGGAGGCTGGGCTGCCTGTCCTGGGCTGGGGAGGTATCCGGATGGGGACATGTGTCGGGGAGCTGACCTTCTGGGCCAGATGTGCTCGTGAACCGGACTGATGGTGAGAAACAGCTCCCTCTCAGCTGCCCTGCCCTGACTCTGACAGAGGGTCTCCGAGTGCTCAAGTGGTTATTACTAATCCTCGGGGGCCCCAAGACCCTTCCCTGGACCGAACCAGCCAACTCTCTCACATCAACCGGAGGAGGGATTCTGTGAAGTCCCAGGTGGTGAATGAAGCCCTTCCCCACAGAGTCAGGCCCAAGCCCAGAGCAGCAGCCTGCCTGTCGATTTATTGTCCATGTAAATCATTCTCGACTCTTAATGTTAACGCCAAAATATAGGTGTTCTTCCAAGAGACGGAAAAGCTATATTTTTGCAACTGGAAATTAGAACTGTATTATTAACAGTGAGTATTAATTATATATTTTAATGCTCATGTGGGAGAGGGGATGGGGCATAATCTGCAGAGAGGTGGGGGTGGCGGGGCTGGAATCTGCACTCTCGTTTTATTATTAAGCACAGACCCCATTTCCTGCGCCCATGAATATTTCATTTGGAATATTTATTCCATCTTATTATTCATCCATTGCTCTTCAGCTAAGCCCCGGTTTTAGACAAGTCTTCTCTCTTCCTCATCTTGTTCTTGAGAGAGTGATTCTTGTCCAGAGATGATATATAGTTCTGGAAAAGAATAGTCTGAAAGCCAAATTAACATTTACTCCGTCTCTAGGAAAACCCGTGTTAGTGATGGTGGCCCCATGACCACTCAGAGATGGGAACAGCTCCATGGGGAGGAATGTTGGTGCTCTTTAGCATTGGTACTGCTTGCTCCACAAAGTCTCCCTAGTTCTGATGTGTCAGTCAGCTTTCTGTTGCTATGACAAAACACCCGAGACAGATCAAGTTAAAGCAGGAGAGGTTTATTTTGGCTCCTGGCTTCAGCCTATAGTGACTTGGCCTCATCACTCTGGGCCCGAGGTGAGGCTGAACATCGTGGGGGAGGCACATGGTGGAGCAAAGCTGCCCACATCCATATGGAGGCCAGAAGCACAGAGAGTGAGAAAGAGGAAGGTAAAGGGGATGGAGACAAAGTGTAGCCCTCAAGGTCACGTCCCCAGTTATGGAGTTCCCTCAACTAGATGCCCCTTTCTAAGGTTCCCACCGCCCCCCCCCAAGTGCCCATTCAGCTGTGACGCCATTGGTGGATTAATCCACAGATGAGGCCAGAGCCCTCGTGATCCAATCACCCGCTGAGACCCCCACCTCTGAACGCTGCTGCACGGGGGACACAGTCCTCAACACACGATGTTAAGGTCTGTAAACAAGTCAAAATAACACCTGGTATTTTGCCAGGGGAATGTTAGAGTTCGTAAACAAGTCTGGATGGTGCCTGGCAAAATGCCAGAGGGAGTGGTTTGAGAAGTAACAAAAGTGAGCCATTAAGTGTGGAGATTCCTTATTGGTTGACTGATGTATCTAGTTTATGCTAATTAAGATAAGCTGTGCAAAATGTATAAATACCTCTGTTGTCCTACAATAAACAGCTCCCATTCCTGCTGTATCAACGTACACAAGTTATTCGTCACCCCCCTGGCTATTTTGCTGCAGCTGGACTGCGGCAACACGAGCTGCTGGGTGACATTTCAGATCCCAACCAGAACACCTAAGAGCCCAGCTCCAGGTCTACAGTATCGAATCCTGCCCCTGTCTGACCCCCACGAGCATGTGCTAATTGAGAGTAAGGAACATGCTCCCCCCAAATACACCCACCCTCTGGGTGGAAGGTCACGTGCAGATTCCAGGAGGCCCACAGCTCCTCAGAACCGCACACTTGTACACATGCACAGAGGCAGGCAGGCAGGCTGCCAGCCCTGGAAACGCTGTCCAGTGCCCAGGGCCATGTGCTGGATCCACTGGCTTCTGTGTCCTTCCTGGGCACAGAGACCACCCCTGTGCCTTCAGAGCATTACACTAAATTAAACATGGCTCTTCCTTCTACTTCAGAATGTAACCTCACTCCATCCTCACAAATTCACAGCAAGACACTCGTCATGACATGCACCTTCTTTGGGGGGTGGGTACCCGGGATTGAACTCAGGGGCACTTGACCCCTGAGCCACATCCCCAGCCCTATTTTGTATTTTATTTAGAGACAGGGTCTCACTGAGTTGCTTAGCACCTCACTTTTGCTGAGGCTGGCTTTGAACTCGAGATCCTCCTGCCTCAGCCCTCTGAGCCTTTGGGGTGACAGGCATGCACCACGGCACCCAGAGTTATGTACACTTTGGATACAGGTGAACTGAGTTCCAGAGGATAAGAAACAAGCCCACATGGGCACCTGTTAGCTCCTGCAGGAACAAGATTTGAACCCAAGTCTGATTCCAAAGCTTTTTTGTTTAACCAGTTCACCCTGGACACTCAGCCCATTCCTGTTTGAATTTGAGAAAAATAATGATCATCCTAATTTTAAACAATAGTAACGGACACCACTTATTGATGGATAGGAGGAGGCTTCATGCATTATCTCATTTAATTCTTGCAACAATCATCAAAGCGAGTATAGTTATCTTTCCTGTTTTATTGATGAGAAAAAATATCTCAGCAATGATAAGCAACTTGCCCAGAGACACACAGCTTTCGGAGGTCACACCCTCCGACTCCAAGGCAGACGTGTTCTCATCATGATATGGAAGCAGTCGTTTCAAAGACCCCGCTGATTTTCCTACCAGTTGCCCAGAGAGTTGCTAACGATCCTGCAGAGCCCTTCCTCAGAGACTCTGTTTCTGCTTGTGTCAGGCCACAGGATTGACAGTCCTCACCCTGGGCCACCACCTTCTGCTCAGGGGCCTGATGAGCCTGTGGGTCCAGAGGAGCTCCTTCTCCCCTGGTCCAAACTCGTTCCTTGACTTGAGAGTCTAGTTTGGTCTGGGTAAGAAACTCCTGAGGGTCTAGCAGAGATTTCAACGGGGCAATCTCTGGGGACATGTGAAGGGGGGACTCTCTTATGTATGATCAAGGATGCCAGGATGGTGATGGGGGAGTGCTGAGAACCACCGTAAAACTGCAGTTGAAACCCTAAGCAAATGACTCCATGTTTAATTGCACATGTGAAGACAATCACATGCAAAACTCCCTAATTAGAGCATAACTTTCAAAAGACCATTTACATTTCCTGACAAACTAACGGCATTCTTAAGCAAGGACGTTAAGGAAGAAAGACCATATGATGTGAAACTATACATAGTGTCTGTCATTATTTAAATTATCTAAAGCTGGGGAGGCCGGGGACATGAACAGTAATGCTAACGATGGTGGCCAACCGACAGAAACTTCAGATTTTTCTTATCTTACACGTTGTCGATTTCCCCCAAATTTTCCTGGGTAAACACTTTTGCCTTTATCCTAGATGGAAATAAACATTTCAGTCACTGTGATGCATTAGGTTATAACCTTACAACGTATATGGAGGTGGAATTCTGTAGATTGAAGTCCTCCAATTCTGTTCCTGCACCTTCAAGTCATTAGACGATGCAAGATCCCTGTCCCCTGCTCCTTTCCTTTGGGATGACAGAATTAGAAACACTCACACTTTCTTCACAAACACATTCTTCAGAGTCAAAGCCCCCTCGCTACCTCCCACCCAGCATTCTGGATACAGAGTATGCTATGTGGCCAGCCAAACTTCCTAAGTTTCATGGCACAGACTGTCCCCATGGACATGTCCCCGGGACCCTAGGAACCATAATGTCAAAGAAGAAGAAAAGGACCCTGGTGCTTCTACCAAGATTCAACTAATTTACACACTTTTCCCCTCTGGAAATAGCAATAAGGAAAGCATAATTATTTCTCTCAAAACCTGTGCTCAACTTTATACCATGAGCTGAGCATCTCAATTTTCCGAGTCACTCTTAATTTTGTACGAATAAAAACTTGATAAAAAAAATCAGGAAGCTGTGAGGGCTGTCAGTCCATTTCCTAATGATGTCGGTTTCCTTCTTCAAGGCCAAAGCTCTAATGTTAATATTAAAGTATATGTTCAGAGTGGTCCTTCTCAATGCCTATTAAGCGAGGGAGCAGGCAGGAAGCAGAAAAGACCGACAGTATATTTTCATTCAATCTCTCTTAAAATAATGATGCATGCAGCCTCTCGTCATTACTTTTTAATGATCTTAGCCTAGTTAATAGCACAGTAATATTCCGAAAAGGAGCAGGGGATTATTTCCACATTTAATTTTCATTGCAAAAAATGAAAGGCGCTCTCTCTCTATTTTTTCCTGCCCGAGAAGCTGCCTCTGACTACATTAGCTCCGCCACATTACAACCAAGCTAATGGATCAAAGCCAAGTGATTAGTTTCCTAGTCTTTTGAGCATTTCCAAGTACCGACTGACTGGCTCCCAGAGACCTGGACGTGGCTTTCCACGTCTCCATCGAGTTTGCTCGATTTCCCATCAAGTCGGGGCCTTCTGACCCTCCCACGGGCTTGACTTGGGCTTCACCACACGTGTTCCTTTGTATGTCTGGGTGCAGGTGGTAATTAGAAAGGAGGGTTCTGGTGGGTAAACCAGAGACCACGCACCAACCTTCAGGCCTCATCAAAAGCCCAGATGACCCAGAGTGGCCCTGTGCAGGGCACAATCGTTCATGAGCTGTTCTGGGCAGGGCCTTGCCCTAGACCCTTGGCACACAGCAGCAAAAGCCAGAGATGCTTCTCAATGTTGGGTCTCGTCGCAACAGAATTTGGGTGTGATACTTCCTCAATTCTAGGATGTTCTCTGTCATAAGGACTAGATTTTACTTAATACTCTCTTCTTTCCAGAAAGAGGGAGAAGAATGAAAAGTAGCAAACCAACTTAAAATTTTGATATACATTGTAAGATGCATCCTAAATAATTATTAAATATGAAAAAATATATCTCTAAAATACAAGATGTCACTATGCACCCAATAGTATGGCTAAAATTAAAAATACACCGCAAACGATGGCACAATGGATATTGTTGGCCAAAAAGTTCTGTCAATTTATTATAAAACTAAACCCACAACTATGCCAGGACACAGCAGTCTCTTCATTAGTGATTATCCAAGAAAAATGAAAGTATATCTCCACGAAAGATTTATAGCATAATGTTGTGGCAACTCTATTCATAACAGCAAAAACTTGGCAGAGTTATGAGGCAGAGGACTCAATGAATAAGATCTGGTGTCTTCTCTCAATGGATAAAAAACAAACTGCTGACATCAATGATATAGATGAATTTCGTATGATGCTAAGTGAAAGATGTCAATCACAGAGTATATTACGACTCCATTAATATTAAACTCAAGCAGGAAAAATAATCTGTGGTGGAAAATCATCAGCTCTGCCTCTGGAGGTTTGGGGCCAGGGACTGACAGGGAAAGGTTTAGGGGAAACTTGACCTTCAAGCCCTGTAACTTGATAGGAGCTCAGGAGATGCAGATGTTGCCATCTTGAAAACTTATGAGGCGCCATGTGTAAGAGCTATTGGGACCGGGGTTGTGGCTCAGTGGTAGAGCGCTTGCCTAGCATGTGTGAGGCACTGGGTTCAGTCCCACATACAAATAAAACCAAATAAAATGAAGGTTTTGTGTTCATCTACAACAATAAGAACTATCCACTGTATATTAAACTCTAAAGTGTGTGTGTGTGTGTGTGTGTGCGTGTGTGTAAAGTGATGCCTACAACTTTGAAATGCATCATAAAATAAGCTAACAGGATAGATGAGCGTAAAGGACAGATGGGTGGATGGATGGATACATGGATGAGTGGGTGGATGGATGGGTGGATAGATGGATGGATGAATGGGGGGTGAGTGGGTGGACAGACGGATGGGTGAGTGGATAGTGGGTAGATGGATGGACCAGTGGGTGGAGAGCTAGGTGAGCAGATGGGTGTGTGTGTGGATGAATGGATGGGTGAGTGGATGAGCAGATGGAGGGGTGGGTGGATGGACGGATGGATGGATGGATGAACAGACAGATGGTTGAATATGCAATAAGGCAAGTACAGTAGACATATGCGGTTCCACTCTAAAATTCAACCTTTCTGTCTGCTGAAAAGTATCATAAAGTATTGGAAAATATAGCATTGAATCAAATAAATATGGCAGGTGAAATTTGTTACCAATATTCCCCTGTCTTCCCCTTTAGGTATTTCCCCAAATGTGTGCCCCCACTTAAAGGGCCCACGGTCCCCACACGCTGCCTTCTGGAAGCTTGTGATGTTCCCTGAATCCCGTCCCATCAGACCACTGAAACATAATCTCACGTGAACTCGTTATGATTTGGGGATAGGTGGATGTAAGTGACACGGAAGATATTTACATTTTAATCCAAAAGCTCGTTCAGCATCCTCTCACCGAGTCCTTACTGAACTTGCCCGTGGCCTTAGCCATTCCTTCACCTTGACACAGGGCAACTCCGGTGCTTTGTGCCGCTCCTGAGTGCTAATGACCACGCTGACTGATGTCATGAGTTAATGTCGGCCTTGTAACCCGCTTACAGTTCACGAGTTGGTCTCCCTGCCCTACGGGTGAGCAAAGCGACAGACTGCTTAAAGTGCTTCAAATCATGCATCTTTTCTATGGCAAAGCCAGTGTCAAAACACGGTGTGTGCTGTGTGAAGTCAGCACGGTTTCAACATGCAGTGAATGAGGAGCTCGAGAAGATGATCTTGAAGGTTCTTTTTATTCCAGAATCTTTAATTCTAGAGGGAGGGAAAATGACTGTTCTAGACCCTGTTGAGCACAGTCATCAAGTCCAAGGGCCTTTTTGAGGTTAGATATAAATTAATAATCAACTGGAATACCTCGACCTCTTTAAAGCATTGCCTGCCTCGGCTCCTGCAGGCTGGTTATTCCCTCGGGTCCCCCAAACACAGTGCAGAACAGACCAAACCGAACCAAGATCAGCCAGAGGTCGATGGAAAAGGGCATCCCGTGTAGCCCACAAGCCCAATGCCAGCCATCCTTCAGTTGTAGCCTTTATTTTATTGCAAACTCAACCCTGGACATGATGAGAATGAGCACGGCTATGTTTCAATAAAACTTTATTTACATATTTCAAAAAAGCACATCAGCCATCAGCAGGCACCAATGGATTGCCCCAGCTGAGGGTTGTGTTCGTTGTCCCCTGGAAGCTGCGGCAAAGGGAAGCATCTCGCATTCCGCAGCACTGGCTTTCAGACAGACACGTCTGGAGATTTTTTTTTTTTTCCACACAACTTGGTGGGAACCTGCCATGTCCTTATTCAAGAAATGCTAGTTAATGGTGAATAGTGCCCTTGGTGTATTAAAAAAAAAATTTAAAACAGACCAAGAAAGCATCCTTCCTGTGGACAAACCACTTGGAATGTTCTCTAAAGGCAACATACACCCTTAGTTGAAACTTTCCTGAATGTGCAGATGGGGTTCCCAAACGGGTCTGGGTGCTCATCCTGGATTTCCCCTCCTCTTATGCCTGGTAACTGAAGGGAGATTGCAGGTTGTCAAGAAGCCAAAAGCTTGTGTCCCATGAGACGGTGAGTCAGGGACACCCCAGGTCTACCACAAACAAGTGGGGGGATTCCATGGCGACCTCACAAAGTATTGATTCAGAACTTGAAGACCCTGATGGAATGACCCGCGAGTCCTTTGGTTGGTTTTGGGCTGCAACTGGCTCATGACTGGTTTCTCTTACAGAAATTCAGGGGTTAGGAATGAGGGTTTGGGGTTACAGCGCACACATTTCTCGTTTCCATATTACCTGTTGCAGCGGTTTCTTACCCAGATGATCAAGTACGTGGTGACAATCTCTCCCCGATTACACAGAAGTATGTGGTTGGGGAAGACTTTTGACACCTCTCCCTCTCCCTGTTTGACTTTTCCTCACCTCACCTCGACAGGCCCAGTGGGCATCATTATTTCATTAGCTGATGACAAAATAGAAGGAAAAAGATTTGACACAAATTACAGACTCAGTGGTGGCGTTTGACCCCTCCCTACCTCTCCTGAATAGTGCCAGCAATCCCAAGACCATTGGATTGAAACGTCACAGCTTTTACTGAGCAAGATGCTCTGCACCTGCCGCTCAGTGATTCAGCCTCCCACCCCTGCCCACAGCGGATGAGCAGCTTCCCAAGCTGAGCTGCTCCCTCTCCTGGAAGATTCTGGAAACCAGAGTCCACCCGGCCTCTGCTGCCATTTTGTCAGTTCCTCACCGTGACCCACACAATGGAGATTTCACTTGGATCAGCTAAATGTGCAGACTTCCTAAAGCATCCCGGAGGCTGACTGAGGAGGCCACTCAGCAAGGAGGACCTGAGGCTGCTGCTCTCAGCCAAGTCCTGAGATCAGATTTTTTATTGTCGCCTATTTCTGACATCTGTTTGGCCCCTCCTTATGCAAGGTGTGAAGATGAGGTTCCCAAAGGGGTTTGGAGACACTCAGCCCTTCTTCAGCCTCTTCTTATAACTGAAGGGTGGGTGGCAGGATGTCAGGATGAGGCCCAAAATATTGTCCCCTGAGAGGGTGGATGAACTGCAGACAAGTGTTACCAATGACAAAGGGAACCGGGTCCCTCCCACCCTCCCGGGCATCGCAGGCTGCCACACCCAAGTCCTCTAACCTAATTTGAGAGTTCCCCCAAATGCATTGGACTAAAAAAAAATAACAGCAACCTTATATATAGTTTAAAAAATACAAGAAAGCTTCTCTTTTAATTTGGCAGAGCATTTCACAGAATTTCCCATGTTCACATAGGACCCAGGGCTAATTATCTATAAACTACCAAATGCCTTACTAAGGATAACAGGTGCTGGTGTTCATGACCTAAGATTGCCACATAGTCAAAGCCCCAGGAAGGTTCAATTCAATGTTTTAGCAGGATTAAGTGGGCCAGGCAGAATTCGTATGTCCTTCTCCAGTGTAGTCTAAGGGGTCTTTGATGCTAAGTGTATCACACTCAAAGAAGCCAGCCAGGTGAGCAGAGAGGTTGAGGAGAGAGGAATTTCGCAATCTGTTGAAGGAGAGTCTGCAGCACATCAGTTATAACCTCAAGGGCTGTTCATTAAGTGAGGCAATTTACATAAAATCCCCAGCACATAGTAAATGCTCAATAAACATCATGCCCTCTCAGTCCCCCTTCCTGAGGAGCACAAGCTATTTTCTACCTGCTCATTAATTAAAGAGAAGGCTGCACTTTTGAGTGGCGTGCGACACAGAGCATGGACAGTTGATTCATCATGAATAATGCAATGTCACAATCCGGACTCTTTATATTCAGATGAATTGTACATCATGTGCCACCCATGCTAAAGAGGACCATTAATATTTAGCATTCCAAGCTAAACCCGGGATGATTAATTTGGCTTTAACTTTGTATCTTCTTTGTAGAATTTTCAATCTTCTCTCTCCTTTTAAAGGAATAGCATGAGAAATATTTTCTATAACATAAGTGGATTCTGCTCAGATGCAGCTAAGAGCAGTTGAGTGGGATGTTTTAAGAGCCTCCCAAGATTCCCGATAGCTTTATCCAGACAGTTCCATTCTGAAATTTCATCTCATTCTGAGGTGAGACATTCTGAAGTACAGGTTAGGGATCTTTATGGGCAAATGTATGATAATAGGTGATTGGTTCAGCAAATCCATTCATCGTATGGAACATTACACAGCCATGAAAAACGGCTTTCACAAAGCACAATCAACAAGACAAGACATACTCCTGTCATGGATTTAAGTGAAAATAATGAGCATAGACCCAAGGACCAATAAAGTACACTGATGTCTTTATAGTGACAGTTTTAAGAAGTGAATCCACTAGTAATTCTTCTTTTTAAATTTTCTATAGATAATTTTCTCCATCTGCTATTTTTAACTGGGGAAAAAAATCCTTTAAAAATAAGTGAAACATCGCCGACTCTGAGCTCCACGAGGCTAGAGTCCTTCCTTCTTATTCACCATTATAATCCCAAGGTCCTAGCATAGCGCCCATCATGTAAATAGATGTGGAATAATTTTTCTTTATCAACTTCATGTTCCTGCAATAATTTTTATCAACTTGTATTTTCCAAGATGTCATTTTTATACCAGCAAGTTCCTGGAGCCAGGGAAATGAATGATATGGAAAGAAGGGATCCCTGCTACCAGCTCTTGTGCCTGCCCCTGGCCACCTGCCGTAGACACGGGGTGTCTAATTGTGGTGACATCCTCGTGAGCCAATGTCACGACATGCATATTTCACGTGCAGGACCTAGGCCCACAGAGGGAGCTACGGAACTTGCCAAGTCTGACTCTGCACAAACAATATCCAGCTACATGGACCTAGTAGGTGTCCTCACCCCTGCTAGGCTCACCTATCATTTGGACTGTTCTAGTGAATTCCTGAAGCTCTCCTGGTGCGAAGATGGCAACCTTTGGACATCTCAGTTCCTCTCGCCAAGGTTCCTGCAGTTGAGTGCCCGTGTCAAGGGCCTGGCTGTTCAAATTGGGCACTTAACGGCCCAGGACATCTCCGGTCCATCCTGCATGTCAGATCCACCCAGGCCCCTTACTGAAGCCTCAGGGCTTGGCCTTCCAGAGACTCGCGAGCCTCTGGCCAGGCCGTAGTGGATGGCCATGCGGTGGCTTCCTGGCAGACCACGCGCACAACACAGGCAGACACCCGTGCTCTGTGCTCACGCAGCAGGGACCCCGGGGGGCCTTTGGCTCAATTCGGCTGCAGGTCTGGATGACACTCACCTCCAAGGAGCCGCCTTCTTCCTGTGCTGGGTGCAAGTTCTAAGCCCTGGAGTTTAAAGGGACCCAGATCTGTGTCTCTCTGCAGACCACACCCGCCGGGGGTGACATTGGCCATCAGAAGATGACATGGGAGGATATAAACTCTACGCCAGGTCAGAGCAGCCCACGGAAGCTGTGATAGAGGCACCTTCCCCATCTGCAGGGACCACTACGGGGACCAGGGCTCTGGATTGCGGAGGATGAGAGAGACTCCCTGAGCCAAGGATGGGAGAAGATGAATCTTCCCGGCCATCGAAATGGTCAGAATTCCCCAGAGCACCAGCTGCAAGGAGAACACAGAAGCCAGGTGCAGGATCCTAAGGACCACGTTCAGGATGGCTCCCCTTTGTCCCAAGACCAACAGGAAGCCACTCCAGCACTACCAGCAGCTCCAGTGCTGTTTTTCAATGATCCCTTGGACGGTGCCGGAAATAGACCAGGCGAGGGACGAAAATGAACATAAGCACCTTCTCTCTTCCTTGGCTCAAAGTAGCAGCTCTCAAGCCGTCACACACCTTGGATGCTGCCCCCTTGACGAAGTCTTCTCTGCATTTGGGTCTGCCTGAGGTGCCCCACAGGGGACACGCATGCTCTCCCTGGCTTAGCACATGCCACAGCACATTAGAGTTAGTTGCTTACTCCCCCGTGACGTCACAGATCTCTAAGCACCACGAAGGCAGGGGTCACATCTACCTGGTCCACGCTTGCATTTTGCAGTGCCGCCAACAGTTGGTACCTGCTAGGCATTCAAGAACCAGTTGCAAAATGACTTTTCATTGAGCACCTACTATATGCCAGGCACCTTCTAGTCCTTTGATACGTATGAATGCATCCAGGTTCTGTTATTACCCTCCCTGGTAACAGGTGAGTACACTGAGGCACAGAGAAGGCTAGGTGACCTGGCCAAGGTCGCAGGGGTGGGATGTGGCTCTGTCAGCCGTCACAGTCTCTGCCTGCACCCAGGATGCCACAATGAATCACAGAAGAAGGGGATTCTGATCTTCGGTCGCCAGCGCTTAATTATCTGTGCTAATGGTTGAGAGCAGTGGCCTGCATCATCCAAAACAGTGAGCGACTTCAAAATAATCCCTGGTGGACCCTGAGATACATCTGGGTTTTCTTCAGTAGATCGACCTTCCTAAATTGCCACTTAAAATAGCCAATGACAAAACCCATTCCCGTTCCCTCAGTAGCAATCAGACTCACGGACAGGAAGTAACTAACAACCAAACAAGCGAGGCCAAAGAGAGAGGAAAGGAAAGGCACTCCATCAACAAATTTAATTAAGCCCTCGCTTCCTCCTCCAGCCCCACATGCCCTGGGCCGCGTCCCTGGCTCCTTCCTGAAAGCCACCATCGCCCACCATCTCTGGTTCCCTCTCTCCTGTCCCCATCCTTCAATCGGGACTTTGTTCCCACAACTGCAGTGGAATTGCTCCAGCAAGACTGATGGCTGCTGAATGGTGACAACCAGTGACTTTGTCCCATCTCCAGAGTCCCCCTTGGCATCGGATTCGGGGCCCCCTCTCCATCCTCTGGGCTCCCCTCCAACACTTCAGACGCGGCTGCCGCTCTGAGGACCGGCGGGCTCTGCCCCTAGGAAAGTCCCCCCGTCTCTGCCCCGAGTCCTGGCCCCTCGTGGGCTGTGGTGAGAGTCTCAATCTGAGCTGTCACTTTCTCTTTTTCTCCTCCCCGAACCTGACAGGATGTCACAAAGAATTCTGATAAGGTGGCGCGACTCGGGGTCAACGGGAGCCCATCAGTACCCCCCTCGGAAATGCAGCGACCAGCTGAGATGCGCAGAGTTGCATCCAGCGTCCTGGGTGGCTGCAAGGACATTTATTTTTTTTTCAATTCTAGCAGGAAGAGTGTCATTTAAAGACAGGTGAAGGACAGCATCTGGAAGAGGGGTCCCAGGGTGGCACAGGCTAGGAGGTCCTTAGTGTCTCCATATGGCTCTGCATTTTAGAACATCTAAAGGAAATTCTACTTGAGGACAGAGTGGAACATCCCCAAGGACTGCCATCTGGAACATAGTCATGTGCACTTAATGAGCATGTACTGTATGCCCCAGGATAGTGTTTAGTGTCGGCATTTTGGGGCTGCGTAAGATGTGGCCCTTACCCTCAAGACCCTCAGGGTCCAAATATGCAACAAAAATACAAGAAGGCAGAGGAGGGGTAGAAGCCCAAGAAGGACTTCCTGAAGCAAAAATCTAAAGCATCTCAGATGCAAAAACTGCATGTGCAAAGGCACTGTGGTGTGAACAGGCGTGCTGTCCTGAGAAAGACAAGTGGAAGGGTGGCAGGGTTCTGCTGGGTGCACTGTGCCTGTCACAGGGAGGAGAAGAGGAAGACCCAGCGGCAGGCAGTGCCAGGCCACTCAGAGGAGACCTTGTGCTCCACTCTGAAGGCACCAGGAAGCAGCCTTGGGTTCTAAGCAGGGGACGACAGCATTGGACAGGCTTTCTCATAGACTTTTCTGCTCCTGGCATGAAGTCAGGCAGAGCCAAAGCAGTGGTCTCAAACCCGGATCTACTAGACTCACCAGGGAGCGTTTAAAAGCTTCAGTGGCAGGATCTCCCCCAGACCCACTGACCCAGACGCTCTGGAGGGGCAGCGGGCACTGGAGTGTGCCAGAGAGCCAGCAGACAGGACTCGTGGCCGGGAAGCAGGCTGTTGGTTTAGAGGCAAGGAGAGCCGTGGGGAACTCGGGGTGAGGACATGGACACCGGGCGGGGGGAGGGGGTGCAGATTTAAATCAACAACATCTGAAGAACCAAAATCACCATTATGAATGGTGAAATGTGGGAGCTGAGAACGAAGGGGGAGAAGGGTGTGAGGGAATGAGGGCTCCATCCCTTAATCTTTGCACTTGTGTACACACGCGCGTGCACACACACACACACACACACACACACACACTATTATTGCCAGGGATTCTAACAAGCCCATCACCATGATTGACGTCCCCCCTTCGCCAGGACGATCATCAGGACAGCAGAGGGCAATGGGACAGGCAGCCCCTTCAACACTCAGGGTCCAGGCCCTGCAGCATCCCGAGGGACAGGCCGTGAACCTGGACTGGCCCCTCCAATCCCTCGGCAGGGCCAGACCTGCCGTCTCGTTAGATCGTCATTTACTCAGACGCAGAACTGTAGCAGAGCCACCCGGGCTCCATGTTCCCATGGTCAGGCGCGGAGCGTAAGGAAATTCCATTAATTTGATGGCTTTAAAGGAGGTGGTTTCCAATTTGAATTATTTGTAAGTTGTGAAATGAGTCGGAGCCAGTTTGTAAAGCAACAAGGAGTCAACACACTGTATAACCTTGATTTTTTTTAAAAGTCCCAATGCCATGCAGAATTTTTTTTTTCTCCAAACGCATTAGAAGGGGGTTTAAAAAAGTAATAATGCCACCGTCCTCCCACCCCCTCAGGCAAATTAGTAAGACAAATGTTAGCAAAAATCTCTGCAGACGCACCATTATTTACAGAGGGGACAAGGAAGAAGATGCTGTGAAATAAATCATGCTGACAGTTCAATCAAAAAAACTCAGAATATATTATTCATGCTGCTTCTTATGAGTTGGAAAGACACCAGACAGGGAGAGCCAGACTGCACGTCTGGGCCTTATTTACCCATAACAGGTGGAATTCTCAGGGTCCCTCGGCCTAATAAAACCTGCGCACTAAATGGACAGTTCCCAGCTGTGGGATGCGGCTGAGCCGGAGGCGCTGGGCCAGGAAAGGGTGAGCAGCCAGGTGAGCGCCCTCCCCGGCCAAGGCTGAGCGTCAGGGTAAGGGGGACACATACGCAAGCAGACAGTGGGGGACCAGGGCCTCCAACAGGTTCCCAGGGGAAAGCCAGCAGGTGTCACAGCAGAGACCTCCAAGGGCTCCTTTGTCCTGGGGATGGGGTGAGACCTGTCCGCACAGGTGACATTGAACTTGAGTGACCAATGCAGGAGAATCGGGAGGGAGGAGGATCTTGGGAGGGTCCCTCCAATGCAGAGCCCTGCAGTGGGGACAGGACTGTGTGTCTCCTGAACACCAAGAGGTGCCCGAGACCCCAAGGCAGGGAGCCAGGCCAGGCCGGGAGGAGTTGGGTCTGAGAGGGGGACAGGGCCTGGCCAGCAGGGCCTTGCACACAGCAAGCAGGAGTTTGGGGTTTATTCTGAGCACAAGGGAGGGCAGCTGGAGGGTCCTAGGTGGAGGGATGACCGGATGTGATGTCACCGTGCTGAAACTTCATGGCTAGCTCAGTGATTCAGCCTTGAGCTAGACTGCAGGGGGAACAGGAGGGAGAGTTGGAAAACGGAGTGGGCTCAGGGGTGAGAGTGAGGTTAGCCAGGGAGGTCTCGGTCCAGGGCGAGGGAATCCCTGAGAAAGAAGAGCCATCAGGCACTCGGGCAAGAGGCAGGACCCAGCAGCGGGGACAGTCTCTCCAGTGTGCAAAAGCCAACACTAACACACGTGGGTCACCTGCCTGGGAGAGGGGACGTGGTCAGGAAGGAGGTGCAGAATCCCAGAACCGTGCAAACCTGGTCTCTAGGAAGGAGACAGGGCAAGGATGCTCCCAGGGCCCCCACAGTCTGACCTCTGGTTCTCAACCCCAGGTGATCCTGACCCAGGGACGGCAGGGCGTGGAGCCATTACGGTGGTCAGGATTGTGAGGGCGCCCTCTAGTGGGCGGAGGCCAGGATTTCAACCCCAGTGTGTGAACTTGGGCTTGTCCTCAATCTCCCTGAGCCTCAGTCAGTGCCTCCCTCTGTAACAAGGAGGTGATAATTGTTACCTGCCTCCCCTAGGGAGGTGGAGATAGAGACCCAGGTGGTAGAGGGTCAGGTGATTACCACACCCAGGGGAGGGGCAGGCACTGAGGAAAGACCAGGGGCTGTGGCATGTTTTAGAAGGTCTCCAAATGGCTGGGTAGTGTGAGAGGTCAGGGAAGGCTCTGAAGTGGGCATCAGAACTTTGGGGTTCCTTTGGGGAAGTGAATGGAAAAGTCCTGCCCTGCCTTCCTGCAGACATCAACACAGACCAATATAGAGGCTCCCTGTTTTTAAGGCAAACATGAAACGTGGCCATGTGGCTCGTTCCATTGAGGATGGTCTGCCTGAGCTCACGTGGGTTGCTATAACAAACTACCAGAGACTGGGTGTCTTATCAACCACAGAAATGTATCTCTCACGGTTCTGGATGCTGGGAAATCCAAGATCAAAGTGCTGACAGAGTCCACATTGGGTTCTGATTCCTGGCTCGGAGAAGGCCATTTTCTTGATATATCCTCACATAACAGAAGGGGCAGGGATGTCTCTGGGGTCTCTTTTGTCAGGACAGTAATCTTGTTCACGAACAATCCATCCTAGTAACTTCCCCGTAGTCCCTCCCCCTGATACAGTCACACCAGAGCATGGGTTTCGATGGGAATTCAGGAGAGACACACACCTTCCGACCATCTCATGGTCTTGCCCTGTCCCACCCGAGCTCCATGGCTCAACCCCCAGAACAGAGTCCCCTGTCCCCATGAGCAGGTGAGCCTTTTCTGCACACTGCAATGTGCAGCTCTCCTTAGTAACACCTGGAAATATGGTATCTTTTTAAAAATTTAATTCAATTTGGGGGTGCTGGGGGTTGAATCCAGGGGTGCTTCACCTCTGAGCCACACCCCCAGCCCTTTTGATTTCTTTTTTATTTTGAGGGAGAGTCTAAGTTGCTGAGGCTGGCCTTGAACCTACAATCCTTTTCCTGCCCCAGCCTCCAAAGTTGCTGGGATTACAGGGTGAGCCACTGCACCCGGCTATGGTGTCTGAGTTGACCCAAAAAGCCACAGCTGAGAACATCTGGCCCAGGAAGGGGTTTCTTGACCCTGGTGCTCCTGACATTTGGGTGTGGATGATTCTCTGTGGCGGGGCTGTCCCTGCACAGAAGGACATGGGGCTGCATCTCTGGCCTCCACCCTGTGCATTTGAAGGTCCCTTGACTGAGCACCTCTGACTCAGCATTGTGTAATAAAATGATCCAACGTGGCAGTGACGGACAGGACTCCACCTCTTGCTAGTGGTGTGGCCCTGACGCAGGCCGCTCCCCACCTCCAGGGCTCTGTCTTCTCCACTGACCGAATGCTGTCCCCCCATGCTTCCCTGGGTACAGAGGGACTCTCTGGAGGGACTATAAAATAATACATACAGATTTCAGCACAGTGCTTAGCCCATAGCTGTTTCCTATAAAGTCCTGCTATTTCTTGTCCACGGTAGAGAGTTAGAGTTGAGACAGAGCTCATGGCCCAGCCCCTGCACAAAGCCCTGTCCCCAGAAGCAGGGCCACAAGCAACCAGGAAGCAGGGTGGCCCGGATGCTTTTGCAGCCTGAGCCATGAGCCTGTCCCCTCATGCAGACCACCGCCTCACCATTAGCAAAAGGAGACACTGTGAGAGTCCCCCTCTGTCTGGAAGCTGTCCTGACCCCATCCAAACTCCAAGGACCCCTGGGCTTTCCAGTCTCCCCGGAGGGAGGGAGCCCACCAGAATGGAGTCTTACGAGGTCAGCCCCGCACACCACGCAGCCCACGTAAAGAGCGCCGCAGGCGGGGTCGGCACAGGTGGCCTCCCCAGAATCCGTGTTTAAGTACTTTCAGATGAAAGCGAGTTTGCCACCCAGGAGCCTCTGCGTGTGGGAAGACCCCAAAGCAGAGGCCAAGCCTGGTGGCCAGAGGCACACGGCACTCCGCTGAGGAAGCTCTACTGATGGAAACCCGCGTTGCCGGGTGTCCACAGTCTCTGGGCAATCACTGCCCCTCTCTGGAGAGGACGGCCCATCACCTTGCGGAGAACTGGAAAGGCGGTCACCAGGGAGGCTCCCGAGTGGCGTTTTCCGGCGTGCCGTGGCTCTCTGAGCCCCTCCTTCCAGCCATGTTCTGCTGAACGGAAGCGATGATCAGGATTTCAGGTGTTCCATGAGGCTATGTTGGTGGTGGGGCCAATTGTGTCCCCGCTGTGCCCCACCTTCCATGCTTCCTCTTGGTGGAGCCCTGAAGGACATAGAAACAAAGAGCAGTGGCCAAATGGAAGCAAAGGCCACTGCACTCTTAGCTGGACCCGTGCCCGGAGCTCCAGTGACAGACCCCCTGGATAAGGCCAGTCTAGACAGCGGCGCCCTGACCTTCAACTCTCCTCAGCCCCACTCAGGATCAGGACTGAATGCCAAGGAGGAGCTCTGGATGGGGGGACGTGGCCAGTGCCACCCACCAGACACTGAGCACACAAGAGGCTGGGGACAGGTAGGGCATGAGACACACAGACAGAAGACAGCTTGGAACCGCTGGCTTAGAACCCAGTGGCCCTGGCTCCCAGCGAGTGTAGACCAACCGAGGGTTTGCGCCCTGACTGGCCGCATTCACTGTCTCCCGCCCTTGGAGGTGGCAGCCAGGATGAGGACACACCCAGGAAGGTTCCAGGCCTGGGGACCCAGGCTGCTGAGAACCGGCCACCTGCCCTTGCTACACGGGGGGGGGGGGGGGGGGGGGGGGGGGGGCCCTGTCGGTAAGCCTTCCTAGGGACGGAGGTGGACTCGGTCCTCCCAGGCCCCACCACGGAGAGCAGGCCCTGGAAGTGAGTTCCCGGGGACACTGCAGACCACGGAGGCTTCCTCCTTCATTTCTGCTTCTTTTATTCAGTGCAGAGCCAAAGAGCTCCCAGGGCCAAGCGTGAGTCGGCGCTTTTCCGGGACCAAGCGTGCTTGTCAGCTACGGCTGGGTCTGGGCGTGGGGGTGAAGGCCTCCTGGCCTCCCCCCAGGCTCCCGGTCCTTCTCCACCCTTCCCGCCGCCCTGCCTCTCCTCTCCTCCATCTCCTGCCCTTTTGCTTCTGCATCAGGCAGGACAGGAGAAGGTGCATTCCCTGCATGTTGGTCACAGCTGCCTCTTAGGGTGGGTTCCCTGGAAGCTGAGCTGAGGCAGGGTGTGGGGAAGGGGGTGATTGAGGGGGAGATTGTTGGGAAGCTCCTCTGCAGGAGGGAGACAGCAGAGCAGGGCAGGAGAGAGACCGAGCCAGTCTGCAGCCCGGGCAAGAGCCTGTCTCCGTGGTGCTCCCCGGGAGGAGGGCTCCTGGCAGGACTTGGCAGTTGGAGAGTAAAGATCGGGGACTCAGGGGCCACATGGTCGCACACACTCCCCTCTGAGGTGGTGGCTCAACAGACCCAGGAGTAAACGGGCCACGGGGTCAAGGGACTTGTGGGTCTTGTCCATCACTGTTCCTGGTGCCCGTGGCCTACAGCTGCCCTCCTGATGCCAACAAGTACCAGAGCTGGGACAGACTACCCTGCACAAAGATGATTCTCCCTCCCTCGCCTGCCCAGAAGCAGCCCCCAGCCAGTGACAGATGGATATAGAGGGACGAGAAGCCAACCCTCCTGCCCTCTGCAGGGACACCCCAGAGGTACGGCAGAGCCTCTGAAGCTGGGGTCAGCAAACCACATCCATCGGGCCAGATATGACCCACCTCCATCCAGCTCTGAATCCCCTCTGCCCAGCACAGAGCCTGCCAGGGAGCAGAGAGTCACTATTTATCAAGAAGAACAGAATTAAATTGAAGATGGGTCACAGGTGGCCTCCTCCACCCCGCTGTGGGCGACCGGCCGCACTCCTCCGTCTGCCCCCTTTTAGCTAGCCTCGGCACCACAGCACCCAGCTCACGCACATCCTGTCCTCAAAGCTCAGGTTGGACAGAGCTGGCCCCAGGCCAAGTCAGTGACCCCTCATCTGAGCCCGTCCGGTACCTGCGCTGGGGCGCTGGGCCTGGCTCTCCCCTGGGATGCCAGGTCCTGAAATTGACCTCTCTGCTCCCCCAGTGGACGGCTGCTGGCCTCACCGGGGCAGGGATCTCACCTGCCTGGGACCCTCTGTGATTTCAGCATCTCACGGAGCCCCTGGCCCTGGAAAACCTCTATACAGTAGTTCAGCAACGCTCCACAGGGAATGGACGCCATGGAATCGGGATTCGCACGTGGAAGAGAGACCCACGAGACCTCGGCCACTGACGCCGCTCCCACGCCAGGCAGAACCAACCGCAGGGTCATCAGTGGACAAGCAGATACAGAAAATGTGGCAAGAATGGAAGCCTGTCGTCATCTGCCCCCACGCGGATGAACCCAGAGGACGTCACGTTAAGTGAAATAAGCCAGGCAGAGAAAGGCAAATGCCAGGTGATGGCTCTTAGGTGTGGAGTGGGATGGTTTTGAGTGGGGACGGGGACATCAGACAAAGCATAGAACTTCAGTTAGAAAGGATGGAAGACATGAGATGGGAGAGAAAGGGAGAGAAAAGGGAAATTGCATGGAAATGGAGGGAGACCCTCATTGTTATACAAAATTACATATAAGAGGTTGTGAGGGGAATGGGAAAATAAACAAGGAGAGAAATGAATTACAGTAGATGGGGTAGAGAGAGAAGATGGGAGGGGAGGGGAGGGGGGTAGTAGGGGATAGGAAAGGTAGCAGAATACAACAGTCACTAATAGGGCATTATGTAAAATTGTGGATGTGTAACCGACGTGATTCTGCAATCTGCATTTGGGGTAAAATTGGGAGTTCATAACCCACTTCAATCTAATGTATGAAATATGATATGTCAAGAGCTTTGTAATGTTGTGAACAACCAATAAAAAAAAAGAAAGTTTGGAAGAGTTCAGGAGATCCATTATCTAACAGAGCACTACAGTCACCGCAAGGCTGTGAAAACCCGTGAAAACCCCAAGAGCCCACCAAGTGTTCTCACCACACCTGACGGTATCAGGTAATGTGTCAGGTGATGCATATGCTAATGCGCTTGATGTGTATCAGGTGATGCATATGCTAATGAGCTTGTCCTGTGTCAGATGATGCATATGCTAATGAGCTTGCTGTAGCCATTCATTTTTCAGTGGTTACATATATCGAATCCATGTTCCTCAGCAACTTAGCAAGACCCTGTTTCAAAATTAATTTTTTTAAAAAAATGACTAGGGATGCTGCTCAGTGATAAAGTGCCCCTGGGATCAATTCCCAGTACCAAAAAAAAAATCATAAACTATAAATGTATGCAATTTTCACTTGTCAATGTATAAAAAATCTCCATGGATATTTTGACCCAATATTTCTTCCCATCCAATTTTTATTATAAAAATTTCCAAACATGCAGAAAAGTCAAAAGGCTAGTAAAACAGACCCCGACAACGGTAATGTTTGCCATCTGTATTTTAAACTATAGCAAACATTCTTGGGGCATTTACTATGTACCCAAATATGCACTCTATGCACCTTCTAAGTACATGGCAAATATCATTTCATCCATCCTGACAAGGAGCACAGAAGAGAAGCACTAGGATTCTCCTCGTTTCGCCGATGGGGAAACCGAGGCTTAAAGGAGGTACCTCGATAGCCGGTGTTAGATCTGGACCTACAGCTGGGTTCCGCAGTGGGATTCCTGACTCCTAGGCTGCGCGGTCACAACATCCCTGAGACTGTGGGAGTCTGCTGCTTCTGAGGAGCTGGAGGCCTTCCTTCCAGAGAGCAGCAACCAGAAGGCAGACAGAGCCCAGCCAGAGAGACAGAGCTGAAATTTGGTGGCCGATCATCAAAGAGATTAACTCCAACAGCGCCTGCCCCCATCCCTTTCCTCCCTGCCATACATCTCTGACACGACCATTATTAGAGACTGGGCTCAGAGGCTTGCCACCTTGTATGATCTGAATTGATCCAGTAAAGAATTCTCTGAAAAGCACCATTAAGATGATTTATAGTCTAATTTTGGTTGCTATAGATTCCAAGTCAGACTTATGACTGGGGGGAGAAAGAGAGAGAGAGAGAGAGAGAGAGAGAGAGAATCCCCTGCTCGCTTGGAATTCGGCAAAGGTTTCAGTATTGATAGAGCAGCGAGGCCGGCTGGGAAAAAGTCGTATTTTTTAAGTTTGCAGCTACCACTCCTGGTTTGGGTTGCTATGGCAACCCCAGGCCTGCAGGGGGGCCTCTGAAGATCTGGAGCCCCCGACAGAAAGCTGATTGATAGGTTTCCCGAACACTGTTGAGACACTGTGTGCTGGAGCCAGATAACATTAGTTTATTTATTAAAATACACATTAAAACACCAGTCGTCTCTCCTGCCCGGGCGCCTCCTTCTAATCATTGTTGTTGAGGAATTGTTAACAGGCTACTGATAGGAACGGAAGGCGGGTCCCATTAGGGAACTCAGCGCCATTTTGCTAGAAATAATGTGCCTGGGGCAAGGCAGGCCCGTGCAGGGTGCCTAATGACACGAGTGCCCTTGATTGATCCCTTGGCCCCCCCCTGCCCACACCCACCTGCAGTTTCGGGGAGTTAGAGCCTGGCTAATTCCAGTTCAGGCTTCTGCTCTTGGCTGGGAGGGGCCTGTGCCAGCTAAGGTCTCCATCTGTGACTTCCCAGGCGCTGCTCTGACAGCCCGGCCCGAGGGAGTGACACTCGGTGCCCCAAGCAGAGTGTGTCATCGTGCCAACGGTCAGAGAGGTCACAGCTTGGGAGCTGGCCCACAACTTCAACAGAGCAGCAGGTGTGAACCCCAGTCTTCCTACTTGGGGGACTCCTAACTGAGAAAACTCCTAAAGCCTGGCTTACCTACCTGGAAATGGGCAGGCGGGTGTCACCTCTGTTTTGGAGGGTGAGACATTCCCATTAGCCTTCCTCCCAGGCGAGTGCCTTCAATCCTCACGGGAACTGATAAGAAGGGTAATTCTTTTTTTAAATTAATATATTTATTCTACTTAGGTATATGACAGCAGAGTGCATTTTGATTCATTGTACAAAACTGCAGCAAAACTTTTAATTTCTGCAGTACGCTCAAAACTTAACACCAAAAAAAACAAAACAAAACAAACAAACAACCCAATCAATAAATGGGCTAAGGAGCTAAACAGACACTTCTCAGAAGAAGATATACAATCGATCAAAAAAATATATGAAAAAAACTTCAACATCTCCAGTAATTAGAGATTGCAAATCATAGTGCAAATCAAAACTACTCTAAGATTTCATCTCACACCAGTCAGAATGGCAGTTATCAAGAAAACAAACAATAAGTGTTGGAGAGGATGTGGGGGAAAGGCACACTCATACATTGCTGGTGGGACTGCAAATAGGTGCCACCAATCTGGAAAGCAGTATGAGATTCCTTAGAAAACTTGGAATGGAACCACCATTCGACCCAGCTATCCCACTCCTCAGTTTATACCCAAAGGACTTAAAAGCAGCATATTACAGGGACATAGCCACATCAATGTTTATAGCAGCTCAACTCACAATAGCTCAACTGTGGAACCAACCTAGATGCCCTTCAATAGATGAATGGATAAAGAAAATGTGGTATATACACACAATGGCATATTACTGAGCATTAAAAGAGAATAAAATTATGACATTTGCAGGTAAATGGATGGAGCTGGAGAATATCTTGCTAAGCAAATTAAGCCAATCCCCAAAACCCAAAGGCTGAATGTTCTCTGATAAGTGGATGCTGATCCATAATGGGGGGGTGGGCATGGGAAAATGGAGGAACTGTGATTGTGCAGAGGGGAGAATGAGGAGGGAGGTGGCACAGGGGCAGGAATGAAGGTGGGATGAGATGGAGGTCATTTCCCAGAGGCAGGAACTGAGACTTGGAGAAGTTCAGAAACTGGAGAAGCTGCTCAGCTCCCGGGCTGGGGAAGGACCATCAGAAAAAGAACTCAGCTCTCAGCACGGTCATCGACCCAGGGAGTGCGTGGCTTTAGACTAATGATGGTTATAAAACTGATAGCTCCTGAGATGCTGGGGGCTGCGTAGACATTCTTGGGCATGTGCTACTAAGTGTACTGTCTTTATGGTTGTGGCAGTAGGTAGTGTGGTGAGTCCAATGACCATCCAAACCTCCTCCCGGTGACATTTGCCTAGGCGTATGAGACTCTCCAAGCAGGTGGTCGGCTCTTGCTGTTCCCCATGATAACATTGATCCAGATTCCTGTCAACTCCACAAAATGAGCATCATTCTCTCCCTCCCACAGTGCAGACCCCTCCAGGTTCTCAGGATGAAATCACTGGCTGAGCTCACCAGCTGGGAGGAAGCAGCCCGGGGATTTGAACCAGTCTCCGTAGCTCCATGTGTTCTCCTGTGAGGCCACCGACGTCAAACCACAGGTTGCGCTTTAAGGGGTGGCCTGTGGCCTCTCATTCAATCTGTGCACGAAGCACGGACGTCCCTCGACAACTGAGCAAGAACTCCTTCCGGCTGGGCTCGCACACCTCGGGAGAGATTATTCTAGTTTATTCTTCAATCGAAGGCAGCTCTGTGCCTAGACAGTTCCTTCTTGTGCGAAGCCCAGCTTCCAGCCATGTCTTCTCTAGTTCACGTCACAGAGCGGCACGGACGTCTTCTCTTTTTCATCTGCTGGCCCAGCGCATCTTTGAGGAGGTCGCTATCACCCCTGCGGTCATCCACTCATTTCTCCCCTGTCCATGGAGTTGTCTAATCATTCACAAATATTTATTGAGGTGCCACTGTGCACCAGATCCTGGGTTCAAGTGCCACATGGGGCAGCATGGTCCTGCCTCCGTGTGGTTTACATTTTAGTTGGCAGCGAAGGTACAAAAAAAAATCTATTTTTTAAAATAGTTTGATTGACATATTTGATTATAAGTCATAAGAATTTTATGAAGGAGAATTATAGGATTCCAAAGGAGAAAGAAAATATTTCTATGGGAGCACATAATTCAGAAAAATAGGGAATGATTTGGCCAAGAAGATGCCGGATGACAGGTGAGGCATGATGTATAGAGGGAAGGACATCCCAGGGAAGGTGAGGAGCACGTGCAAGGGTCCTGAGACACAGAATCCCCCCTGGCTGTACAGAGTGGGAGGAATTTGCTGGGGCACACTGATGTGAAGCGACTCCACATCTCGCCTCTCACTTGGCATCTTAAAAGCAGACAGGAGAGCAGGGACAGGGTCCCCAGGGCAGCCCACAGGCTGGGAACAAGTTGGGCTCGCTAAGGTCATCCAGACTCAACCCTGAAGACCTCCGTGGCTGAAGCTGCCACGTGTACTTCCCAGAGTCTCCTGTCCTCATAGGTTTCTATTTTTAAGTTTCCTTATAAAATATAAAAGGGTGGGGAGACAGGCGGGGGATGTGGAAGACAGAAATCCAGCCACGGCCCCGGTCCCCAGAAAGGTCATCAAGTCCGACGGGCGAGGGACGGCCACAGGTGTCCCATCCTCCCACATGCAGCGTCCGCTCGGCTTCCTGCCACTGGCCCCGACACCCAACCTCAGCACCCCGTGGACGCTGTCCTCTGTCTTCCTTCTGAAGGGGCCGCTGTGTCCTCTGTCAGCTTGGTGGCTGATGGCCTTCAAGCCACAGCTGGGGAGAAGGAGGATGGACTTCCGCCACGACGGGAGGTGGGGGGGCTCCGGGTCCTCCCTCCCCACCTCTGCATGTCCACGTCCCCAGGCGCCTGAAGGGACAGCCCACCCAGGGTCCCACGCCCCGGCTCCAGGGGGAGACCCAGCAGGGCCTGGTCGGCCTCCTGGGCTCAAGGCCGGTTCTGCTGCTGTCCCCACCTGCCTCTCCCAAGGCCCTCACAGCGGCTTCCTCCTCGGAGAAGGTTGGAGTGATGATCGCGGTGCCCAGGAGGGACAGTGGAGAGGAGCTCAGCACAGTGCCGGGCACACAGCCCTGCAGGGCTCTGTTGGCATCGTGTGGCAGCAAGGCCAAGTTCCTCTATCTGGCCTTCCACCCAGGGAGCAAGCAAAGTGTGCAAGACTCCCTCTGCCTCTCCTCTTCCCTCTTCCCTCTCCTCCCTCTCCCCCTCCCCCTCCCCCTCTTCCTCTCCCCCTCTCCCCCTCCCTCCCTCCCTCTCTCTTCCTTTCCGCCTCTCCTTTTCCCCTCCCCCTCTTCCCCCCTTCCTCCCCCTCTCTCCGCTCCCTCTCCCCCTCTCCCTCCCCTTCCCTCTCCTCCTCCCTCTCCCTCACCCCCTCCCCCCTCCCCTAATATAATATGTTTCCGCAGCCTCACAGCGGCCTCTGAGAGCTCTGCCACACTCTCACTTGCGTTCCTTCCCCTGATCCTTCAACTACCCCCCAAACAGGTGTGGGCAACGCTCTTGTTTGGCTGGGGGAAAAGCCACTTGCAACCTTTTTTCCCTCTACTTACCTCCCACCATGGAGAACATGAAAAGAAATCAGACAGCGGCTTCCCCATTCTCCATGTATTTCGGCGCAGAGTGTGACTCTCTGTTTTGGCTCCTGAGATGGGAGGGAAGAGCACTCCTCCTAGAAAGGAGTGTTCACGAAGGCTTGACTTGCCTGACAAGTGAAGTTAGCCCTCTCCTTCCTACCTTCTTAGATGTGGATGTGATGACTGGTGCTGCGGCAGCCTTCTTTCACATGTAAGGATGGGACGCTGGCATGGTAGAGTACGTACACAAAAAGAGCTTGGGTCCTTTTCAATTTTTTGGTACTGAAGATTCAACCCAGGGGTGCTCAACCACTGAGCCTCATCCCCAGCCCTTTTTATTTTTTTATTTTGAGACAAGGTATCACTAAGTTGCTTAGGGCCTAGCAAAATGGCTGAGGCTACATTTGAACTTGCCATCTTTCTGCCTCACCCTCCCACGATGCTGGGTTACTGTCACCACGCCCTTCAGAGCTTGACTTCTTGAAAGTAACAGCTAATTGCTGAGCAGACCTTGAGACTCACGTGTGTCTTTAGGTTTGATGCCATTTTTCATAGATATTTCTGCTACTTGCATAAGAAGCATCCTTAACTGACACCAGGGTCTTGGTATGTGCTTCAGAGATGGGGCTGGGGATTCAAAAGGTTGGGCAGATTCCAAAACTTCTTGCAGCTGTTAATTAGAAGACCTGGAACCCAGTCCGGGGTTCTTTCTGGTTCTGGACCTACAGCGCTTTACCAATACCACTCGGCTCTCCTCTTTGGACAGATGTTTCCCTGCACCACCACCCCTCCTCTGCTGATTTAAATTGCAAGTCTTATGGCAGGTCCGAGCCCTGCACAGTCTTTCCCTGCTTAATCTGTCCCTAGGGAGCTCTGCTTAGTGGATATCTGCTCTTCCACGAAGCCACCACCCTGCAGCGTGACCTTGGAGAGCTTTCCAGGGATTCAGAGGCAGGTACCCTTGATCCTGCCCACTGCACCCCCAGGATGCCACCATGTCCCTTGAGCTCCGAGAAGCCCATCCGGGAATGGAGTCGGAGACTGACTTAACGGAGACTGATTTAAAGCCTGGGTCTTCTGTGGCTTGCTGGGCGACTCTGGGGGTCATGAGCTCATGGCTCCACGTCCCGTGCTGCCTGCAGGTATTAATGAGGAAACCGCTTGCAGAGCAAGGAGCCGCGTGCCTGGCGCCTAACAGACACTTGACTGCCGCAGCCCACTGTCACCGCCATGCGTTAGCTTCTTGGGCACTGTCTTAGGGTGAGGGCCAAGCAATAGAGATAGCATGAGTTCAATTAGCAACTGCTGATGGGATGGTCCATTGACTATTTCATTAAGGACTCACTGAGATGTCATTTATCTCCAGGCAATGTGCTCGGTGATGGACTTCAAAGAATTTTTAAAAGTCAAATAAAACAACCCCTGTCCTTGACAATGAGTGAATGACTATAATGCAATGTGTCGAATTCCATAATAAGAAATTTCATGAGATTTATGGAGACTCCAAACAAGAGCACTTTTTTAAATCTAGGAAGGCTTCCAGGAGGCGGTCCCAAATTGACTCCCAAAGAAAAACAGATTCTGGATTAGAGGCTCTGAGATTCCCTTTCTGGGCCCCAGAACGTGTTTTCCCTGCCGGGAGGAAGTTCTAGAAAGTTCTAGACATGGAGGTACATCGGTGCCTGGGGGGTGGGGCTCAGATCTGTGTCTATGGTAATTGCTTTTGCATCTCAGGACTTCTGCCTGGAGGCCTCGTGGGTGGTGAGCGCAGTGACCCCCATCTCCCCCCACTCCCTGTCAGGCGGGATGCATATTCTTAGAAGCAGCCTGCCCAGAAACAAAGGTAGATTCTGTAGGGCAGGACTCGCCAAAGCCCAGTTCTTATTTGAAATTCTGATTTAGGGAAACAACCAACGTGGGTTTTTCTTTCCTTTGCAAAAAGATCCTCTGCCTCCACATCCCAGGCAGAGGCTTGGAAGGGCTCCATGCACCTGCCAAAGTCACCAGCAAGGGTTGATGGATTCTGCGATTCCTCCCGGGCTGGACGTGGGCTCTGTCAGTGCTCGCAGGACCTCCAGCAAGGGATGCTGTTGGAAGGCTTCAGCCGGCCAGCTGGGCCACAGGCGGGGGCTGGAGAGTCAGCGGCAAGGACAAGGCTGACAGTGAGCCCCTGAGGTTGGTGCGTTTATAAAATAGCGAAGGTCGTCAGAGCCTCCTCAGCTGGGTGCTGTGCTGCTGGAGGGCCGGCGTGTTCCCGCTAGGATAATGTCACAGGATAACATGGAGCATTTGGTAGGTCTTGGGTGCAATATTCACTCACCAAATACTCGCTGAACTCCTCTATGTGCCCTGGCCATCCCAAACAGCAAGACAGCCCTGCGTGTCTGTGAGGTTCTTGGACTGGATGCAGCAGGAAGAGAGGGCACTGAAATCTTCCCACTGAAAGACACCCCGTTAATGAAAGACCCCCGTTTCCCTGTCCAAGGAGAATCACACGAAACACTGGCTGCAAAAGCACGAGGGGGTTTATTGGGACACAGGCGCCTGCGGGTGTCCAGCAGAACCTCAGCCGGAGCTTTGGTGAACTGGCACACCGGGCTTGGGGATACAGAGATTTTTATAGGGTTTGGGACAGGTTTCGCGCGCGCGGGAAGCAACAGGTTTCTTATTGGTTTGTTTAAATCTAGCATATAGGCCACCTAGGGGGTACAGGTCTGCATTCCAAAAACCACAGGTCTGCATTCTATTCTTTCTGTTCCTGCTTATCTGTTCCGGTTTATTCATTCATGCCTCAGGATGCGGGTGCTCTGTTCTTCAACCGGTTGTCCGGAAAGCATGCCTGGCGCCTGAACCTGTTTATGGCCTGCCTGATATCTTGGTTTCATATCTTGGCCTTAGGTAACTGGGCTAACTGGGCTAGGGTCTTTCATTCCCCCCTTTTTCTTTATCATGGATAGAATCTTATATCCATTGTCCTGTGTTTTCCCTGAGTCATTCCCAGCATGGCCTCCATTTTAGATTTCACTCGATATTAGACCCCAATTTATCTAACTACACTGACTACCTAACTTTAAATCTGGCTTCATTCCCCCCTCTAATTTGGGAACTCCTTACTGCTGTGAGGAAGGGGGACGAAGATGATCTCTCTGGCTTCTTCAGGCTGAAAAGGGACGGTGTGGGGCAAGCAGTTTGGAGTCCCCCCTTAAAAATATCGGGTCTATCGAGTGGTCCATGCTAACAGTCCAATTGAGAAGTAATAGGCTGGAGGGCCATTCGAGTGATAGGTGGTCTATAAGAGAAACAAGAATTCATTAGTACTGGAACCAGATTGATGCAGCAAGAAATGCCACAGCACAGGAATATGCCAATGAGTATAATGGCCAAGACAAAGATCAACAATGTTTCCCGCCAGGAAGTACCAAGAACCAAAAGCTAAGATATTGTTTCCATGATAAAGTTGATGAGGACATGGCTTCCATCTGAGCATGTAAATCTTTAAGGATATTTGTCACATTGCCAGAATTATCAGGGATGTAAACACAACATTTAACTTCTAGGGTTACAGTTGTCCTTCCCTTAAGATATAGTTTAATAATTTAATATCATCTGATCTTGCAAAATCCTTTTACTAGTATGACCTGTGTCTAATAGAGAAATCTTTAATTCTGCAAACATTAAGCCTACCTGCTTAGAAATAAAGGCCTTAGACTAAAACTACTCTAGCAGTCCCTTTTGATAGTTATCAGGCATTCCTACCTAAGAGTCTCTTTTGCAGCCTCCAGTCTACTTATTTATGGAAGTTACATTTAACTATTATTATTATTTAAGATGTCCAGGAACAGCTGTGCTTTGGCTTTGACTGTCTTTGCTAAGTGTTTAAGATGAAGCAAGTCAAACTGACTTTGTTTCCATCTATTGTTAATAGTCAGCTGAGTCTCTCCTGGGAGTCCTCGGGAACTTCACAGCAGCTTCTCAGTTCTGCTAGTGCCATTTGCGCTAGGATGGGTCCAGGCCTTGCTTGACCACGTGGCTTCCCTCAGAAGCATCAGGGATGTCTCCCTTTTCTGACGACCCTCCTCTCCACAGCAAATGCACTGATTGGCTTTCTGTCCTCCACTGGTCTCATTAATCTCCCTGATCAGGAGGTTATGTGGCCTAGAGTTGCAAAGCCCTTTGGAGAAGTCCCCTATCCCTGATTCAGACTGACTCAGAGGGCAAGAGCCAAATATTGGTTTTCTTGGCCCTTTAATTTAACTTTAATTTTAAAACTTAATCTTAAACATCTAGCAAATAAACTTCAACAGCCTTATACTAAGTACTGGGCTTTAGTACCTATCTCTCTATCCTGTAGGTGATAACTCCTTATCTTAAGTTAACCCAGGTTGTGAGTTCTTAAAGCAGTACCTCTTTAAAACATTAACAGGCAATCTTTAGACCATCTAAAAGCAAACTACAAAACAAAACTAACTAGGATAAAAACATATTTAGTTTATGTAATAGCTACCTTGAATTCTGGCAGAGTTATACATTATAATCCCCTGTTTGAGGTCCTGGCAATTGTGACAAAAACCAACTTTTGGACACAACCTTAAATGCACTGAAATCTGGCCTACTTCTTCCATAGTCACTTTCACATGAGATGGGACATAGAGCCTTATCTCAAGTAAGGCGGGGCTCATCATAAGTCTTAAATACTATAGTTCTGAGGCTGATCTTTGCTTTTTAGACATCTACATAAATTGTTGCTCAAATTTATATGAATATTAGCTAACACAATATAATATCACATCTAAAACATGAATTAAAGAAAGGCTGAAAACTTTTAACCTCTTGTAGAAAAGTAGCAAAGTACTTTTGTGTTTTACAATAAAACCTTTACCCAGATCAGGCTCTTATTGACTTAAAAATACATTTAAATTGTATCTCAGTGTAAAAAGTAACATGGAACTTTACATAACTTATTGATAATAAGTACAGTTATAGAACACAAATGATATAAATAAATTTCCAACATGTTTTTCTTTTAAGCCTAAATTACCATACACTTTTAGAATACCAGCTTGATATAATGCTCTTTCTAAAGCTTCTACCTTATAGACTTGTATACCTGGAAGATATGAACACATTAATGGCACCAATTACATTGATGTTTTTATATTAACCAAGTTTAGCTTTTAAAGAAACAACATAGCACAATTCTCTAAAACAACAGCACTTGTTTAACCAGCTGTTTAATTTCTTTAAGATTACTTGCTCAAAAACTTACACAGACCTTCTTTATCACTTACTTAAACCCTCTTAATTACTTAATCATATAGACTCTTATCCAGAAACACACTTTCCCTCTTATTAAATCCATACCTAGAACCTTCTAGTTTCTCTTTTTTATCTGTTAACCTCCTTCTGTTCACATTTTGAAACAATACCTGTAAACCTTTGAATCTAAGCAGATTATTTCATAGACATCAACATTTTATTAGGGCCTTTTTGAACACCTAGGAAAACTTATAAGCTTAATTTTATTTTTTTTTTTATTTTTTTTTTTTTTAGAGAATTTTTAATATTTATTTTTTAGTTCTCGGCGGACACAACATCTTTGTTTGTATGTGGTGCTGAGGATCGAACCCGGGCCGCACGCATGCCAGGCGAGTGAGCTACCGCTTGAGCCACATCCCCAGCCCCATAAGCTTAATTTTAAAGACATCTTTACTTTCATCTGTTTACCCAATTTAAATTGAACCATTTGAATCACGTGAATCAAAGATATTTGGATCCATTTTTTTTTTTAATTTATATGAGCGCTCCTCATCTGTCAATTGTTATATCACTGCAGGATATATGGACATACCGACATACAACACGTAACACAAGTGTAACACATAACACAATGGTGGAGGCCTTGCAGCTTCCTCAGGTGAAATCTCATTGCAATGTTAAAAAAAAAACTCCAGTTGATCAAAAATAGAACTTATCAGAAAAACATTAACTTGTCTGTAGGAACAAAATCATGAGCTCAAAGAAAAAAAAATTACAGAATCTAAAAAAACAAAAGTCCTAAAAAGATTAACTGGCCAGTAATTAGTAAATGCCATACAATTTACTTCTTGGTTTGGTCTAGTTTGAGTTCAGGTAAAAAGACACTTTTACTCTTTTTTTTTTTTTTTTTTTTTTTCCCTTGGGCCTGAGCTCCAAGCTGCTTCTGTTTGCATATCAGCTTAAAGCCCTGGCTGAGGTCTGGAAGGGACTGGGAAAGCCAGAATTCTTGAGCAGAAACTTTATGCCTAAGGCATTTTAACCATAAGTCACAATTTATCTTCCTACACTAGAAAAATTTGCTCACACAAAACTGAAAATAGGATCTTTCTTGATAATATAAAAGCCACCATCAGAAGAAGTTCCTTCAGGATCATTAAGCTACTTTCTTTGTTCTGAAGTTCCTAAAGTAGTATTAAGTTACATTAAATCACCTGGAAAAAAAATCCACACTACCATGTATATCTAAAATTAAGCTTTGAAAATTCCCAAGACTGTTGCTAATAAATGTCATTTCAATGAGCCAGACCAACGTTTTAATTCAACACTTTTTCCTAAATCTTATACACTGAGAGAAACAGATACCAAATCATAATCTACTTATCCTTGCCCAAATCAATGCACTGTATACCTAGTAAAATCTCCTTAGGCTACCCAGTTCAAAGATTGATAAAAAATAAAACTGAATGATTGGGAGTTACTTGCCAACTTGGAAGTAGAGTTCTTTTAATTTTCTATCCTAAGTATTTAAGTTCTCTGGCATGAATTATCTGAAATCACAAACTAAACAATTACTTAACACTAACTTTTAACTGCAAGATTATGCAATGCTTCAAACTCATTTAGATACCAGATGAAACATCTTTTAGACACACATTTAGCCTAGATTATCCCCAAGAAACAATCTATAATAACCTTTAAAACAGACCAGATAAGAAAAATCTCTCCAGGTTTTGAACTTCCATTTAATTATGACTCCTATCAGTGGCACCTTAGATTTCCCATGAGTGGACCAGATGTTCTCACATAGGGTCTCAGTGTGACTGACTTTACTGCATTTAGGTGGGGTGATCCTTACAGTGAAGAGAAAAAATGAGGAAATTTCCCCAAAGCGGAAAAACGCTCTGGCAGCTGCTGGGAATTCCTCAGTTTTCCCTTGCACTTACAGGATTGATTAGCTTCTCTAGTTTGGTTTGACCTTAGGCACTAGGCATCTCTTAACCTTCCAGTAGAGTCAGTTTTTAATTTGCCTTAGGTCTTAAAGGGGGAAGGGTGTATCTCCACACCTCTAAGGCAGATTGGAATTTGGGACTCTGCATTGGTTCAAAGTAAAACAATGCCATCACACTTAACAGAGACACAGACAAAAAGACACACAGGGACACACACAAAGACATAGATTCCCTTTTCAGATTGTCAAAAAAATGAAAATGGGTGCTGGCCCCAAGCCGACTGGGGCCTTCCCTTCAGACAAACGGATTGGGAGAGCACAACACCAGATTGGGAGATTAGTTCTCTCGCCAGCGTGTTGGGGTGGAGACAGACAGGACAACAGAAACAAAAACATAAAACACAGAATTCGCAGCGCGGCCACAGAATTCGCAGCGCGTCGTGGATTGCTACCTAGAAACTAAAGGCTCAGGCGGACCACGGATCCGTCAGCTACAGAACACTTTACCAAATACTTCACAAAATACTACAGGCAATCCACTCAGACCCAGAAAGGGGCTAGGGTCTCCCGACCCTGGGGGATGGACCCGGAGGGTTATTGGTGACTAGATCTACTTGTTCTTCTTCTTCCTCCGAGGAAACCTGGATGGAGTCAGGAGCCGGTATGGGTTGGGGCTGATAGGGTGGGGGTGGGGCTTCAGAAGGAGATCCTGGAGCAGGCTTAGGCGGAGAGAAAGGGGCGACCCAAGGGGGGGGTCAGAGGCCAAATTTTCCCAGGTAACGATATAGGGTCCGAGTGTCCCTGAGGACCTTGGATGAAAACCTAGGACTTCACCTGTAATATAAGATCAAGGTTAAATGTTCCTTCTTTAGGCCAGCCCACATTGAGTGTTGGCCATTCCGCAGTGCAGAGTGTTATCCATTTCTTCTTTTTGACCTCTACCGAGAGGTTATCTGCCTGATTCTGGACGTCCTGCCAATGGTCGAGGGTGAGACTCAAAGGAGTCGTGATTGATTGCCCCATGTTGGTTTTAGATGAGGAGATAGACTACAGAGACGGAAACAATAACACAATAATCACAATAACACTACAATCAGACCGAATAGAAAGAGCGCTGCCCAACTTCAAAACAAATGGCTTAGGTGGAGCAGAAGCCCCACCGCTGCCTACAAAGACCAAATGGCTTAGGCGAAGCAGGAGCTTCACCGCTGCCTACAAAGTGCTCCCCGGGACGTCTCCCGGGGTGGCAGGGGAGAAGTCCGAGTTCGTCAACTCCTTCTCAAGCTGCCCAAAATACAAAGCGACTACGCGTAATCGTACAAATGCAGCGCATAGAAACAAAGTATCAGCCAAGAGTTACAAACATTACAGACATAGAAGTGACACCAGACAACACGACAGACACGACATGAGCTGGCCAGCTTACCTCCCAGTGATGCTGGTGGTCCTCGGGCAGGGATCCGGACGGGGTGGGGGAGGGGTATCTCGGTGGAACCTCCAATGAAAGACAACCCCGTTAATGAAAGACCCCCGTTTCCCTGTCCAAGGAGAATCACACGAAACACTGGCTGCAAAAGCACGAGGGGGTTTATTGAGACACAGGCGCCTGCGGGTGCCCAGTAGAACCTCAGCCGGAGCCTTGGTGAACTGGCACACCGGGCTTGGGGATACAGAGATTTTTATAGGGTTTGGGACAGGTTTCGCGCGCGCGGGAAGCAACAGGTTTCTTATTGGTTTGTTTAAATCTAGCATATAGGCCATCTAGGGGGTACAGGTCTGCATTCCAAAAACCACAGGTCTGCATTCTATTCTTTCTGTTCCTGCTTATCTGTTCCGGTTTATTCATTCATGCCTCAGGATGCGGGTGCTCTGTTCTTCAACCGGTTGTCCGGAAAGCATGCCTGGCGCCTGAACCTGTTTATGGCCTGCCTGATATCTTGGTTTCATATCTTGGCCTTAGGTAACTGGGCTAGGGTCTTTCACCACCTGTCTGCAAACCCCAAAGCTGTGCCACCCTGAAGGGGGGCCTCTTCCAAACCATCTGTTTGGATGCAGCGATTTTCTTTAACTTGCACAAAGGGGCACACAGATGTGGTTTAGGCTAGCCACTCCACCCGGAGTATGAGACCGCCATGAGTCACGCATTCCTGAAGGTTTTATTCTAGAAGCAAAGGAGGAGTGGTGGCCATGCACACCTGTCATCCCAGCCGCTCGGGAGGCTGAGGCAGGAGGATCACGAATTCAAAGCCAGCCTCAGCAAAAGCAAGGCACTAAGCAACTCAGTGAGATCCTGTTGCTAAATAAAATACAAAATAGGGCTGGGGATGGGGCTCTGTGGTCGAGTGCCTCTGAGTTCAAAGGAGGAGGAGGCCAGAAGGCAGACAAGCAACCTAAAGATATTCAAGATGACTTCAGATTATGCTCAGGGCAAAGAGGAGGCTGCGAGAGTGCTATTAATATGATAACGGGGGAAGGATGCTACCTTAAATGAATGGTCAGTGGAAGCTTCCTCAATGATTAGCATCTCAGCTCAGACTGAAGGTGCAAAATAACTGGTCATTGAAAACCTGGAGGCTCAGCGTATGCAAAGAAGGCAACAGTCTAACTATTGGGCATTGCGTGTGACTTCCCAGGGCATTTATTTGAGGCCAGGAGGACTTTCCTGTAATAGGAACTGCACTTCCATCTGGGTCCTGACATTGTTCATCTGCTCCGAATCAATCGATTCCTTGCTATTCTTGGTGGGCAGAAAGTCTTTGCAAAACTTGACCTTTCCCGAGTGTTATCAATACAGCTAATAGTGACGCTGTCAGAAATGTCCAGCCATCCGACACATCAGGGGGCTCTGGGAGCCCAGGGCTCTTGGTTCAGAATTGCTGCTGCCCTTGGAATGTGTCCATGTGTGGGGAAGAGTCTTTCTTTGCCAAATTTCAATTGTGCTTATCGTGTGGATTCATTTTGTGCCCCTGCATTTTTTTTTTTTTTACATGCATAAATGTCTGTCGGTGAGTCCCCAGGGAGCAGGGGCTTGGGGTCCCTCAACACCAAAACAGTGTACAGGTCAAAATGTACACAGTCAGTGCTCTTGTGTGCTGAGGACGCTCTCAGGGCCCTCCACCCCTGTGCTGTGTCGTCGTTGGTTCCTTAGTTAACTGATAAGATCCAAAGATAATTGGAAAATCCAAAGCCACAGTCGCAGGCTGGTGAGGTTGACCTAGACATCGAGCCTTGAGGAAGGCTGTGCCTTTTTCAATACTTAGCCAGTTCAGCAATGAGCTGCCCTCTTAAAGGACCCCTACAAAGACTTTGTATCCTCATAAGTGCATCAGGGAATCATGTAAAATTTACTGGATGTTTTATGGCACAGATAAGATTTTGTATTGCACTCCAATGTTGACAAGCTAAAATTTCTTTCTTATCACCAAAGTTCGATTTCCCATCCAATCTAGCAACTGGGTTTCGCCCTGCCTCCAACTTCCCAAAGAGTCCTCCACTTCACCACTCTCTCTCCTTCTCCACTGCCCTGTGCTTCCTCAGAGCTTCCTAAACAATCACTGGACTCTGTTCAAGTGGAGGCTCATAACAGCTTCTTAGAGAATATAATCATCTCCGTGTGATTTTTCCTTGCAGTCTCTCAAAGTATTTTGAGCCTAAGAGATGCTCAACTAACAGCTCAGGGTAGCAACGTAGCCCCGTGCAATCTATGATATGCCCGGCTGTGAAAAGAGGGAGCGACAGACGGAGTCTAATCTCCCTCATGCGACTGGAGAACCAGCCCCCTCCCCTTTGTTTTTCTTTTTTTGGTGCAGGAGGAGTTCTTTGGTTCTGGACTCTCCAGAATGGAGTCGCTCCAGGCTGCTGAACCGTTCGTCATTTCTAAATGTATATGTTTTACATGGAGGTGGAGGAAAAAACAAAACAAAACAAAACATCTTACCTGGATACTTCATGGCTTAGGAGCCAATTTGGAGCTAGAAACCAGTGTCACCGAGACCTAGTTAGTGACCACTCCCCTATTCCTCTTTTGTTAAAGCAATCTGCTTTTAAAGTCCAAAGTACTTTTCTCAGCACCCTGGTGGCTGGCCTCAGCTAAGTGGACCCCTGAGGACATGCAAATCTAGTGGGTGGCTCACCTTCTCTCTCTCCTAGAGAAAAGGAACCACCACGTGAAGACAGAGCTGGAAAGTTCTAGAGACCTATGCATCAGCAGGTGAGGGACAGAGAATCTAAACTGAGGAGGGAGGTAAGGATGCAGTCGGGGACGTGGTGTGGGCGCTCCTGGAGTTTAAGGTCCCCATGTCTCTTACGTTTATTTCCATAGCTTCCCTCTGGGTCTTGATAGAAGCCTTTCTTTCATTTGTCTGCCTGGGTGTATGTCCGTGGCCCATGAACCAGACTCTCCTGACCAACCACACCTTCTCACCAAAACCGAGGCCCCCCTCAGCCCCCCCTGGGAGCCCCCTGAGCCCAGGGAGTCGGGATTCATCCTCTCAGGGCGTCCTCCTTACCCGGCTGTGAGCCAGCTGAAGTCAAGGTCTGTGCTTTTGTCCCTGGGTCCCTTCCTAACTCAGCGCTAAGGGCAGAGTAAATGCCTAATAAATGTTTGTTGAATCAAATGAAGAACAATGTCAGGTGCAGAACAGAATCATGTCCGTATCGATTTGCTCCTAGCCCTTCTTACCACAGGAGACCAGGACTCCACAGTCGGCTTAGAGCAGCGCGTTTCCAGGTTGCACCGATCACAAGCCACTTTGGGGGCTTTTCTAAAAATAAGCCCATTCCCTTAATTACATCGCTGCCTCTGCAGAACCAGCCCGCCCCTGGGGGGGCTTCAGAATGCAAACTCGTGGGGGGGGTGGGGGGCGCCATATTTCATTATGGAACCAGCCCTTGACCCACCTCTTTAGACCAATGGAATCCTACAATGAGATGGGCTGGCCCTCCTTTCTCTGTTTTCTTCTCATCGCAAGGGTGATGTCACCAAACTGATTATGCAAAGAGTGTCACAGGTGGTGTGGGTGTCCACCTCCTCAGGACAGAATCCATTTCCCCACACAGTGACCTTGTTCTGCCCCCAGATTCCTCACCCCCCCATCCAAGCTGGTAACAAGTGAGACGGTTCTTATGGTGAAGCCGGCCCAAGCGGCCTCTGCCGTCATTGCAAAATGTCATTTATGGAAAAAGCATGGGATTATTTTTTTCCTGTAGCTGTGCAGTTGACCAAATTGACCCTTAGGCAATTGGATAAAAAGACAATGAAATTTAAACTCAGAAAATAAAATCGAGAGGGTTAATATAAAACAAAAATCCACATCTTAAAATAATAACAGAGGGTTTATGCTAAAGTATGGTTTCAAAAGTCCTGAACAGGCCTGGAGCTGGGTTAGCTCAGGGAATGATTAGAACAAACACTGGAGGCTGGCTCATGTTCACCTACTCGGGATTTTGCCTGGGTACTTAAAAATGAACTAATAAAAATAATTAAGCATGCTTCACACGGTAGCGCTTTCTTTGGGTGAATTTGCAAATTTTAATATTTACATGTAAAATATCAAAAGTCTGAAACTTCATATGCATATTATTTTTTTTATAAAAATGCATATAGGGGTTTGTGGAGAAATGTGATTCTATCTTAAATTTGTTAATCCAGAATTAGATACTTTACCCACCAGGCCATTTGATTTATATGTCTCCTTTCCTAGAACCGTAGTTCTTCACTCATATGTGCATTCGAATGCCCAGCAGAGATTTGGAAATGTTTTTCCACCCAGTTCAATTAAATTAGAATCTCAAAGTGTGAGACCCAGGCTGTGGTATTTTTTGAAGCTCTTCAAATGATTCTAATATACAAACACACAGAGCTACTGTCCTCGGTGTGTTTGAGAGGGCAAATCATCTGCTGTCATTAAATAGCAAACACTCATTTCCAAAAATAGGTCTCTAACCACCTGGTATAGACAAGCAGAACACAGGCATGATAATGAGGACCAGGTTTGGAGAAGGGGCTGTAAAATATGGATGGATAAACATCTCTGGGTAAGTTATTTGAGTCACATCTACACAAGTCAGATGCCTCGGTGAGCACGTCATCCGTTGCAAATTCATGAAGCCAATGTTAATTTGTTCAGGGGTCAGGATAAAGGCTTCGGGCTGAGCTGCTGTCAGCTTGGAGGTCCTGGGGGATGGTTCATTGATCACCATTAGAAGCATCTGTCCTACCTGGTTGCGTGGAACTCTTTGCCCTCCTTATCACACGCTGCTGACCAGAACACCACAAAATGATGCCAACAGCCCTTCAAACAGAACAGGCAAGACTTTTTAGAGGTATGGATAGGATTTTACAATTTTTCAATGCAGAGCACTTCAATTAAATGTGAAATTATTATTCAGTCAGCTACTGGTTATGATATGGCCACCGTAAAAATAAGGGGAAAAAATGTGCATAACTTCACTGGAGTATAGAAAATAGTCACTGAGACAAATTTCACACTGGAAGTTGCTGTTAAGTTAAGCAATCCAACTTCTACATTTTATGTATGTGGATTCTGACACCTGAAGCTGAGATTCCTAATCCTCAGACTATCCCTCTTTCTATCCTACCCCAAGCTGACTTTTTGGAAGTACTATATCCCTGCTCCCAAATGGCAGATTAGCAGTATTTCGACAAGGTGGCAGAGGACAAGTGGTTTCCAGAGTTAGTTTAGGGCAGAACTAACTAGAACACCTATCTCCTCCCTCCAAGTCAAGAATGACCTCACTGGTACCAGCTCCAGACCCACCATATTCCACTCTAAATCTCCAACTCAGAAAATATTAGTTGAATCATTTTGAATGAGACAATTCACCTCTAGAGACTTCAATATCCTCAACAGTAAAATATACGTAAAGAAAAATCTGTCCTGAAGGGCAGTTGGGAGATAAGTGAGATCAAAAGAGGTCAGTAGACTTTTTCTATATGGGGCCAGGTAAATAAATACTTTAGGCCTTGCAGGACACATGAGTTCCCCATTGCATATTCTCTCCTTTTTCTTTTTCTTAAAAAAAAAACTTTAAAAATGCAAAAACAAACAAACAAAAAACAACAAAAACAGATGGGTGCAGTGGCACATGCCTGTAATTCCAGCAGCTCAGGAGGCTGAGGAAGGAGGATCTCAAGTTCAAAACCAGCCTCAGCAACGGCAAGGTGCTAAGCAACTCACTGAGACCCAGTCTCTAAATAAAATACAAAATAGGAGGATGTGGCTCAGTGGTCGAGAGCCCCTGAGTTCAATCCCTGATACAAAAAAACAAAATATCAAAATAAAATCAATACCACTGGCTCATGAGCCATAGAGAAGCAGGCCTCAGGCAATCATTTTCCATGGCTGATCAAGACCACATGCTCCAAGAATGCAGGACCCAAGGAAGTCTTAGAATTGCGTATTCAGCACCTAGGACAGCGCCAGATGCCCATATATTCGCTCAATGAATATCTGATTGAATGCCATATGTAAAGGGTTTGGTTCAAAGTCTAACAGGTAAAAATCGCTGTTTTTATTCATGGTTACTGTTTCTGCATGCATAGCTCCAGCAGGATGAGACAAAATAAAGAGATACAACGAGAGGTGTTCGGGGAGATTGGATGGATGAGTAGGCTAATAAAAGAATTTGGAGGAAACACACAACTATCGCCTTAAGGAGCTAGGAAAAGTGTTTCAGACAAGGAGGCATTTCTCTGGGCTTGGAAGCATAGGGAAACTTTGGAGGAATGGATAAATGAAGAAGGTAGTTCTCTGCACTCCAGGGGAAGAATGGAAGGCGTTAGGTACCTGCTACAGTTTCATGCATGATATTGGGGACAAGGTGCCTCATTCTATGATTTCCTGGGATATGGAACTCAGTAGTTGTTGAATGGGACCCAGGAAAATTCCCGCCAGAAGAATTGACCCCTCATCATCTTACGTTTTCAATGATGACAGAACTTCGTAATGACAAACGTGGTCTTGGGTGACTCGTGGACAGGAAGAGACCCTGAAGGCCTCCCGTGACTTACCATGAAGTGGAAGGAACCTGACCAGCTACTCTGATCCCCTGCCAGTCCCTCAACAGCTCCAGGAGCTGATTCTGCACACAGATTGTGGCTAAGCCTGGGAACTTCAGGGGACTCGGTCACTATCATTGCCTTTTGGGTTCCTGGCTGTGCATATCAGTTGGAGACCTGGAATTGAGAATTCAGGCCTAGGATACAGCCTGGAGCAACCGTTGGTTGTGCATCACATTAGAGATACACATTCTCTCTCCTCCTTCCCACTCCATACCTCCAAAACACTCTGAGGAGCTGTTGCCGGGCCACCACTAGGGCACAGGGTGATGTTAATCTGGTCACTAAAAGGAATGGAAATGAATTCCTACCTCCAAACAGGCACGGTAACATCCCACCAGAGTGATCATTAGCACATTTATTCATCTCATTATCACTAACCGATGAGGAAATTATCCCAAACAGTGAAATCATTTGCGCCAGGTCACACAGCGGAATGGCGGAGTGAAGTCTTTCTGTTTTTTCATGAGATCATGTGACTTACCAAAACACGAACTCTAAAAGGCTAGCATCCCACTCATTTCCCAAGAAGGGGTTTAGGAAGACAGAAGTCTTTGAGTCTCTGAGCAAGGGTTTGACCCCGACAGGAAGGCAGATGGAGTGAAGATGAAATTCAAAGACATTTTCCTTGGGTCGAGAAGCCCCCGATTTCATTCATCCAATAATCAGCTTCACGGGGTCTCATGTGAGTATCAGAGCTTGCATGATGATAACATCCACCCAATTATCAGCCCGCTGCTGTAGTCAATATTTACACAAATATTAGTCCCAGGTTTGCAACCCGGGCTGCATAAAGCAGCTGCCATAAGGCATCAGGATGAGCTAGGCTTGGACCAAGGAGACCAAGCCTGCCTCATCTGGAATAATTAGCCATGTCCGTTAACTGTAACCTCTAGATTCATCATGCTAGAGCTATTTTGGGTACAGATGCAAGGATGTTCTCCGTTTCATTCAAGTCTTCCAGGTTGATCAATAAAAAGATGTATATGGTGCCTGTGTGTCTGGCATCCAAAGACAGAGAGAAAGAAAGAGAAATGACCTCGATGAACACCAACAGTACTTGCATTTCTTAGAGTACCTAGGAGGCCCTGAGCAAACCAGGAGGGTTCAAGTACGTGATGGATTTCTGCTGTCCAATTTAATATTTAATATTTTAATATTTAATCCAAAAGCTGTGTGCTCCATTTCTTAAGTCACCGAATATTAGCAAGTGAAGCTATTAAAAGCACTGACTGTTTTAGGTCCAGGCAGAGCAGAGCCCACCCTAAGTGGCAGGTGACTCTGGGCACCTGGTTTTGTTTCTGAAAACACGGATTTATTTCTTAAATATTTATTATTAATGCTACCCAGTCTTCTCCTAGCGCCTGGTCTTCCAAGGAGCACTCTGGCTACACAGCAACATCTGTCTTCACGAGCTTCACTGCAGGAAGAAGCCTGGACAACCTTTGGCCTTCCTACAGGGGGGAGAACAGAGTCCCGGAGAGAGCAGACACGTTTTCCCAGGTCGCAGAGTGACTCAATTGGATTTACTCTTGGTGAAGGTGCTGGAGCCAGCGTCTGTCAGCTCCCACAGTAAAACCTCACTGGGGAGGGAGACTGTACTCAGCTCGTACGGGCTATAAAGATCCTGCAAGCTTTGCTCTGGCCCAGGGAGGTATTTTCATTTGGTGGGAAATAGTGCTGGATTGATGATGGATCATGACAGTCAGGGACAAGAGGTGGTGTCCTCCAACCCGGCGGGCTTCTGGAGAAGAGGTCATCTGCAGTGACTGGCAAAGGGCTTCATAGAAAATAATCACCCGAGGGAGCAAGTGGCTCACGGGAAGTCAGGTGTCCAGGGTGGGAGATGCTCCAGGAAGAGGCACGGCATAGCACAGTCCTGCTGCCTGTGTAGGTCGCCTGGCTCCAGTGTGTGCTTCCCATCGGTCCCTTTTTCTGAGGTATGTGGAGTGGCAGACGGAAAAAGAAACAGGCTGTATGGCACAGCAAGAGTATGCTCCCGGTCAGACAATCTGCTTCCCCCAGGTCCTGATCTTCCTTTAAAGTTTGATCTCAGTGATCCTCAGTTTTCTCATCTGTCCAATGGGAGTTATAACCCACACTTCTCTTAAAGTTGGTCCAAATCTAACATGAAACAATGATCATAAAGTCCCTAGCACAACTCCTGGCGTGCAGTAGGTGTTTCATAAAGGTTAGAGATCTTTAAAACTGGCTTCAGTTTGGGCCTTTCCTGCACCAGGACACTGTGGTATGGTATGCAGGATCTCGTCATCCATGGAAGTGGCTATAACAAAAGACCGCAGACTGGGTGATTTACAAACAGCAACAGTTCTGGAGGCTGGGGAGTCTGAAGTCAAAGTACCTGTACATTTGGTGTCTGGGGAGGGCACCATCTCGGCTTCAAAGACAGAGACTTCTCGCCGCGTCCCTGCAGTGCAGAAAGGGAACGTGCTCCCTCGGGGCTGTTTGATGGCGGCATTCCTCGGACTCACACATGTCCCACCCCGTCTCCTGATCTGCTCCCTAAGACGCCACCTCTCACGACTGTTGCACTGGAAATTAGGTTTCCACAGACGAACGCTGAGTGGCCCGGGCCTTCAGGTCACAGGGTGCAGTTCATGTTTTGACCCAGGTGGGGAAACCTTCATGGGAACAGCAGGTGACTGTCCCTGGAAAGCCTTGTCCCCAGGGAGTCAGCACACATGTCACGTGGCAAAGATGACCAGGACGTCTCTAGGATGGTAGGTGGGGACTGAATACAGTTCACAGACTGGATTTAGACCACAGCTGGCCCAGGGATTGTCCATGGTTGGAATGTCACTTGTCTCTCTTCTCGAAACAGCCAGGGGCAGTTACTCCTGGGGTGGATAAGTACCGTGGTCCTGTTCCCTGGACAAGTCCTCGTTTCTGGGTTCCCCAACACGCCTAGCAGTGACGGCCAAAGGGGGTGTGGGTCTGAGCCAGGGCAGCGGCTGATAACTGCGCACCTTCAGCCACCGAAGGGACCCTGATTCCCAGGTGCACAATGGGAAGTGTTCAACTGGGCGACACGTGGGACCCCCTCCTAGGTCTGAACTGCTGTCCCCTGGCAAGTTCTGAGCATAAATAGACACGGCTACAAAAGGGAGCAGGGGCTGATGGGAAGAGCCAGACCTCGGGGTCCCACGAAGGAGTGTGAATCCTGCAGAGCTGTGCTCACAGGGTGACTTCACTCCCAGAGCCTCGGGGACAACTGGGTGGATAGGAAGGTGAACTGCCCCGACATATAAAAGGGAGAGGCTGGCACGGGATTCTCAGTGGTGATGAATGCAAAAGTGGGGAAGGAGGAGGAACCAACCTCGACGCCCTTCAGTAGATGAATGGATTAAAAATGTGACACAGACACAATGGAATATTACTCAGCAATAAAAGAGAATAAAGTCAGGGCATCTGCAGGTCAATGGATGGAGTCGGAGAAGATCATGCTAAGTGAAGTTGGCCAATCCCCAAAAAACCAAATGCTGGATGTTTTCTTTAACATAAGGAGACTGATTCCTAGTGGGGTAGGGAGAGGGAGCCTGGGAGGAACAGACGAACTCTAGACAGGGGTGGGAGGGGAAGGGAGGGGCAGGGGGTAATTAATGATGGTGGAATGTGGTGAACATTATTATCCAAGGTATGAGGACACGAGTTGGTGTGAATATACTCTGTGTACAACCAGAGAGATGAAAAAATGTGCTCCATAGAAGTTATAAGAATTGTAATGCATTCAGCTGTCATATATAAATAAAAAAAATTTACATGACACAAGTGCCCCTTCAAATCACAGCCCCAGAAACAGTCCTGAGAGACCCCTTTTAAATTTTTTATTGCTTGTAAAGCATCAAGTGCTTCATGGTCCAGTCCCTTTATCAGCCCCTCCACCCCCCATGAACGTGTCCCTCCGAGCTTTCCAACCTGAGCCACTCCTTCTGGTAGCTTCCTGCATATTTGGGAATGACCCTCTCTTACCGTGGTTTCTTATCGATTTTGACCTTCCGTTAGTGGTACTGAAGGGGTGCCCCTCTCTCCTTGCACACCCACGTTGCGTGCATCTGATGATAACACTCTGGTTTTTACGCAGTCAATGACCCGTGCGTGCCTCACCACGGGGGTCGATCCACCCAGAGTGCTGAGGGTCCGCTTCATGCAGACGTGGGTTGTGCCGGAGTTTCTGCCCCTTTTGACTCACTGTCTGTGCACCTGACGTGAACTCCTCCCTGGGACATCCACCAGAACTCCAGCCCCCAACCGTGATGGAACACGAGCCAGCTCCAGCCCTTCCCGGACAGGTTCCCCTCCGGGACACGCGACTTCCCCCCAGGCCAGTGCTCCCGTCCTGCCGCCTGGTCCCCTGCCACCTCCCCTGACCACCTTCCTCCCCAGTGGGACCCCCCTCTAACCCCTACTGAACCCCATTTCCCTCATTCCACATTTTCTTCCCTTGGTTTTCAAGAGGCTCATTCTCCTCAAGCTTTTGGGGGTGCAGTTTCGAGTCCTTCCACATCTGGAGACAGTTTTCATGACCCCTTCCCTCTGGATGACCGCTTCGACTGCACGATTCTGGATTCTAGCCTTAAAAGCACGGATCACTTGTCTTCTGGCTCCCGGGATTTCTGTGAAGAAGCCCCGTGTTCATTCTCCTTCTTAATCCTTTTTATGGGACCTGTTAGTCCCCTGGAGCTTTAAGGATTTTTTTCCCCTGCGTCCCCGGCTTCTTCAGTGGTTGAAGGATAATCCACCCTATTATGAGTTTTTGAATTTAATTTTCTTGGTCCTGAGCCCCGATGGTCTCCCTGTCCTTCGCTTCTGGGTGATTGGTGGCGTGCCTTCTGTGATCGCCACCTCCTCACCCTCCTCTTTCTTCTCTCTCTGATTTCTGGTCGTGGATCCTTGCAACTTGAGAATCATTCTCCTGCTTTTCCTCCATCTTCTCTGTTTTGCAGGTCTCTGACTTTTATTTCCACCTTCTCGCAAATTCCCGGAAATTTCTCTTTCAAGGATGCCTTTGAGCGCTGTCTTTCCCGTTTTTGATTTCCCAGCGTCATCTGGTCTCCCTCCTGTTCTCGTCTCCGAGCACCTCCCTCCTGATACCCAAATTAGAGCTCTGATCTCGCCGGGGACGTCATCACGGTGCGTTGGAAGTTCTCTTCGGCTTCCTGCACCGATTTCTACAAGTTGCAATTTTGGGGTGCATCTCCTCACCCGTGTGGACAGCTTGATCCAACGCGGGTCTGAGCACGCTCTCCCTCGGGTTAGTGGCCCAGTGACACGTGCACGCCACTCACCCCCAGCAGAGGCTCAAGCTCCCCTCGAGGACCCGCCATCCTGCTGGAATCACCCCGGTGTCAGAACCTGTGGGTTCGTTTATGTTTTTCATGGTGCTTTCTGCTTCTTTCAGGAAGATCCGTCGGATGCTCTTCCCTCTAGGACACAGCCCCGGCTCCCAGCATCCCAGGAGTGGTCCCCCGTCAGAGGCACGGCTTGTGTTGACTCCCTCTCGGGTGCCTCGTGTGCCCACGGCATGCTGTGCTTGATCTTTCTGAGTAAAGAGCCTCTCTGGTCCCTCTTTCTAAGTACCCACCTGCCATCCCCCACTGGGCTTCACAGGCGAAGCCGAGCGTCTGTCCATCAAGCCCCGAGGACAACACTTGGCTCATCCTGTCCAATCCCCAGAGCAGACTCTCTGAGCTCCTGGGACCCACGTCCCCCTGATGACTGCTCCGCTCTCCCCAGACAAACCCCTGGACGTCCCTTGGCTCGGCGACTCCAGTTCCCCCCACTGATGCGCATCCTGGGGCTGGGGAGTCCAGTGGACGCCTGCACCCGTCATCGCCTCCCCCTCCTCCCAGCGACGGCGCTGGTTCTTCCCCGTTCTGTCAGTGCCACTCGATCCCACCAGGGCCGTCCACATGGTGCCTCTGCGGAAGGAGGAGATCGATGGATGTGTGCAGTCTGCGGTGTCTAACTGGGGTCTTCGGGGGCTCTGCCTGTGGACGACACCAGGAGACACGGAACACCCCCCCTGAAAGAGTCCCCCTGAGATGCTGGTGCCCCGGGGTCGCGTTTCCTGGAGGGACAGAAGTTGTCCAGGACTCTCTGCCTGCTCAGGAATCAGGTGACGTCACCTCACTCCGTTTCATCTTCTCCACGAGTTTACGAGGTGGTGTTTCTCCCCATTTTACAAAGGTTTAGAGGCTAAATGACTTCCCTGGACCCGAATCTGGAAAATGACAACTCCGAGAATTGATTCTGCTACCTCTGCGCCTGCTGTATACAGATTTTAGATAGACAGACAGACTGACTGACCGACCTATGCATATACACACACATATAAATTTTTGTGATTCCAATAGATATTGTCTTCTTTGTTAGATTTGGAAACTAAGACTCAGAGAAGTTAATTAACATGCCCATAGTCACACAGCCAAGGCATATGCCCATCTCTTTCCTTCTCTCTCTTCCGGCTGCCTTTTCAACTAGTATCAACAATGGCTCCTGATAATCCCCCCTCCAACACACACACACACACACACACACACACACACACACACACGTAGGCACATTTTACTCTTCACATGATGAGGGGGGACATATTTCCCCAACTTTTTAATCGTGGTGAGTTGCATGACTAACTTCAACCAAGAGAATGTAGCTGAAGTGACATTCTGGGCTTTTAAACTCAAGCCTTAAAATAACCAGTGGCTTCTCGTTCCTGCCTCGTGGAACTCACACACGTTGTTGGGAGAAACCCAAGGGGCGTGGAGAGACCAAGCAGGGACCTGAGATGTCCTTGTCCACAGCCACAGCTGAGCCCCTGGCTGGTAGCCAATACCCACTGCCAAACCCCGAGGGGCACCTGGGTGCCTCCTGCCCAGTCAAGCCCTCAGGTTACTGCCACCTCAGTCAACGCCCTGTGCAACAGGACTGCCCGGCTGAGCCCAGGGACCTGCGCACCACAGGACAGACACAATGGCTATTGTCTTAAGCCAGGGGGGGGGGGTAGATAAATGGGTGTGTGTGTGTGTGAAGCAGGAGACAAGCCAAACACTGCTGATCTCAGAAGTCACAACTCCAGGTCCTATTATCTTAGAGCAATGTCAATGACAGTGTCCTTCTACCAAGGATAAAAGAGGAATGAGTCATGTAGCTCCCAGGAACAGCAGGTGGAAACCAGGCACTCAAGGAGGCCTAGTGAGTGGAGAAGAAGAGAAAGAAAAATATATATATATACACACACATATATAGAACTTACATATGTTTATATAAATAAATTATGAATATATATTTTTATGCATAGCTACAGGTGTGTATGAACACATAAAACTCTACCTGTGTTTATCTGTGTCTCTATCCATCTGTCTATAGTTTTGGTAGGAATGTGTATAAATGGAGACTGTTATTCATTTACTGTTTGTTTGTGAGTATGAAATAGTGCAAGGGTTCCTAAAGGCCCACTTGGCACCACATGTTAGATGTCTTACAAACTCTCGTGCCCCTGACCCAGAGATGTCACTTCAAGATGTCCTTAGTGACTTTTCCATTATGTGAATATACTGCATATACACTTTTCCCTAAATCCCCTACCGTTGGACAGTTAGGTTTCTCTCCTTCTTCCCCATGGTTTTCTGGTAAGCAAGAAAAGTCACATACACCAGTACAGGGCCGTGTGCGGATCTGTCTGGAGGAAAACAGAATCAAAGCAAGTACTGACTTTCTGTTGGGGATATGATCATTTTTGCTTTATATGTTTTAATGTTCCCTGGTTTTTAAAATAAAAATGAATACAAAAGCTATCCATTACCTCCAGCCTAAGCTATAATTTTGAAAATGGGTCAGCAATTAATAAGTGGGAAAGTGAACTAAATAGGCACAAAAGAAGAAATATGAATGACCAACTAAGATATAAAAAATAATTCAGCATCATTCGCAGTTAGGGAAATGCAAATCAAAACAACCCTGAGATGTCATCTCACTCGGGTTGGAACGGCGGCCATCGAGAACACAAACACGGAAATCCGTAAAAGGCGCCTCAGAAGACTAGGTCTGGAACCACCCTGCGACCCAGCTCTACCACTCCTCAGATAAGTATCCTGAAGAATGAAAGTCAGCGCCCGCCCGGCAGGGACACATGCATAGCATGTTACAGCAGCACGATTCACAACAGGCACACTGAGGAACCAGCCCAGGGGCCCACCAGTGGGTGGATGGATGAAGAAACCGTGGTGTGCACACAGTGGAGTATTATTCAGCCAGAAAGAAGAACGAAGCTATATCATTGAGGGGTCGGGGGAGGGCATGGGGGAGCGACCTGGTCAAATTATATTGTTCCATTTCAGCCCACGCCATACGTGACAACAAATCCCATCAGGGACAGGTATAATGAACCAGTAAAAAAGAAATAAAAATATATGCCCCCACAAAGACTCGCACTGGAAAAAATAAAATAAAATCTTAAAGAAGAATAAAATAAAATGGCTTAGAAACTCTGGGGTTGCTGGGATGATGAAAACCCAGCTCTGCCATCCAGAAACTGCCACAGGCTCAGTAACGACACATTCCCATGGGGCCCTGCGCGGGATGGTAGCTTGGGCTAAAATCCGGGCTTAAAAGGTTTCTTGGTCTCACTGTTTTGAGTGCACAATTGGAGGCCGATTCTGGATAGCTCCCAGGACCTTCTGCAGCAGGTGGACTTCCGGTTCTGGGTCTGCCATAGGCAACTGGCCAGAGATCCCCTGGGAGCGGGGTGGGAGGATCTCTGCAGGGGACTGACCAAGTGGACATTCCTTTTGATTGTCCCTCGGGAGCTGTAAGCTCTGGGGGAACCGGAACACTTGGCTGCCTGAGGTTCCTGGGCTCCCTCAGCTTAGGGCAGGAGGGTCCTCTGCATTCTGACAGGACCCTCCTGCAATCAGCCATGTGACGCTCGGCAGGAGCGCTGGCTCCCTGTGAAGGAGGGACAGACAGTAGCCTTTGGCTCTCTCTAACGAGATCAGGGAGCCGGGCTCTTCAAATTGGCTGAATTTATATGGCACACTAGACCCTGTGAATAAATAACAAGGAAAGTCTCTTGCTGGCCTGAAGATCATCTATACAAATTCTATTTTAACAGTTGTCTCTCAACAGGCCACGCACGTGCCTGTGGGCAAGAGCCGGACCAGAGGACGGGGACAGGATCTCAGAGTAATGAACCGCTGTCCGGGCTGCCTCTCGGAGCAGAACTGATTGGATAAAAATTTAGTCCACAAGAGTCATCCTGGGCTTGTTTCCCAACCCTGCTGGTGTCTAGGGAGATTGAAGGTCTATTTCCGTGGAACCTGGAAGATGCTTTGATCTTCTGGAGACAGGCAGTGGGCTGGCATAGGGGAGAAGCTCTGAGCTTGAAAATAAGGAGTCAGGTGGGCTGGCACCCCTGGGCCATTCCGACCACCAACATTCACCCGGGGTAACACGAGATCCTTTCCACACAACTGGAGCACAAGGGGAGTTTATCCATTCACAACACTAAAAACTTCAAGGACTGCAGGCATGGCTTGCTCAGGGGGCTACGGTTAACAAGATCTAATTCCCCTGTGTTTAGATTGACAGGCAAATCACCACGTGTTAGCTTAATTTCTTTCTTTCTTCTCTTTTCTTTTTAAAATTTCTTCCATCGTGGTCAAAGCTCAGCTGGTGTGTCCTTAAAACTTGATTCCCTGTGACAGAGTATGCACTCCCCCCCCCCCACCCGCCGCCAAGTCTCAGCAAGACGTTCACTGGGCACTGACCCTGCTCAGGTCAGGCACCCATCTGGGAGGGGAGCCCGCGGATCTGAGCGTGGCCCAACTTGGACTTTGCTTACGTGGCTTCCCTTGTAGTTCAGGCAAGTGGGGGAAGAACATGGCGACCGCCAGAACCGTGGATGGAACCGGGGGAGGCTGATCCATCCAGAGCTCCTCCTGGGGGCACCTGGACCAGCCGTGGTCTGATAAGAGCCAGCCCGGCCTCTCCTCCAGGCCTCTCCTCCCGGCCTCTCCCGCCCCACCCAGGCAGCCCCAGGGAAGGCACAGGTTGGCCTCTGCACCCCCAGGACGGCAGATCAGCTCGGAGCTCTAGGTCTGATCTGGGAGCCCTTGGTCAGGGTCTTGTCTGCTCTGGGGCTGCTCCTGCCTGCAACAGGAAATCAGCCCCGGGGTGTGAGGAGGCTCTCTCCTGGAGCCGGCCCCCTGCTCAGCCCTGGGCACCCCAACACCACGGAGAGGTCCTGCCTTCCTCCGCCCAGTTGTCAGAAAAGCCCACGCGGACAGTGTTCTACCTCCCCGTGGTCCTGTCTGCCAGTGAGGAAGTGCCTCTCACTCTGGGTGCAGTGGCCCACGCCAGGAATCCCAGCGGCCCAGGAGGCTGAGGCAGGAGGATCACAAGTTTAAAGCCAGCCTCAGCAACTGGGCGAGGCCCTAAGCAACTTAGTGAAACCCTGTCTCTAAATAAAGAAATCAAAAGGGCTGGGGATGGGGCTCAGGGGTTGAGCACCCCCAGGGGTGCTCAATCTCCAGTATCAAAAAAAGTGCCCCTTGCCCCTCACGAGGTTGGCACCTGTCGGTGAGGCTGTCAGCAGATTCATTCATTCTGGTGGGACTGCAAACTGCGACCACTCCTATGGAGAGGAAATCGGCACTAATTAAAAAAAAAAAAATGTAGGCATCTATCCTACTCAGCAATCCCACTTAAAGGACTCTATTCCAAGAAGTTGTCAAAAATATGAATGCACACCTGCACAAGGCTACTTATGGTGGCAACATCTGTATCAGTGAAACAATTTTTTTAAAAAAAGCCCAAATGTCCATCAATAGACCAGTTGAATAAAGTATGGAATGGCTACACTGTGGAGTACTACACAACTGTGAAAAAGCAACGTGGACCCTGACTGGTCCTTGTTATTTGTGGACGCGATAGTTGTAAATTCACCTACCACCTCAAATTTATTTGTGACCTGAAGTCAACACTGATGTTTCACGGTCCTTGACAGACAGGCACACACACAGAGTCACACAAAAAAATGAGCCTCCCAATGTGTGTGTTGCAGGCTGAGGTCAAACAAGGGGGTGTCTGTGTCTTCTTGTTTCACCTCCCACACCATAAATCCAAGTAGACACCTAAGACCTTCGCAGTCTATTGAGTGACACCTTTTTTCCCTTTTTTTGCATTTTGAGCTTTCTGATGGTGATTTAACTGTCTAAAATGTCCCCTGGGACCAAAGTGCTATCTAGAGCTTCTAAGCACAGAAAGGCCATGATGTGCCTCCCAGAGAGAAAACCCTGCAGGGAAAGTTCACAAAGGCCTGTGTCACAGTGCCCAAGTTCAGTGCTCATGAACCAAATGTATACACACTCACAAACTCATACATACGATGTATTCATATGTATAACCTTTATTTAATGTGCTAATACATTAATGATTAAATATATTACTTAAACATCTTATTTGTATATATTAAATATATTTTAATATACCTTACATATTAAAAATATTTTATATTCTAATGTATTTTAGTATGTATTAATCAATCTATTTTAATATATTTCAGTATCTATAAAATATATTAAATATATATATATATATATATATATATATATGGTGATTTAAAATAGAAACACACATAAAACAGGTCATGCATCAATTGGTTGGTGACCATGTGACCAGAGGCCCAGGGGACTCTCACTGTCTATTTCCCCAAGGACACTGCTCCGGGATTTACTAGTCCAGTGTTGGCGGGGACTTTGTAGGATGAACCTGCCTGTAGCTCCGTGGGTCACACAGGTGTGATCTCTAGGCACGTGGCCGAATAACAAAGTAAGGTGACAAACACTGGCTGTCACAGGCTCCTGTTCACGTAGGGAGCAGGAGGGAAAGACATGTGTGTGTGTGTGTGTGTGTGTGTGTGTGTGTGTGTGAAAGAGAGAGAGAGAGGGAGGGAGGGGGAGAGAGAGAGGGAGGGAGGGGGAGAGAGAGAGGGAGGGGGAGGGAGAGAGGGAGGGAGGGGGAGGGAGGGGAGGGAGTGAGGAGGGGGAGGGAGAGAGGGAGGGAGGGGGAGAGAGGGAGGGAGGGGAGGGGGAGAGAGAGAGGGAGGGGGAGGGGAGAGGGAGGGAGGGGGAGGGAGGGGGAGGGAGGGAGGGGGAGGGGAGGGGAGGGAGTGAGGAGGGGGAGGGAGAGAGGGAGGGAGGGGGGGAGAGGGAGGGAGGGGAGGGGGAGAGAGAGAGGGAGGGGGAGGGAGAGAGGGAGGGAGGGGGAGGGAGGGAGGGAGGGGAGGGGGAGAGAGAGAGGGAGGGAGGGAGGGGAGGAGGGAGGGAGGGAGGGAGGGAGGGAGGGAGGAGGAGGGGAGGGAGTGAGGAGGGGAGGGAGAGAGGGAGGGAGGGGGAGAGAGGGAGGGAGGGGAGGGGGAGAGAGAGAGGGAGGGGGAGGGAGAGAGGGAGGGAGGGGAGGGAGGGAGGGAGGGGGAGGGAGGGGAGGGAGTGAGGAGGGGGAGGGAGAGAGGGAGGGAGGGGGAGAGAGGGAGGGAGGGGGAGAGAGAGAGGGAGGGGGAGGGAGGGGAGGGAGTGAGGAGGGGGAGGGGGAGAGAGAAGAAGGGAGGGGGAGGGAGAGAGGGAGGGAGGGAGGGAGGGGGGAGAGAACAATAAACAAAATCTAAAAAGCATCACCCATCAGCGGAGCAGGAAGCCCCGAGGAGGAGGAGAGGAAGTTTCCTGATGTCGATCCAGTCCCCTGAGTGCTCCCTGTCAGCGGGTCATATTCTGCAGAAGTGTGAAGTTTTTGTCCCTTCGTGTCTGGGACAGGAAATGCACAAAGTGAGCCTAGAACATCCTGCTGTCCCTGAAGATGAGAGCGTCAGCCAAGATCCGTGGGGGGCAGGTCCCCAGGGTGCAAGAAGGTCCCCAGGGACGTAGTCGAGCTGGCCCAAGGTGGCTCACTGTCACCGTCACAGAGCATCTGTGCAGTGACTCAACATGAAACGCGGCAGAAGTCAAGAGTCCTACACAGTTTCTTTAAAGAAAGGAACTCGACGGTCACCGCGGTAGGTGTTCCTGACACCGACTTGGTTTTCTGAGAACTGATCTTAGAGCGAAAACCCCAAGTCGAAGCTGATTGATTTTGGTGTAAAGTCTCCTCTGCTGCCATCTAAGAGCCGGCGAGGAAAGAGCCTTCATTTACAAAAACCTCAGCCTCTACTGAGGAAGCGATGGACTTCAAATGTCACCCCTTTTACCCCTGAAAACGAGTGGGTCCAGGCACCATCACCACAATAAGCAACTGGCAGAAAAGCTAAAGAAGGACTTCGTGAGGGGCCATGGGTCCCCACCCTTTCCCTCCTCCCCACCCCACAGGACCTGGGTCCCACGGCCACCGTGGAGGACACACCTGCCCCAACACTGCAGCTCCACAGGCAAAACCTAGAACGTGGGGAAGTCGGCAGACAGACAGACCAGCAGGTTTTTAAACAGATCAACGAGAAGAAAAAGTAAAACCGGGAAGAGGAATCTCAAATGGAAAGATCCAAGATCCCCGAGGCCCGCGCACGGGCAGCCGGACTCACCCTGGTTGACACCGGCACTATCACTGGCTGTGTCAGGGTGTGAGGGGACCTTGTGGGGCGTGACGCTGGGACTACACTTGTGTCAGGGAGAGGTTCTGTGATATTTGCAGACAGGAGGGCGTACCACCAGGGCTGCTTCGAGATAACGAAGGGCCAGGCGCAGTGGCGCACGCCTGTCATCCCAGTGGCTCGGGAGGCTCAAGCAGGAGGATCGCGGGTTCAAAGCCAGCCTCAGCCAAAGCGAGGCGCTCAGCAGCTCAGTGAGACCCTGTAAAAATCTCCAGATAAAACACAAAATAGGGCTGGGGGTGGGGCTCAGTGGCCGAGTGCCCCTGAGTTCGTAATGCAGGGAGAGGGGACCCTTGGCTGGCTTGGCCACCCTGGTTGGCCTGGGACTGAAGGGGTTCTTGGGACACTGGACATCAGTGCTAACACCAGGAAGGTCCTTGCTGACCTGAGATGGTTGGCCACCCCAAGAGTGAGCAAGAGTCCACAGGAAACAAGGCCGACCGCAAAGACACTGGCGAGAACTGGGCTTGGCTCTCATACCCTCTTGACCATTTTGTTGTTTTGGTGAGGAGGGCCCAGGATGGCACTCAGGGGCACTCGGCCACTGAGCCCCTGCCCCAGCCCTATTTTGTACTTTATTTAGAGACAGGGATCTCACTGAGCTGCTTAGCACCTGGCTGTTGCTGAGGCTGGCTTTGAACTCGCCATCCTCCTGCCTCAGCCTCCCGAGCCGCTGGGATTGCCGCATCCTGCTTAACCTTTGATTTGTTCTTCCTGGAAAATAAAGCAAGGTGCTGTCCCCCCTGCCCAGTGCTGCCGACAGCTGAGTCAGCTACCCGACCGCCACTCTGTGCTGGCACCTGGACTTTCCCCGGTCTCGGCCTCTGTCCCATGTCCGCCCATGCTGCCTCCCCAGAGGCTAGGCCTGGCAGTCAGAAGGGCGGCCCTGGGGTCAGGAAAACCCGCGTCCAAGTCCCGCCTTCTTGCTGTGTCTGGCTTAGGAGCCTGGAGACCCCACGTCCTCGTGAATAAACCTGGAATCTGAGTAACGACCGCCTGGTGCAGCTGCTGCAAGGATTCCGTCAGACCTGAGCCGAGAGCTTCGGTCCAGCCCCGCATTCCCCACGTCCCCAAGTCCCCAAGTCCCTAGGACACATGGCTGCTGCATTTCACAGCTGACACCCTAAAATCAGATCCCTTACAATCAAAGGCGTTGGTCGGGATTCTCAGATGCAAATAACTGTGTCACCCCCCATGTCCTCGTCTCTGCTTTGGGGTATTCTGATATCTCAGGGCCTCGCCGACCGAGGCTGCCGCTCCAGGGTTGGCCAAGTCCCAGGGACAGGAGGAGACGCACCTGCAAACACAGACACCTCTCAGGTGCAGAGCCACCAACCCAGAGCCCCTGCTTCCAGTTCCCTCCGTTACTGGGTGTGACGACACCCGGGCCACTCCCCACCTGGTCGGTGAGGTACCAGGTGGCCAGGGAGGGCCTCACCCCCGAGCCGCTGGCGCTGTCCACAGCGGCTCATCTGGATTCGCCAGTGGAAAGCTCCTCTCCGCCTCTGTCCCCTGTCCATGCCCAGTTCTCCTCCCAGGACTGCCCGGCAGGTCATGCCTCCTGTTCTAGGGAACAGTTTGTAAAACAAAAGCCACGTCCACGTCCACGTCCACGTCCACGTCCACGCATCTTACCAGATGATCGAGCCGATTCCCAGAGGCCGTGCGCACACAGAGAAACCGACCCAGCCCACTCGGGCAGAGAGACGGGACGGGACCTTCACAGGCACCGAGGACAGAGCAGGCCACCAACCAGGCACAGACATCGGCAGAACCCAGAGAGGCGCAGCGGCCCCAAACCTAGCTGAGGTCACCAGGAACCATCTAGTGACGCCAGCTCTGGCCGGTGCCTTTTGGACCCCCAGTGCCACCGTGTCACTGCACACGTGATTGTTTGTTACTCAGCCTCAAGATTCAGGGTCCCAGGCTTAAGCTTCCAACCGACTGACCGACTGACCGAGTCGGTACCTGTCAACCCCAATCAGGGCCCAGCAGGGAGGCCAGACGGGACGTTCTGTCACGGGGCTTCAAGGAAGCGCCTTTCCCTAATGCACAAGGGAAGATTCTTCTGCGAGTCACACCCTGAGCCGCAGGACCCTCAAGAGTCCAAATGAGAAGCCAGAAGATGAGCCGGCCGCACCCCGTCAGGGCTGGGCCGGGGCTGGCTTAGCCAAAGTCTCCGCACCATGAACCGCGGGATTGGCCGAGCGGGGAGAGCCTGGCGCTGGGGGTTCCTGGGCCAGGAGGGACTGTCCATCCATTCGTCACCGAGCTTCTGATGGCTTTCCAGAGAGGCCCTTCCACCTCCTCAGCGTCTGATTCGATGAAAGGATCACAAGGTTCTTGTCCCCAGCAGACACCGTGGATGGGAACCCCCGTTGGACCCCGAGTTTCATCACCAACCTTCAGAACATGACGGGGGTCAAGGGGCCCGAGTCCCGAGACCCCAGAGAGCTGCCGCCAGGGAGAACCCTGCGGGGCCTCTGCGGTCCACGGTCACTCCGAAGTGTCTCCTTGACTCCCTGGAACGGCCCTGGAGAAAGAGCCGGATTTCAAAGAGGATCTGAAGCTCTTTGGGGCGAGTCTGGTAAAGGGGCCTCCAGGGTCACCATGTGCCTCCTTGGCCTTCCTGGGAAGCTGTCCGTCCATCAGTGGTGAATTCTGGAATCGATAAGATACTGGAGTCAATGTCAATAAATATGCTCTGCCGACGGGGCCTCGTGGAGTCCTCAGACCCTGACCGGCTCCCCCTCCTCCGTCGCCCTGACTGGCCCTCGCCTGAACCCCCTCAGCCCTGAGCGCGCAGCCCCAGGCCCAGTGGCGGGCGGCGGAGCAGGAGCAGGGGACCAGGGGCTTCTCACGGGAGCCTGCTGTGGCTTTGACAGGGAGGAAGCCACGGGAGCTGGGATCTGCTGCGGCAGGCACCGCCCCCACGGATGTCACCATGTCACCTGCAACTAACCCCTGGCCAGGAGCTACCCGTCCCCCCGGGCACTCAGCCTTAAGTCCAGCTCCTGGGTGTGCTTTATGCTCAGACTCCTCTGCCAGGTCGCCTGTTGGGTGCCAGGAACCGCAGACCCACCCTCTCATCTCACCCCTGGGCGGCTCCATCCGCAGGATGCCACCCGGCTTCCCCTCCCGTGGACGCAGGACCCGGTGCCAGCCGTCTGCAGCATCCATCCCAGCCACCCAGCACGGGAAGCAGCGAAGCCACCTCTCCAACGTGCTGCTTTAAAGAACAGGCTCATAAAGAAGTGACGCCTTGTGTATTTATCTATTTGACGCTGGAGATTGGACTCACCTCCAAAAGGAGTCCGATTACCATTCATAGTTAACTCCTCATTCCCCCACCCCAGCCCCTGGCCAAAACAAATCTAGTCTCTGCCTCTACAGATCTTCCTCCTCTGGAAATTTCCTAGAAAGAGATCAATGTGTTCCTTTTGACTCTGGCCGCCTTCACATAGCAGAATGCTTTCATGCCCCGTCTGTGTCATGCTGTAGCAGGTATCAGGACTGTGTTCCTTTTCATGGGTCTCTAATATTCCAGTGAGGGGATAGACCAGATTTGTTTATTGGTTCATTGACGGCTGAACATTTGTTTCCACGGTTCTTGCCATTGTGACTAATATGTCATGAACATCCAGTATAAGTTTTTTGTATGGGCGTTATGTTTTTAATTTTTTTCTGAGTATGTACCTAAGAGTAGGATTTGGGGGTTACATGGTAACTGTATTTTAAACTCCTCAGGAACTGCCAATGTGCTTTTTATAGTGGCTGTTTGTGCCATTTACATTCTCACCAGCCAAGCAAGAGGTCCGGTTTCCATACATCCTCTCCACTGCTTGTTACTGTCTTGTTATGATTATTACACCCATCTGTGCAGGTGTGATATGCTATCTTATTGCAACGTTGAGTTGCATTTACCTAATGATGAATGATGTGGAGCATTTCTTCCATGTGCCTTTTGGCCATTGATGTACCTTTTTATTGTTATTCTTTTGAGGCAGGGTCTCACTAAGTTGCTGAGGCTGGCCTCAAACTTGCAATCCTCCTGCCTTAGCCTCCCAAATCACTGGGATTTACAATCACGCATCACTGCACCCAGCTCCGTGATGTATCTTCTTTGGAGAAAATTCTATTCAGATTATGCACTCATTTTTAAACTGGCTTGTCCTTTTAATGTTGAGTTGTAGGAGGGCTTTATAAATTCCGCACACAAACCTCTCATCAGATATATTTTTGGAAACGTGCTTGCTTCCACTCTGTAAGTTGTCTTTGCGCTTTCTGGATGGCATCCTTTGAAGCATGAAAGTTTTACATCTTTGCTGGGCACTTTGGCACATGCCTGTCAACCAGAGACCCGGGAGGCTGGGGTAGGAGTATCACAAGTTCAAGGCCAACCCAGCAACTTAGAGAGGCCCTAAGCAACTTAGCAAGATCTTGTCTCCAAATAAAAAATAAAAAAGGCTGGCGGGGGGGGGGGTGTGGCTCAGGGTTAAGCCCCCCTGGGTTGAATCCCCAGCACCCCTCCCCCCCAAAAAAAAAACCATAAAATGTTTTATTTTTTTATGGAATCAAATTTTTGTCCTTTTTTTCCTCCTTTATGCTCTGGTGTCATATTTAAGAAACTGGTGCTTCATCAAATGTCACCAAGATTTATTGCTGTTTTCTTCTAAGGATTTTGGAACTTAACTCACAGATTTAAGTCTCTGATCTATTTTAAGTAAATTTTTGCCCATTACTAGGTGGGGTTATAACTTTTTTTCTTTGCTTGCATATATACAATGTTGAAAAGATTATCCTCTCCCCTTGCTGAATTACCTGGGTACCTTTGTACAAAACACAGGGTTTATTTCCGGACAGTGAATTTCTCCCACTGCTCTGTGGGTCTATACTTGAGCCAACATCACACTATCCTGATTAGTGTAGATTTGTCGTCCATTTTGAAATAGGGACGTCTGAGTCCTTCAAGACCCCTTTTCATGAACTTTTTTGGATATTCTGGGTCCTTTGTATTTCCATATGAATTTTAGGATCATCGTAACTCATGCAAAAAAAAAAAAATGTACCTGGGATTTTGATGAGGACGGCACTAAACCTCTCGATCACTTTTCATCTTAAAACTATTAAGTCCTCCCACTTATACACGGGACCTAAGTTTCCACTTAGCTAGTCCTGCATTCCAACGACGTTTTCTAGGTTTCAGGATGTAAGTCCCATACTTCCTTTATTATATTTATTTCTCAGTATTTTATTGTTGCTGATAACTTTGTGCATGGAATTGATTCCTTAATTGACTGAGGGATTGTGAATGCCTAGTGTGGACTGAGATAGAACTGATTTTTGTAGATCATTGTTATATCCTGCAAACTCATTGAACTCACTTATTAATTTTAAGAGATTTTTATATGTGAATTTTTTTAGGATTTCTGAACTGCATAACCAAATGCTCCAGTGGACCTTTCTGGGTTGGGTGATGTTCTCTTGATTTTCACCACTTATCACCAACCCCCCAGCCCCCAGCCCAGGGAGACACTCCCCTCCCATTCCCGCTCTGTGGCCTTGGGGAAGTGCCAGCTCTGGGGATGGGGACAGGCCTGGGATACAAGCCTGTCCATCAGATCCATCTGGGCTGCACGGTGTGTCCAGGGCTGGGCACAGGGCACCTTTTAGAACCCATGAGTTGCCATCTCAGAACTTTCCAAGACCTGCCATTGGGTCCCAATTTTTTCTTTTCTGCTGGACTTCAGAGTCAGTACAGGAGGAGAGAGACTGCGTCTGAGGCCACCACTTCACCCCAGCATCGAATACCCTCCACTCTTCAAGTGTGTGATCTGATGAATTCTCTCTGTCAACCCCTCTGATGAGACCCTGGACTGTGTAAGTCACCGAGACCCTAAGAGGTCACAGAATGCTTTCTTTTTTAATCATTTAGTTGTAGATAGACACAATATCTTTATTTATTTCTTTTTATGGGGTGCTGAGGCTTGAACCAGCGCCTCACACGTGCTGCTGGGCCCCCGTCCTGATAGTCTGTTTTTTCTTTGCAGCTCCTAAGAGGTTTATTTTAAGTGAGTGGTCTAGGGAGGACGGTGTCATGGACGGCTTTAAACAATACCGCCATGCTTTACTTTGCCATTCTGTGCAGGAAGCTCAAGCCAAGAAAGCTGATTTTCATTAGAGGCACATATCTGAATTATTTAGCTCCACGTTTGGCGACGCTCTCTGCTTAAGCTCCACGTGCAGCCCCTCGGTGCCTCATCTCACATATAGCAGCTCAGGCTTCTTCTTCTCCAAGCAGTTTTGCTCATGGTGACTTGGTGGCCGCGGGTCTGAGGCCATGCAGACTCATCTCCACCGTATTTTTAAGCTAATCCCTTAGATGGAAAGGGCCAGCTTATGTTTATCAGAAGGCTCTTTTGTACTGAGTTTTGCATCACATCCAACAGTATTAAGCAAGGAAAAAAAATCCTTCCAATGACCAGTTTACCCCTTCCTACCGCTCAGGAACTCCAACCTTGAATTCCAGGGAGAGAAGGCTACCCTCAGCTTGATTTAACATTCACAGGGACCTGCAGAGGGTCTCACCTCTTGGTACTACAAACCATCCCTGTGGCTCAATTCTTTTGGCTGAGAGGGAACAGGAAATTCCTCCAGGGGAGGAGGCTCCTTTATCTCCCAGCTGTAGATGTATTTAGACAGAGGGGATTAAGGAAGCCAGACCACAGTCCTCCCCTGATTAAACGGTGTTCATTTATTAATTGGCATCTTTATCGTGCTCTCCTAAGGCAGACAATAGCATTTCAACAGCTTGGATTTGCAATTCCTCAAACAGGAATCCAGAATGTGCCTCGAGGACTCCGTGGAATGTGCCCACAGGGAAAGTACTGGACCACTGGGAGCCTCGACTCCTCTTCTGTAAAATAGAGTTCATAATGAAACGTCATTGTCTTTCAAGACTTCATGGAAGATGCCATAAGATACACTTAGTTCTCGGTGCTCCTTAAATATTAGGATGTCATTCTTCTTTTCTCTCGTCAACAGAGGGAATAACAGACCTGGCTGCTTTCCTGTAAGAAGGTATTGGACACCGTGCATTCTCAAAACCCAGGTGACCTGCATGGGCAACCCTGCTAGACTTGAGCCAGGCTCAGCCAAGGTGGCTCAGCTAAGGTCCCCCCAGCCTCCTTGAAGGAACAGGCTTTTCAGTACCTCATGGGATGTATTGCAACCCTCTAAATGCCAGGGATTTCAGCTCTGCCATCACATGTTGACTTTTGCAAGTATTTCATATATGCAAAATGTATAAAAATAGCAAAATAAATGAAATTTTCATGCAAAATACAGAAAAGCATACAAAACTATATTTTTAAGTAGGTGCCGGTTGCTAGTTTCCCCTCCTGCCTTCCTTTCCTGGTCCCCGAGTTTCACAAGCCTCCGAGGGAGCCGACACTCAACTTTCCAGGTCTTTGTTTTTGTCGCACCAGGTCCACTGAAAGCCTCTCTTCTGAAATTTGGCCAGAAATGACAAAGAATCATGAGTGGACTCCACCGAGCAGCCCTCGGGATGAGGCGTCTCAGGCCAGGGCCACTGCCAGGTGGCCGAGACCCGGGAGGCAAGGACAACTGAAGAGAGGGAGGGATTCAGCAGAGGTCACCTCTGGGAGGAAGGAATGGCGAGGTCCCCCTGCCCCCAGCGCTTCCAGTCCCCACGTTGGTCTATCCCTTACTCTCGCCAAGGAAAAATGCCTCCCCCGGCTGGAGACCGTCCTGATTAAAGCCATTCGTTAGAGGCAGGTCGAGCCCATGTGAGAGCGCAATCACGGCGTGAGAGAGGCAGCCGGGAGGGTCCCCGCGCTCAGGATGACCGCGCTCGGTGACCAAGCCGCGTGGCTCGCTTTAATGGGATTTTAAAATACACGCAGTAATGGGATTAAGTCCGATTAAAAGGGAGACACTTTTGGAATCTTTTAAGAGAGGAAAGCTCATCAGATCACAGCCTCTTTTAGGGGAGAAAAAAACCCACTCTTCCTCTCTGATTTATTCCGCAAATGTTCACCAGAGACGCGCTCTGCTCCGAGGGCGCAGGACAGCGGCGGAGAGCAGGAGAGCCACGGGGCGTCTCTGCAGGGTCCCCAGGCTGGCGCGGGAGCTCAAACCCAGCCCTAGACGATTCCAAGTTCAGTTATGATCAGGACAGAGGTGTCAAAGGGGAGGCATGGAGCCCCTCTCCTGGGGATACCCGGGAGCGCACCCCAACCTGGGCCTTGGAGGAGGACTTCCTGGGGAAGTGGCGTCCAGCTAAACACTGACAGATGAGCGCAGGAAACGGTGGGGTCAGGAAGGGAAGTGGATTCCCAGAAAAGAACCTGGCATCTTCCACGGCTCTGACCAGCCGCAGCAAGTTAGGTGACTGGATCCGCAGAGGCACCTGGAGGTCCTGGAAGAGCCGACAGAGGCCACTGCTCCTGGCCTGGATCCGGTTTGCAAGGCTGGGTCAGGCGTGCAAGGCCTTGGTCGGGATTCGGCTCCAGCCCGAGAGCCCTGGGGAGCCACTGGAGGCTTCTAGGCAAGGAATGGCGAGCAGCTTTAAAAGATCCCCCCAGTGTCAATGTGAAGGGGGACTCGATAGAGCCCCGAGGAGTAGAGATTCAGGGGGTGCTGGGGCAGGGGGAGAAGAGCCAGCCTTGGAAATCGGCTGAATATAGAACTGACTGGTGGGTTGTTGGATGTCATGACCATAAGATACTCTAGAAGGAAGATTCTGCTTTAGAGAAAATATCTTTGGCCTTGGGGAAAATTTCCAGTCATGGTCTCACAGCCTCTGAGCTTCCTCCAGGTGGAACAGAAGGGGAGTTGGCTCCGCAGACACGGGAATGTGACATTACCATTGGGCATGGTCTGGTGATGCTGGGAAAATAAGTCTGAGTGTCTAGCACAGGACTAAAAGGTGCTCACCTTGTCCAAGTCGTCAGCCCCCGGGAGGGTGGGAGATGGCTCGTCCTTGGTGCACCCAGAGCCCAAGAGCAGGATGCACTGACGGTACCTGGAGCCGTGTTTCAATGCTGAGCGTCACCAAGAAATTGCAGACTTGTACGGTTTCCTGTGTACAGGTGAGTTCCCGCTCTCACTCTGTCCTCAGCTCTGACTCTGGGACCCTGACTTCCTCCCCCGAGGTTCACTACCCTCATCCACTAGATGGAATCGCCAGGGGCACTCTGTGTGCGAGACTCTGAACAATCCTATTGATCATAAGACGGCGGCACAGGTTCCAGAGAGCCTCAGACGCACCAGCAACTGTTCAAATCCCTTCTACTTACCCATTCGTCCTAGGCGCTACCCTTGAGCTCATTTTACAGATGAGAGAACTGAGGCCCAAAGACCCAGGGGTCACCCAAGTGAGTGACAGAATCAAGACTCAAAACCCAGCAGCCTGAGTGGGAACCAAAGGAAAAGAAGTCTCCATAAACGCAGGAGTCAACACGATGCAGAAAGAGAAGCTGGAATTTATGCTAATCACCTTCTGTGATGCTACACTCTCCATAAATCCAGAGGGGAAAAACCCAACCCGACAGGACAGTGGCACCACGCACTGAAAAACGGACCAGCGAGGCCTGCTGAGGAGGGGCGCAGGCCGCTGGACGTCCACCCCACAGCTTCCCAACACCCTCTGCCCCTCGCCTTTCCACAGAGCAACAACAACTTCAATTTATAGGCCAACCCACCACAGCCCAGCCTGGCAAGGTCCCTTGCTGGTGACAAAGTGCCGGGGTTTAATGGCACGGTGTGTCACGCTGGGCTAATGACGGAAAGTGGACACAACAGTGTGCCTCTGGCCTGGAGTTATAGGACAGGACTCGGGCAGTCTCCTCTTTCACTTGGTCTGTGCTGTGGCAGGGTTGAGGGGGTGGGACCTTTAAGAGATGGGGCCCAGTGGGAAATCACAAGATGGGTCCCTCCTCCTGTCTCTCCGTGTGATCTCCCCCTTTCCACACACTCCCACCATGATGCCGTTTGCCAAGAGATCCTCACCAGAACAGAACCAAGGCCAGCACCATGCCCTTGAACTTCCAGAACTGTGAACTAAGTAAACCTCTTTTCTTTATGAAGTGCTCAGCCTCAGGCATTTCATTACAGTAGCAGAGATGGACAATATTACGATGACATTGTACAATGAGGAGATGGAGCCACAGTAAGTGTGATAGCGGGTTGACTCGGCTACTAGGTAGAGACAGGGTCGAAACCAGGCCTGGACTCTGAAGAGTTCCTACCCCCTCTATGTCATGATGAAAGGGTAGCCATCAATGCTTACGGAATACAGATAAGTGTCAGAAACTTCCACAGAGTGGGGCGTGTAGTCAGGGAGTAACTAGGTGATTCAAACCTCCCATCCCTCTCTTAGCACTCACAGCCCACCCCTGGATGCGAATCCTGACTGTGGCAGTCACCTTTAGTGGACAGTGGTGTATTTTTCCTCTTTCCAGCTTATTGAAAGGGGAGAAAAAAAAAAAACACGCGTCCATTGTTGCTCTAGGCCCGAGGTCCTCAAAACTGCATGCAATTTAGACTAAACCCGAGAACTTTTAAATCACTAACACCCATGCCCCACCTTGGATAGATTAAATGAGAACTCCTGGGGATGGGTGTTGGTGATTCCAAGATGTGGTCCACATGGAGAAGCACTGGTCCACTCTCCTCGCTGAAGAGCAACCGAGGGGTGCTCCAGGCCCACCCCCCTTCCTTAGAGGTGCAGATATTGAGGGTGTTGGGTGTGTAGATTCTCATTTAAATCAGTCAACATTGTGTGCATACCTCCTCCTGCTTGGGAAAGACCAAGGGGCACAAAGCACAACCTTCATGGTCCAAAAGGTGAATGATGCTGCCCAGTCGTGAGTGGGCCACATAGTTACCATATGTAAGAAAGTACCATAGAGATGAGGAGGAGCCGGAAGACTGTCAGGAAGAGCGGCCTTGATGGAAAGAGTGACTCTCTGGGCAGCCAAGGAAAATACCATGGAGGTACAGAGGAAAGAGGCTGAGAAAAGCAGAGCAAGAAGCGAGAAAGCCAAGACAGCATCTCTGATTGATTTTTCTTCACCTTTCTATTTGAGGTCATTGGAGAGTCTCCTGCAGTTGTAAGAATTAATGGAGAGAAATTCCCCGAATCCTTCTCCTCCCAGTTTCCCCCGATGGTAACTGTTAGTCAGTTTTCAATCATTGCAACAAAATATCTGGGATAAAGAACTTAAAAGATGGAGGTGGACTCAGCGTCAGAGGTTTCAGCCCCTGGTCACTTGGTTCCATTGGACTGGGCCTGGGGCCAGGCAGAAAATTATGGTGGTGGTGGGGGAGCTGCTCAGCTCAGGGTGGCCAGGAAGGAGAGCCACCACCAGGGGTCAGGGACAAACACACCCTCCAAGGCTCGCCACCAGTGACCCACTTCCCCCAACGATGCCCTGCCTCCTAGATGACCCTCCACCTCCCCAAGGGGCCCCACGAAGCTCCCAACACGTGAGCTTTGGGGGGCGATTCAAGGTCCAAACCATAAGAGTAACAGCTCGCTGACCGGCAGTGCGGATGCCATCGCTTGTTCTTTTTGATCAAAGGCTTCGAGGACGAGGGACAGATTTCAAAAAGGAAAAGAAGCCGAATGTCCTCTCAGATCACTTAATGATAAGCAGGATCCACGGTTTATCTTCCACTGGGACAAGGGACAAGACGCTGTTGACCTTGGAAGGGACACTGCCCAGGAGAAGAGGGGAGGGAGACGATCCCCTTTGGACGGGATGCAGGTAAAATGAGTGGCTGCTGAGGATCATCAGGCCCCGGGCCGGCGGCAGCTAAGTGGGTGGGTAGTAGCTTCCCAGAAGAGGTCTTCATCTCATTAAAGTTTAATGTGAAACAGCTTAAGCATTTTATCACAAATCTCAATTTCCTTCCGAGTAGGAGACGGTGGATCGCATCATGAAAAAAACTTCTGTCTCCAGCCAGGTTCAGGACGATTTTTCTCTATCATCAGCCAGATCGTCAAGGACAGTATGGGAGACCCAACCTGAGTTTTATGTTTCGTTTGTTTTGTTTTGATTCTCACTCTCAATGTAGTCATCTGGTAGAGACTTTCAGTTTTTTTTTTTAATTTGTGCATTATAGTTAGATGTCATATAGGGGTTCATCTTAGCATGATCATATAAGCATGCAAAACAATTTGTTCCATTTCCAAAAGAACTGAAATCAGCACACGGTAGTGATACAGGCACGTCATTGTCTATAGCAGCACAAGTCACAATAGCCAAGCTATGGAACCAGCCCAGGTGCCCGTCCACAGATGACGGATAAAGAAGGTATGGCGTATAAGCACAACAGAGTTTCATTCAGCCATAAAGAAGAAAGAAATTAATATGTCGTGCACGCCTGTGATCCCAGCGGCTCAGGAGGCTGAGGCAGGAGGATCCCCAGTTCAAATCCAGCCTCAACAAAAGCCAGGCCTTGAGCAACTCAGTGAGACCCTGTCTCTAAATGAAATACAGAATAGGGTTGTGGATGGGGCTCAGAGGTCGAGTGCCCCTGAGTTCAATCCCCAGTACCCCCTACCCACAAAAGAAGAAGAATGAAATTATGCATTTGCTGGTACATGGATGGAACAGGAGGACATCGTGCTCAGTGACAAAAGCCAGCCTCAGAACGTCAAGAGGGAATGTCTTCTCTCATATGCAGAAATTAGACCAAAATAATGGCGGGAAAGGGTGAGGGAATTCCAGTAAAATTCAAAGGCCATCAGGGGAGCAGAGGAAGGGAACTGATGGGGAGGGAGGAGCACCCGGGCAGGAGAGGAGGGGTGGAGTGAAATTGCCTGGTTTGAGTTTTGGAAGGAACAAGATGCTGAGACCTGAAGCCCTGGGGAAGATGTCCCAAGAGGGGACCCACGGGTGACGGACCACCAACCCAAGCTGTGACACAAGAGGCTGGATATCTGTGATTCATGATTTCCCAACAAGACCGAGATTCCTCTAGATTTTTGTCTTTCTTCCCTGTGGTGTGCACACAGTGGAGTTTTATTCAGCCAGAAAGAAGAACGAAGCTGCGTCATGGGCAGGAAAATGGGTGGAACTTTGGAACATTAAGTGAAATGAGTCAGACTCAGCAGGTCGAGGGTCATGTTTTCTCTCATGTGCGGAAAAAGGAGAAGAAAGGTGGGGAGAAGCTCTTGGACATCGAAGGGAGATCCGTAGAGGAAAAGGACCGGGCGGGTGGAGGAGGGCAGGCACAGGGGAGGTCCTGGGGAGTGACACTGGCGGAATCACACTGCCCCGGCCTGGGCACGTACGACAGTGTGACAACAGATCCCGCCACGGGGTGCAAACCGCAGGCACTGATAAAATATGGAAAAGAAAAAACTGGTTCCAGAATAAGAGAGAAAAAGATGTCAGCCTACCCCAAGGAGCTGCAGGTGAAGGAAATGAGAGAGAAAGAGATTCAGAATCAGAGGTGACGTTGCATGTGGTGTAGGTGATGCTCAGATGGGTTTCCAGCTTCTGAGTACTCTCCGTAAGGTCCGGGTACTTTCTTATTCTAGATTTCAGCTCTGCCTTCCCCTGTCATATGTTCTCATTTACGTTTCTGTGGTAGACAAGTTCAAGGTCCTCTGTTTCTCAAAGCACAGACTCCGAATTAATCGAGGCACCTTTAACTACCAGCTCTCCCACCACCCGATAGTGAGAACCCGACCATCCAACCCCTTGACGCCTCAGTGGCCACATCATTAAACAAGGATTGAGACACCTTCCAAAGACCTGTGCAGATGAAAGAAGACCGTGGGGCTCAAAGAGTGACACCTGACCCAAACCCACGGCTGTTCTGATTATAAACACGCCTTCGTTGGCCTCTGTTTGAATCCCCAATCTCATTTCAGAGTCGGTGACATCTATAATTAACCATGTTTTCTGAGGTTAGAGAAAAATAAAGTATGGGGTTAGAGAGAAAAAAAAATGTGGGGAAATGTCTCATCCGTTGAGAGAAGCCGGTGACATCCTCCAAAGAGGACAATGTCTCTTGAGATGATGATGGTGATGTAATGCAAAATGATGAACATTGGGGGTTTTATTATTTTTTTCCTTAAATTCTGGTAAGATTTCCCGTGAAGCTACATATCACTGTGCCAAAAAAAAAAAAAAAGCGATGCAAAAACTTTCAGAACCAAGATCATCATCAGTCCGATTCTGAGGCACGGGCGCCGTGGAGATCCGGAGATGACACCTTCCAACGACACTGTAATTCAGAGTTTACGAAACAGTTGCCTGGATTCTGTTTCATTTTGGAAACGGATGACAGCCATTCGAGGCAGGTATTATCCCTGCAATTTTACGGATGAGGAAATTAAGGCTCAGAGAAAGCCCGGTGCCACCCAATACAGAGTGGTCCCAGCCTGGACAGAGGTCCTCTGGCCCCAAGAATTAAGCCTGCCCTACCAATAGCTCTGCAGATGAGGCTCAGCCTGATGTGTGTATTTTCTCCATTTCTCAGACTCTGTTACCGACTCCTTGGCTCCAAGCCTGCACATCTGGAGCTCACCGAAGTGCAGGGAGGTCAGCGCCGCGCCCTCATGGTACAGACTGTGAAACCAAGTCTTCAGTCATTCAAGTCCAAGGTCACCTTTGTGAACTAGCACTTGGGTGATGCTGGGGATTCAACCATGCTGATCATTTCTTGATTCTAAATCGAGTGTCCTCACCCACTCCTTATAAAACACTGCCTCAAGGGTGACTTTTTTTCCTAGTCCTGGAATTTCAGATTCTCTCTCAGTTTGGGTGGCAGAGACCTGTGTGCTGTTATGGTCAGGGGAGAACACGGGTCCATGTGCTTGTGCACGCAGATGGGAACAGAAGGAAAACTAAGGCCGATTAGTCAATATCGTGCACATGTCACACCAGAAGAAGGTCCCTGTGAGTGCAGGTACCTGCACACGTTGTCCTTCATGATGGGCAGCGGGGGGAGGTGCAGGAGGGAAACTGCACAGCAGCCGAGCCACCGGCTTCAAACAGAAGGGAAAAGGCACAACTTCTAGAGACAGGCAATGCGTTGGGAGGCCTCCCAGAAAGACACCATTGTCCCAGAACGGGAAAAGGGCGTGGGCCTTGGGCCTGAGGGAGCAGAGTCTCTCTGTTCTTAAGGACAGGACAGAGAGGCTGAGAGGCTGAGGGCTCAGGAACGGGCACAGGAGCCACTGGGAATGGGGATCCGCCTGGACACAGTCATCTTGCTTCTAGGGTTTGCCTTGGGAAAAAATCTTGCTAGAGGGGGCAAGTGAGAGTAGTGGTGTGTGTGTGGGGGGGTGGTGGTGTGTGTGTGTGTGCACCAACTGTCTGATCTTTGTGGGAAAGAGCTAAGAGCTTTGGGAGCCCAGGACCCGCACCCGCCAGACCACCTACTGGACCCAACAGGTTACTCAGGAGAGAAGAGAAACTGGGAGGCTGGGTTTGGCAGCAGGGCACACCCAGCCCGTGCGGATGTTATGCCAGAGTCTATGCCAGGATTGCACCAGTCAGCCAGGGGACCTGGCCTCCGAGAGAGTGACCCTGTGAAGAAGATGGCCACCAGAGCCAAGAAGGACATGACCCCTTCAGCCCACTGAGGAGGGGATTTGCTTTCATCCCTCCTTCTCTTCCCACAGCAGAGAGGAGCACCCTGCACTGTTCAAATGACCACAGGAGGAAGGACTCCAGGGAGGGGACCACACGGTCTCACAGCAGAGGTTTCAGAGATACCTAATTTAGGTCATAAAAGGAACGTGACCCGGCTTCCACCTTCAAGGAGGACAGTGGCTTCTATCACACTCCATCTTCTGACCATGACAACCATAAAACCTGGTGAACTGTTTGCAGATGCTGCCTGGAGCCCTGGAGGGACAACCACACAGTGAGGCCAGATCAGGCAAAGGTGAGGGAGCCCACAAGCCGACACACAGAGCCACGCAGCCCAGCGGAGAGCAGCAGCTTGGAACTCGCAATTCACTTACTATGACACAAGGTTCAGCTTCAGGACATCAAGTCTAAGATCTTGGAGAAAAAAGAGGATTTCTAAGAATTGAGCCAAAGATCCTACCCTACTAAGATTCCCTGGAGACATCTGTCAGCGACACACACACACCCCACAGAGAAATGCCAAGTACCCAAAGAGAAAGCATAGGAAGAAGGTAAAAATGAGGATGGTAGAGATAAAGTTGTGGTCCAGGAATGCAAAAGAGAATGGGATCTGGCTAGAGGGAAAATAAACAGGCTCACTGGCCCGACATGGCCAGTGGCAGTGACTTTGGATGGAGGGTCACACTTCAGGAGTTCAGACAGAGCCGGCTCTCACTGAATCGAAACCTGGCCTCCATGAGAGCAAGCTAATCTGCTCCTGTGCTTTCTCTGTGCCATAAAATCAAGTAAATCCTGGAGGAAGATCATATTGTGCAGAGCCTCTAATATTTTTCATAGAGAATATCCAACATCCTCCGAAATACAAAATAAAACACACAAACCAACCTAGGCATCCTGGGAAATAGAACCCATTAACTAAAAACCCAAAGACAATGCTAACTAGACTGGAGAAAATCCAAGTATTGAATTATTGTACACAGACTCTCAAAGAATGATTGTTATTTATAAAATCACATAAGAAGGTGGAGAATTTGTAATTGGAGTGGAACCTCTAAGAGAAAAGCAAAGGAAAATCCTAACATTGAAAACTGTGGTAACTCCAGTTTAGAATTCAGGAATGATGTTAGCAGAAGATAAGACAGCGCCAAGGAAATTGACGGACGGCTCCTAAGCAGAATATATAGAGGCTGAGACATGAAGGGTGAAACACAGATAATTAGACCCATGGGACGTGACAACAAAGTCTGACAAGGTGTAATGACAGTCTCAGAGAGAGAATGGAAAAGGTGGAGAGGAAATATTCGAAGAGGTACGGAATCGAAAATTTCCAAAAGTCACGGAAGAGCAAAGCAGAGATTTAAGAAGCTCTTACAAACGCTGAGAGGAAATGAATGAAATATAAAATATCGAGGCACAGGGTTGAAACCAAAGACGAGGGAAAGGCTGGAAGTGGGCAGCCAGGGGAAAGAAGAGGTGCATCACTTTCCCAGGAACAGCAACAAGACCAACAGCGGACTTCTCCATCGGAACAATGGAAACTAAAAGACAATGAAAGAGCATCTTCAAGAGACTGACAGAAAATAACTGCCATCCCCCAAGTTCCACCCACAGCACCAAAGTGAGGGTAGAATAAATACATCCCTGGATAAGCAGTGAAAAGATTTACATAGAGCAGACTGATACGAGGGGGAAAGTTAAAGAGGACTCTTCAGGTAGAAGAAATCCTTGTGGAGAGATCCTGGAGGAAAAGTGCAGAATAAGGAAAGAGCATCAGCCAGGACAAGTTTGCAAGTGAATCTAAATGAATAGGGACTGTGACACATTGGTCGTGCGTCCCGTTGTATTTACTGCATTTTCAGAATTAAAACGTATCGCAAAGATGACCTCAGGGGCTAAATAGAAGTCAACTTCTGTTGTAAGCCTCTTGCTTTGAGAAACTACAAAAGTGTTTATAGGCAGCAGACCTTGATAAGTTAATAATGCACATTAATTTCTATCAGAGCCACTAAGAGGAAAATGAAAGAATGTATGAAAACAAGCTAAAAATGGTCAAAAAGGGAGGAACCAAAGATCTCTGATTGATCCAAAAGAAAGCAAATATATACAAAAACACGGTGATAACATTTTTTAACATAAATGTTTTAGTAATTCACATTAAATATCAATGCACTAAATAATATGAGTAAAAGGTATTTTTAACCTCAAGAAAAGTGGCCAAGACCACACTGCTCGTGAGCAGAGACTTCAACACCCTAACCGTAAAAATATAGAAAGTTGGTGAAATGACAGGTCATGTCACAGTACACTAAAGCCAAGGTCTGTAACAAGTACATCACTATACAGTAGAGTCGTGCAATGGGACCTTACTCGGAGATTAGAGCAAAGTCCCACCAGACAAAGGTCACAGATGAATTCCACAGGCCAAAATGCTGAACACCGATGTCACCACTGAGCGGGCATGAGCAGTATGACTCCATCCATTAAAAAAAAAAAAAAATTAAGAATGGGCAAAACTAGTGAATGTCAAAATAATGTACATTTCTAAAGGAGGCAATGACCAAGGCACATGGCATCTTCCAGGCCTCCAGGTGATATTACCCAGCTGTAGGTCCACCTCTGAGCATTGTCCAAGCAGTACACTTAGGATTTGCTCATTTTTCTTTTTTTATGACCTATGTTCTACTTCAATACGATGGTTTTAAATGAATGGGATTCCATTTTACACACCAAGCTCCTGGATAAGGGTGTATGGTCCATTTTTAATCATGTGATTATGATAGACATCTAACAAGCCACAAATAGGTTAAGACCACTACTGCCATGGCTTCCGTGTTTGTCCCTAGAATCTGTGTGTTGTAAACTTAAACCCTAAAATCGTATGTGAAGAACTGAAAGCGAAACTTGGGGACGTGACTGCAGCTTGCAGTCTTGGCTCTCATGATGGGGTACTGGATTAAAGAGCTATGGAGGAGCAACTTTGTCATATAAAAGCAAGCTCTCTGGCATGCTTGCTCTGTGTCACCATGTGACCTTCTTTCCAATGGCATGACCCAGCAGGAAGGCCCTCACCAGAGGCTGGGCCTGGGCCAGCACCATGATCTTGGATTTCCCAGGCTCCCAAACTATGGAATAAATAAACCTCTCCTCTTTCGGACATGATCCAGTCTCAGGTATTTTGTTATAGCAGCAGACAGTGGGCTAAGACATCTATTAATTAGTCCTATTATCATCCCCATTTTACAGATCTACAGGAGGAAGATAAATAATGCCCCCAAAGACACATACATCAGTAGGAGGCATCCTCTCCCTCTCTCTCTCCCTCTCCCTCTTGCTCCTGTTCCCTCTTCCCTCCCTCCCCTTTATCCTTCTCTCCATTCTCCATCGCACGTGGGAATCACTTGGGGAGATTTTTTAAAAATCCCAATGTTCAGACTGCAGCCCAAACCAATTAAATCAGAACGTCTGGAGTGGGATGCAGGCCACAATCGTACATTTAAATGAAAAGCAGCTGCTGTTGTATGACGGTCATTCGCAGATATGGAAGCTAAAGCCACGTCAGGTCGTAACTCATATGTGAAGCTGAATTAATAAATGGGGAAAAAAATCAGAATTTGAAGCCCAACGTGATGAGCTCAAGAATTATATATACCTTCCAGCACCTTCCAGGGACCAGGAACTTCGGATTCCTTTCCAGAGACTCCATCTTAAAGATATATCCCCCACTTTATCAGTTCAGTTGGGGGGGGCGCAAAGGTAGGGGGTCTGGAGTTTTAGGAAGCCTTACCTTCTTTCCTCAGAAATCCTTGGAGGTAGGTAGTCACCTAGTCTAAGAAACCAGTGCCAAGGAGGAGGACTAAGTTCTACCCCAGGCCCCTGTTGTGGAACCAGGGCCCTGGCCCCGACTCCTGTAAGCAGGCCCTCCAAGGACTGAACTGCCTTGTAGGCACCTGAAGTAGAATTGCTGTTCACCTCCAGAGTGACAAGTGACTACATCACACTGTGCATGCACATTGGCAGGTTGGAAGATACTCAAGGGCAACAGGGAAATATTCTCTCCTCTCTCTCTCTCTCTCTCTCTCTCTCTCGCAGTGCTGGAGAGCTCAAGATTGAACCCAGCACCTGGCACATGCGAGGAAAGCGTTATACAGCAGAGCTACACCCCCAGCCTTTCACATAAAAATACTGTAACCATAAATGTTGGCAAAAAAAAAAAAAAAACACATCCTGAGAAATTATTCTTAGAAAATTTCTATTACCCAAATCTCAGTATGGAAGAGATAAAAGAGAAGAATGTTTGCACAAGCTTCATCAGTTAAGGGTGTTACAATGCCTGTTTCCAGCCACGGGAAGGAAAAAAAAAAAAGAAATCTATGAAGTTCTTTCAAACATACATTTAAAGCCACAAAATGGATTTTGAGTGTAAATTAAAGCAGAAAAATTCTTCCAGGTGTCTCCCTGTTCCTGACTGTGGTGTGTCCCCGAGAAGCAGGATGGAGGCCCCCTTCTGGGGAAGAGCCACGTGTTTCTCCAGCCTCCTCTGTGCGCCCACTCCCCAGATCCCTGAGAGGTCTGCTTTCCCAAGAGCTAACCCCCACACCTTCCCTACATCAGCTTTCCTGCTTCACCTACTCCTTTGAAATTCAAATGAAATTGGCAAAGACATAGACCATATGCTGCAGAGAAGCTCAGCAGCCGTCTCCACCTCTGGGGATCCCTGAGATGTCAGGGAAGGGTTGTTACAATCACTGGATGATTCCTCGCTCAGGTGAGACCACTGAATGGGTGGACCAGTTCCCTCTCTGCCCCTGTCTGTGCCTATTCCCAGTCCTTAACCCAGGCTGCATGGGCAGCAGGATTCTAAAAATATGCCACACTGAAGGTTTGTTTTTTTTTTTAATCCTAGCAGCGAAGCACCTCACAGTATTCAAATTCCATCAACCTCTCTGCCTGCCAACGGAAGAGAGTTTCCCAAGGACCACCTCACTCACCCCCATTTTCTCTCTTCTTCCGCCTCCCAGAATTTCTGCTTTGTTTTGCTCCACGCAAGCAAAAAATCCCAGGTTACTGCTACTCTCTTCAGCAGATCTGCTTTCAGGATCTGTCTCACGGCTACCTCCCTCACCATGCCTTACCAACTCTCTGCTCTCCAAACCCAAGGGGTCTATTCAAAGCTGTTTTTCTAAACAAAGTAGCTTTCCTCCTGAAATCCTGCTGTCAGATGTAAAGTGATTAGTTCTTTACCATGTGCCCATCAAATGGTATGAGATCCCTTCTCCTTCTGCACTCAACCAGCAGGTAGTACCTAATCTCTGCCAGCACCGCTGTACTCGGGATATAGTGGGTGAAGGTGACAAAGTTCCTAATTTTATCATGATCCCCAAAGGGGGTTCAATAAATGCTCATTTGCTTGAAAAAAAAATCTAGTAAAGTCTTGTGCATTAATGGATGAACCAAAGGGCATTATTTCCACACGGATGATCTGGATCTCAGTTATATGTGTAATAATGATTCTTTCTATTCTCCTTCGGATTTTCACGTAGGTTCTCTCCTGCCCTAAATAGGGGACCACAGGCTAGAGACACAATGCTCTTAACCATCCCTGCTAAAAACCACTTCATCAAAATTACCACCGCTCCTCATTTCCTCTCCAAAACACACTGCCCTCCACTGAAGGCGGAAATCTCGTGGCTAATAGACAACTCTTAATTCTTCTGCAAGATTAACCAGCCAACTACCAGTTCTAATTATATCAGAGAGGCAAGCTTCTGTATTTGTCCAAATAAAAACAGTTTCTCCCCAAGTGAGCTCTAATGCAAGCTGTTGGGGGAAAAAAAAAATAAAGTCATTCTATTTCCTTCCTATCACATGCAGATGACTTGCTGCTTCAGAAAAACTTTGCCAAAAAAAAAAAAATCTCTCCTCGGTGTAGAGTATGACTATAATATGCAGAAAGAAAATTGAAGTAGTTATTAACAGCATCAGCTACCTATTTCTGAGTAATAGGTCCCCTCATTCTTCATGGGTTAAAGCAATGAGCGACGATTCTATTATTTCTCAGGGGTCTCTGAGGGAGCAAAGAAGTTCTACGGATCTGCCTGCAGATCAGTGTCTCATCACCTTGTGAATGTACTCGGCCGACAAGGTCACCTTGCACTGCCTGGTCAAGGGCAGACTTACCTATCTTGTGATTGGTTGACTGTGGGCAGGAGCAAAGCCTTGGGCATCCTGTGATAGGTTGGCTATTGACGGATGCAAAGCCATTCTGTCTTGTGATTGGTTGTCTGTTGGCGGTGATTCCCTGCGCCCTGTCAATCTCCTCCTCCCCCAGGCTGGACCACCCCTGAGGGACAGTGTCCTAGGAGAGAAAGTAGAAGGTACAAGGCTGTTGGAGATCTAGGTTCAAGACTGACACATTGTCACTTCCACTACATTCTAATGGCCTAAGTAATTTGTAAGGTGTTAGGGACAATCTCCCCAGCCCCAGACTTCCAGTGTGACTCTATTGAGAAAGAGGGCTTCAAGAGATAATTAAGATGAAATCAGGTCATGAAGCAGGGGACTTCATCCAGCAGAACTGGTCTCCTTATGAGAAGAAGGGATACCAGGAATGTCTACCGACAGAGAAAAGACCATGGGAGGACCCCAGAGGGGGTAGCCATCCAGAGGCCAAGAGAGAGGCCTCGGGAAACCGGAACATGCCAACACCTTGATCTTGAACTTCCAGCCTTCAGAACTGAGAGAAAATAAATTTCTGTTCTTTAAGCCACCCAGTCTGTGGTATTTTGTTATAGCATCCTGGTCAAATTCATATACAAGGTGAACCCCTATTCAAGGGGCAGAGAAACACAGTCCATCCATTTATGAAAGGAGCTATAAGTTCATCTGCAAGGGCTGTGGCTCTGGGGGCGGGGGGCAATTGAAGCCATTAGCTTGATCAGCGTGCCCCCTTGATGGAGGTATCGTTATCAACACTTTGTGTATCTGAAATATATCTGTTCATTTTAATACTTAAAAGAAAGTCAGTGGGTTCCCTTGTGTTTTGGACACAGAAAGTCCTACAGGACAATCACTGGCACTCAAAAAAATCAAGATAAATCACCTGAGCTACATCAAAATGCTGAAAATATTCACAGGCCTGGTCACAGGTCTGATCTAGAGTTGGGGAACTGTGCGCGTAAAACAGGGTGAGAAAGATTCCCCCCCACCAGGATGCAACCAGTAACGATATTGTGTCTAAAAGAATAGGGGGCGGGGTGGCACAGTGAGAGAAATCTCTCTCCCACACACTCCACACTCTCCTCTAAGGAAGGACAAAGCTGGAGACATCATGCTACTCCATTTCAAAATATACCACAAAGCTGTTGCCATCAAAACCGTATGGCACGAGTATAAAAAATGCATAGACCAATGGAACAGAATGGAGAATCTGGAAATCAACCCATGCACTTACGGCCAACTGATTTTAAACAAAGATGCAAAGAATGTGCTGTGGAAACCAGAGAGCCGCTGGGTCTCTCTGTGTCTGGGAATGAAAACAGCTTGATCTCACACCTCAGGTAAATGGATTAAAGGCGTGAGTCTAAGATTTGAAACTGCTGAGCTCATGCAAGCCCACTCAGGGGCAATGCTCCGTTCCATTGCTCTGGGAAACGGTGTTCTGTTTGTTGCTCTGGGTCAGACCCCAGAACCACAGGCTAACAGTCTAGACAGATGGGATCACATCCAACCAAAACACAGCTGCTGAGCAAGGGCAGCAATAATACAGAGAGGATCCATGGAATCGGAAAATGTATTTGCATCTGACAAATATGTGAATATTGAAAATATGTAGGGATGAATATTCAAAATGCATAGTGAATTCAACTCACTAATAAAAATAATTTTTTAAATGAGCAAAGATATTCCTCAAAATAAAACGTACCATTAGGCACATGTATACAAAAGGCATACTAAATCCCAGTACCAAGCATGATCTCCATGCACCAATAAAAATATAAAAAGGAAAACATACAAGTGGGAATCAGGTGTACGGAAAAAAAATGCTCAATTCACTGGTCATCGGGGAAATGCAAATTAAAATTACAATGAGCTAGCGCCTCGTATCTCTTAGAAAGGCTTTTATCCAAAGGACAAAGGACACGTTGGTGAGGCTAGAGAAGAGGGAATCCTCGCGTGTTGTTGGGAATGTGAAGTAGCACAGACATTATGGAGAGCCATCTGAGGCTCTGCAGAAAAACCAGAACTGGGACTCCCACCATATGATGCAGATGATATAGACGCTGGAGATATAGAGATGATATGAATTATATATGTGTATATATATATATATATTGATCTACTATAATAAAAGCTTGTGCTTTGGGGCCCTTATCAAGTAAAATAAAGGTTATATACATGAAATTAATATGAATTTTGTTGTCTGTATACACACACACACAACATGGATGAATCTGGAGAGCATCATGTGAGGTGAGATAATCCAGGCACAGAAAGACGAATCCAGCATGGTCTTGCTTATGTGCGGAGTCTAACACAGTTGCAGCCGGGCAGGAGGAGATTGGGGTTAAGTTGATTAAAAAAGATAAGGGCTGGGGATGTGGCTCAAGCGGTAATGCACTCGCCTGGCAAGCTCAGGGCGTTGGGTTCAATCCTCAGCAGCACATTAAAAAAAATAAAATAAAGATGTTGTGTCCACCGAAAACTGAAAAATAAATATGAAAGAATTCTCTCTTTCTCTCTTCTCTCTCTCTCTCTCTTAAAAAAAAAAAAAAGATAAAATTCCAACTAAGAAAATTCCAACAAGAAAATAAGATCAACAGATCTACTGTAAATCACAATGGCGCTAGTTAATACAAACATTATATATGTCAAAATTGCTTACATTACAAGTGTTCTCGCCACACCAAAAAGATGAAATATGTGAAATACATGAGGTACACATTAATTGTTTTGATTTATTCATTCTACAGTGCACACGTGTATCAAAACATCAGGTTGTATATCACAAATAGGAACAATTTTTATTTTTTGATGAAAATGAATTTGAAAGATGCTGAATTTCAACATCTTCTTATGATTTCTTTTAAAAAAAAAAAAAACTCAGTCGAAGAATAATGTGGGTTTATTAAAAAGATGCAGAAGATAATTCAAAGGTGCTCCTACCAGCCAAATCTGGGGAATTTGAGCCTAAAAAAAGTTGGGGCTGGGGCTGGGGCTCAGTGGTCGAGTGCTCGCCTACCATGCATGAGGCACTGGGTTCGATCCTCAGCACCACATAAATGTAAAATAAAGACATTGCGTTCACTTAAAACTAAAAAATAAATATTAAAAAGTGTTGAATCATTTAAAACCTATTAAGCATGCGTGTGTGATTCTATACTGACAATAAACTCAAAATTGGATGAAAACAAAAGTTTCAAAATATCACTACACAAAATATTTATTATAAGTGAATAAATACTAAATTCATGGTGGCAAGCCACCCTACCCAATCGACCAACGTGAGTGAGCATTATCAGTCAAGGAACAAATTAAAACTACAATCCTCCGCAGGAAGAACCTCACTTCACTTCTGTGGTATTTCTGCCAAAGCTGGAGAGTCTACAGCTAATCAAAATGAAAGAGTAGGCCATCCGAGTTCTACAAGATAATCTTAAAATTTGTCCAAATTTCAAATGTCAAAGAAAGATGGAGGAACCTTCTCAGATGAGTAAAACCAAGCTGAACCCGTGATTCTTCTCATAAAGAGCAGTTGGGGAGCAACTTGAGAACCTGAGTCTGAAGGTTATGTGTTAACCATGGATAGATGTGTATTTCTAATTTTTATGTTAGTATTGAGGCTGTCTGAGGGAATATGCCTGCACTTATGAAATACAAGTTGAAGTATTAAGAGACGATGGGATATATCCTTTGGGGAACTTACTCTCCAATACCCCAAGAAACAGAGTTTTGTTGTTGTTGTTGTTGGTTTGGACTTAGAATTTTTTGGAATGTTTCAGGTTATTTTAAAATACAAAGAAGCAATATCATTTTCAATAACCTCAAAATATCAGATAGCTGGGAATAAATTTAATGAAATGTAAGACCTACCCATTAAAAACCACAAGACATTGCAGAGAAAAGTCAAAGAGCTGAATAAATAGTTCCACGGTGTCCACAGATCAGAAGACTCGATATTATTGATGGAGTCATTGTTCCTAAATCAGTAGATATACCCCCCCAACATGATTCCTATCAAAATTCCTTCAGGCTGTTGATTAACATCGTTTTTAAATTTACATGGTAAATAAATGAAACAATTTTGAAACAGATTGACCAAGCTGGAGAGCTAACATCCTTTGATTTCAAGTCTGATTCTAAATCTACTGTAATCAAGATAGTTTGAGAGTAGGATTGAAGGATAGAAAACTACAAAATACCTTATATACAAACAATATGAAAAATTGTGGTATATATGTGTATTAGTAATTGTAATGCAAAAAAGTACATATATAATGACATAAAAAATAAGATTAAAAAAAAAAAAGAAAACTACCTCAATGGAACAGAAAAGAGAGTATAGAAACAGACCACATTCATATATGGTCAGCTGATTCTATATAAAGATGCCAAGTCACTCCGGTGTGGTCAAGAACACCCTTGTAACAACTGTGGAGAAAACAACTGAATTTTTATAGGAAAAGAAAATAAATGATTCCTTTACTCTCTATACACAAAAATTATTTCAAGATCTATTATATACTTTGACATAAAACTCATAATCATAAACTTCTAGAAAAAAATATTTTCATGAGCTTGGGCACACAAAGATTTTTGTCTTAACAGGATACAAAAAGTATAAATCATAAATGATTTTTTTTTAAATTTGGAGATTCATCAAAATTAAACTTTTCTGCTTATCAAAAGATACCATTAAGAAAACAAATAGACAATCACAGATTTGGAAATATATTTACATCTATCTAGATCATAGATTTATATCCAAAATATAGAAGTTCCCAGTCCCTCTTATCCAGAATTCTATTTTCTGCTGTTTCAGTTACCTGAAAAGCAATTTCAGTCTGAAAATACTAAATGGAAAATTCCAGAAATAATTCAAATAATAAATTTTAAATTGCACACTATTCTGAATAATGTGATGAAATGTTGTATCATCCCATTCCATCCCCCCCCAGATGAATCACCCAGAGTATCTATGCTGTATACATTACCTACCCATTAGCGACTCAGTAGCCACCTTAGTCATCAGATCTCCTGCCGTGGTATCACAGCGTTTGTGTTAAAGTAACCTTTATTTTACTTGATAAGGGCCCCCAAAGTATAGGCTTTTATTATAGTAGATCGTTATAATCATTCTGATTTGTCATCAGCTATTGTTAATTCCTTAATGTGTCTAATTTACAAGTCCGACTTCATCTTTAATATGTCTATAGAAGAGAAAACACAGTGCTTACAGGGTTCAGTGCTATTCACAGTTTCAGACATCTATTAGGGTCTTGAAATCCATCCCATGCAGAAAAGAGGGGACTATTCTACACAAAAAAACCTGCACATCCGTATTTTTTCAAACAAGGAACCAGATTTTTCAAAACAGACAAAACGTTTCAATGGATGCTTCACAAAAAAGATAGATGAATAATCAAGAAGCATTTTCAAAAGGACTCCGTGTCATTAGACATGGGGGAAATGCAAATCCACACCCCATAATCAGTTAGCACTTGACACCTGCTGAAACGGAGCAGATAAACAAGACCAGATGTGGGGAAGGATGTGGAACAACTGGCGCTCTCACAGGTTGATCGCGTGACAGCATGATGTCACAGTGGCTCTTAGAGCTAGGTGGCACTTTCTGGAGGAGTTCCTAGGTCCCCCACGATCCAGCTCTTCTTGAGTATTTACCAAAGAAATGAAAACCCGAGTCCCTTCAGGCATAACACACCGTAGTCCCAAAGCCAACAGAAATCAGAAAATTTAAAAAAAAAAAATCCAACCATAGGAGTGACCACATCCTGGGAATCCACCTACAGATAAGAACCATCCTGAGTTGGGGACAGGTGTCAGGTCACGGAGGTGGGGAAGGAATGGACTTGAAAGGAGCCAGAGGGCTGCTGGGCTGCTGGAAGCTGCGTTATTCTGAGCAGTGATTTAAAACCGTTGTCCTGGACACTTCAGATCTGGGCCCTCCAGCGGGTGTGACTTCTGTGTGATGAATAAAACAACTCTCCCATGTCCAATATGGAACCTATTTCAGATGAGTGCAATTTTCAGTGTTTAGCTTTCTTGGTTTTGTTTTTTTTTACTTCCCGAGAGCACAATGCTGGAAAACCCAGAAATTGAGCACACGATACACAAACGCACAATGTGCAACTCGGTGCTGCCGAATGGTTGTCACCCCCAACAGAACAGAAGGGACAGTAAGCCAGACGCCAATGACATCAGGGTTTGCGCCCAATGGTAAGAACCGTCCCGTGCATGATTTGGTGATGACAGGGTCACGGCTACAGCCGTGTGCTGCAGAGTGACATTTTGGTCAACCGTCGTCCACAGACACGATGGTGGCCCCATGGCTGAGATCACCTAGAGGTCTCGGATCTGTCCTAGTTTAAGCACACCCCACGATGTCCACACAGGGACAGAAAGGTCCCGGGATGCCTCATGGTCATGTTAAGTGGCGTCAGGCAGACCTCCACTCTGCCTGAGAACGCTTCCCACCCGGGTTCCACACTCTTCTTTGAAGACTTCCCCGAGCCACTGGTCTGGAGGTGAAACGGTGGACGTTTTTCCCATGCCAGTCTATGACATGGCCTTGCGTGGTCCCTCCTCACTTTAGCTCTGTCCCTAAGCGTCACAAGGTCATGCTCCCTCCCGTGACTCAGGCAACAGGGAGACTGGAGAGGAACACTTGACACAGCTCCTCCCACAGGTGGCCACCCACCCCTGGTCTTGGGGACTTGGCAAGCTCAGCACACGAGGCCATGGCAAGTGGCCCGGGTATGGGCCAGGACTGCAGCCAGGAGGGCACACGCTTGCTTTGAACAACTGTCAACCAGCAAACAGGCATTTACTTATTGGGGGGATCACGCATGATCGAGGGTGCCAGTCTGCAGCCCCCAGTTCTCATTCAATGCCCCTCAGGCATGCAGTGGTTCAACAGGCTTAAAACAGGAGTCTATTTCCAGAGACGAGGACAGACCCCGTGGCCCCCCTGCCTGAGAGCCCGGAAGACAGAGCCAACAGCTGAGGAAACCGGCCGTGGAGGTGGACAGCCACTGCGGCGTTGATTTTAGACTGTAAGCGAGGAAAATGCTCCTTTGACATTTGAGAACTGTCTGTCCTGAGCCTCCCCTGTAACCGCCAGACCATCCCACGTTTCCTCACCAAAGCCCCAAAGGCCCATATCTCTCCTCACTCCCCCATATCAATGGGACCCTCTTCTCTTATTACAGTGCAATGAAAGACCTCTGGACTTGGTCACGGGTGCCACTGGGACCCCCAGACCGTTCGCTGAGCCAGGAAGAACAGAGAGCAAAGGTGACAGTTGCCTCCCCCCCCCAAAAAAAAACCCCACAAGCTCAAACCTCATTCACACACTCGTCCTCTGGGCAAAGCGACAGCCATTTAAAATAATCTAACAGCGGAATGACACAAATAGGAGTTGAGGATTGGTTACTCCCGGCTCCCCGCGGCCACCCCTGCTGGAAGCCAGCCAGGAACCAAATCAGTTGAACAGTCTCTTTAAAAGAAATGGAGATTAGCAGGTGTTAAAGGCAGATTAGCAACCAAATGAGTTTCTCCCTGGCATAATCAGTATTCAGAGAGGACGGGCTTCAGGGAGAACTTGGACCGCTGCTGGCAGCCTGTTCTGGCAAGACGACATGGTGCCTGGATTTGCCAGGACTTAGAGAGCTCAAGACACCCAAGTGCCTGGTGTTGGTAGCAGGCAGGTACTCGTGAGGGACAGGCGGCAGGGTCATAGCAGGTTGGCTCTAGCTTTTCAGGAAGGGCATCTGGAAAGTTCCATCTCTGTACTTTTTTTTTTTTTCTCCTTGATTCTTATTCTGGATTCTTGATTCCGGTCCCGACTCTCATTCCCAGGCTCCTGTCTGTGGGCTGTCTTCTCTCTGGACCCCGAGGTTCGCCTGTGGGGCTGGGAGGGCAGAGGGAAGGGTTTGAATAGACTCAGATGAAATGACCCTGGGGGCGCCCATCCAGACCACCAGTACCGCAGAGCTGGGGGCCCAAAGCGCACCTCCCTGGAGGCTGGGAGTCCCCGCACCAGCAGCCAGCAGACTCCCCGGGAAGCACACGGCTGCCTTCTTGCCGCATCCTCTCGTGGCTGGGAGAGATCATCTCCTAAGTCTCTGGTCCTGAAGGCACCAATCCCATTCACGATGACTTGGCTAGATCTTGAATGTCTTCCAAAGGCCATGTGAAAGCTTTAGTGCTCAGGGTGGTGGTACTGGAAGGCATGGAACCTTCCAGAGTGAAATTGGTGGGAGGTCCTTAGGTCGTTGGATGCATGGCCCTGAAGAGACCCTTCAGAGAAAGGGATCCGAGCCTCCTCTTCTCTCTTTTTGGTTTGATAGCACTGCCACCAGGACGTGCTCTCTCAACACAGGCCAGAGCAGCAGAGCCAATGGCTCATAGATTGAAACCAAATCAAAACTCTGGGCCAAAATAAACCTTTTCTCTTTATAAATTAATCATCTCAGTCATTTTGTTCTAGTGACAGAAAGCTAACTAATGCAGAGATACACCCTTATGACCCACCTCCAAATACCATTACAATGGGGATTAGATTTCAACAGATAAACTTTGGGAGAGACACAAACACCAAATCCATGGTCATAGGTTTTTATAGATAAAGGAAAAAAAATCTCTTTATTAAGTACCTAGTATATACCAGGCCCGTTGGAAATTGATTTTAACCCAAAAGACCTGATCCACATTAGATTTGCCACGAGAGAAACTAAAGACAGACCAAATTCCTTATTTCTTTTCTTCCCAATGGTTTTGTTATTTCCTTCTTAATGTTATTTTGAATTTGTTTTGGCTCAAATTATATTATACCCTTGTCATCTCCATTAGCTAAAATGTATTTATGGCTGATTATGCATGCAGAAAATAAATTAAATATCTGAATAACATTACCAGTAATTGGTGAAATTGCCTCATGTTTTCCCATCCTTACAACTAAAAAGGCATCAACAAATGACCTGGAAAACAAAGGGATAATCCATTATAATTGTCCATATTACCATAGAGATAGGACAGACACAATTATGGGCAATTTCAGTGTCTAAAAATCAAGTATGATGAAAATAATATTGAAGTTAACAACAACAACAAAAAATCACTTGTGCCGTTGCTCCAAACCAAGGGGTAGTCGGGAGAGAAGAAGCCAGGCCCGCCCTGCAACCCAGCCGCGACTCGGAGGCTGACATTGAATTGCTTAAGTTCCTACAAAACATCAACCGTAGCTGAAGGGCGCGTTTGGATTTGCTGGGGTGATTCCCCATGATAGGGCTTCCCTCGCCACCCTGCTGGTTTATGGGTGAGACATTTGTGCTGATTTAGAGAGAGATCCTCGTGGGTTTTGTACCGCATCCAGCACAGCCTGGTCTATTCATGTCTCAGGCTCTGCACTAGATCGGGGTGGTGTCACCACTGCTGAGGCTGCTCACTTGTGGGTTTCATGATGATCTGATTGCATAATATTTAATAACCCTCATGGCACCGAGATCGTGCCATGGAGAAGGATGTCAGCTGTTGCAATGGAGCAGGGTCCTGGGACCCCTTTCTGGGCAGGATCAGCAGAGGCCCCAGTAACGTGGGTTCACAGAGAAGCTATTTACCCAACAACATGGAAGTCTTTTAATAGTTTAACAGTCGTACCATTGTGCCCCAGCTGAATATCAGCACTGAAGGAACACACACACACACACACACACACACACACACACACCAGACCAAAGGCTGGGGCCTCTCATTTTACCTCTGTTATCTGGGTAGTTTGGCTCAGCATCCTGCCAGGTGAACATGCCAGGAAAGTGTACCCTGGAGGGCCCTGGCAGGTGACATGGCAGCCCAGGCCAAAGGCCATCTCTACAAGGCATCAACACCTTGAAAGCCACCATCCTAACCACCGAGCACAACAGCAGAGGCCCTGCCGCAGTCTGGCTGGGCACAATTCAGGAGCCACTTGTCAAGCAGAAACAAACTTTATTTTTAGAACACACACGCCACACCACACAGCTCTTCAAGAATTCCCTCAGAGCCCAACTGCCACCACTGGCTTCCCACAAGCCTCTCAATCCCCCACTCCTCCTGCTTGCTCTTGAGGCCGATTGGCTGGGTCACGTGGGTGGAGCCAAAAGAGTCCCCCAGTGAGCAGCTCCGTGGTCTGAAAGGGCGGGGAAACAGCCCAATGAGCATCACCACAGAGGAGCCAATCAGCTGGCAGCTGGAAGTTTGCTGGGGCCCCTTCAGCTGTGGCTCTCAACATCTCCCCCTCTCTGTTTAAACAACAAGCATGTGGCTTAGGGACCGTGCCTGCCTTAGGTTGTCCAATACTACATATGGTCCTTACCCGTCTTCGGATGAGCTGACCTCAGGGCATCAGCCTCCTGTCTTAGGTTGGTACCATTGCAATTGAATCTTACCCGTCATTGACTACCGGTCCAGCATACAGCCACACCTGTAGATAGGCCTTTGTACCAGCGGGGGTGGGGGTGAGGTTCTTTGCCTCATCTCTGTTGGCCCCCAAATTTTAGCTGAACGATCATCACAAGCAGAAGGGAGGAGGATACACCAAGCCGACTGACAGCTCCTTTTGGAAAATTTGTACCACTGATGACACCATCAGCAAAAATACCCCAACACTACCACAAGTCGCTGCATCAACAGATAGTTCACAATGCATACAAGTGATACATAGTCCAGGCAAGTTCTGCAAGCAGTTCAGTGATAGCTATTGCAGAAGCTGTAGATTGGTTTTATCTTTGTCTTCACTGGCACTGGGATGAAGAGAGGAATTTTGGCAATAATGGCTAAAGAAAAAATTATGTAACATTCCAGCAGGCACTGAAATAAATCAATTTTCTGAACAATTTACATTATCCTGAACAGAATTATTAAATATAATGAAAAGGAAAGGTGAAAGTAAACAAACAGATCTGTTAACCACCTTTTTTGTTCACATATTAAAACAATCCTCAACAGCTGTTTACCCAATTTAAATTAAACCATTTAACTCACGTGAATAAGAAAAAAAATTTGGATCCATTTTTTCATGAGTGCTCCTCATATATGATAAATGGACATATGCACATACAAACATACAACACAAAACACAAGTGTGCACACATAATATAATACATACAACACATAACATAATAGTAAAGGCCTTATAACTTTTTACAGGTAAAATCTCCATTGCAATGTTTAAAAACTCTATAGTCAAAAAATAGAACTTATCAGCAAAACATTAACCTAGGTCTGTATGAGCTGTATGATGTGGGAAAGGGCAATAATAAAATAGATATTGAAAAAAAAATCCTGGTTTCATTAGCCTCCAGGTGTGGGAGAACCACTATTGCAGATGTAAGGATAGCCAAACTGGAGTTCTGGATATCAGCTGTTATGGATTTGAGCCAAATCATCTTCTTTTTGGTCTGTAGAAATTGCTTTAGTTAATCTCTCTGGAATCCAAATTGGCTGCTGTTCTCCCTGTGGAAACACACAAACAGACCCCCAACTCCAGACAACCACTGGGTCAGGACCTTTCCATTGTCCTGTTAGAATATCCTTCCAAAGTACCTTGGGCTTATGTACATTTTTTGGTCACATATGCCTTTCCGCAGCACTAAGCCCTGATGAATCCAAATTTTAAAAGTTTAGAGTAAAAAAGGTTATTTTAAGTTTATCTTTGGGGGATATATACCCCTTCCCAATTCCCACTTTTTGCTTTAATAAGGACATTTTAATAGTTTGATGAGCTCTTTCAACTATGCCTTGTCCCCATGGATTGTATGGGATTCCTTTTATATGAGTAATACCAAATGATGAGCAAAATTGTTTAAAAGAGGTAGAAGTGTAGCCAGGACCATTATCTGTTTTTAATTGTTTTGGAACTCCTACAGTGGCAAAATTTTGTAAGCAATGAGCTATAATATCTTTAATTTTTTCTCTGGGATGAAGGGAGCCTATCAAAAATCCAGAAGAAGTATCAACTGTAACATGCAAATATTTTAATTTTCCAAATTCTGGCAAGTGTGTGATGTCCATCTGCCAAATATGTTTAGGTATCAGTCCTCTAGGATTGACCCCAAGATTAACTTGTGGTAAAAAGGTCATACAATTTTGACATAGTTTTATTATTTGTCTAGCTTGTTCCTTAGTTATTTTAAAATGCTTTTGTAAAATATTAGCATTGACATGGAACCTTTTATGAAAATTTGTAGCTTCTTCTAGTATAGAGAAAATATGTATGTCATGTGTAGTTTTATCTGCTAAATCATTGCCCAAACTAAGGGCTCCAGGCAATCCTGTATGTGCCGTGATATGTCCTATAAAGAATGGATCTTTTCTGTCCCAGATTAGAATTTGTATAGTGGAAAGCAAAGAGAAAACAGTAGAGGAAGGGGAAATCCTACCAGCATCTTCAAGAGATACTATAGCATTAACTGTATACTGACTATCAGAAAATAAATTAAATACAGAATCTTTAAACATCACAAAGCTTGTAATACTGCATTAAACTCTACCTTTTGAGCTGATTGTTTGGGTACTAAAAAATGTAAAAGTTTGATCAGGTGTAACTATTGCTGCTGTACCATTATTTGACCCATCAGTGAATATATTTGGAGCATTCATGATAGGTGTTGTTCTTGTCATTTTTGGAAAAACTACAGGATGCAAAGACCAAAAAGACAGCAAAGGATTAGATGGTAAGTGGTTATCAAATGAAACATTAGATTTGCACATGATTATTGCCCAAGTATTTAACTCATTAGCTAACTCATCAATTTGATCCATAGTATATGGAGTAATAATTTTATTGGGAGAAATTCCAAACACTCCCTTTGCTGCTTTTATTCCTTTGGGTATTAATTGTCCTACAGCCTCAGGATACCTAGTAAGAAGAGTGTTAGGATAATAAGATAAATGTATCCATAATAATGGACCTTCTTGCCAAAATACTCCTATAGAAATATTTTTTGTTGGTAGTACAATAAATAATAAACGCAAACTTATATCAATTCTTTCCAAATGCATATTTTCCATATATGTTTCAATGATTTTTAATGCCTTTCTTGCTTCAGGTGTTAACATTCGGGGTGAATTTGGATCTGATGGACCTTTTAGGATATCAAATAAAGGTCCCAACTCTCCTGTTGATATGCCTAGATAAGGCCTTATCCAATTTATGTCTCCTAATAACTTTTGAAAGTTGTTAAGTGATTTGAGTTGATCTACTCATATTTGAATTTTTGGTGGATGGACCATGGTTGAGGATAATAGAACTCCTAAATAATTAATTGGAAAATTTAATTGTATTTTATCTATTGCTATCTCTAGATTATAATATTTAATAAGTTTGTAAGTGTGGCATAACATTCTAGCAATGTGTTTTTATCTTTGTGTGCTAACAATACATCATCCATATAGTGAAATATTTGTAGTTCAGGATTTTGATTTCTAAGTGGCTGGATTATTTTGTTAACATAAATTTGACACATAGTTGGGTTGTTAGCCAACCCTTGAGGGAGTATTTTCAATTCATATCTCTGATCGGGACCTTCATGATTCAGTGCAGGGATAGTAAATGCAAAACGTGGACTATCCTCAGGATGAATTGGAATTGAAAAAAAAAACAGTCTTTAATATCTATAACTAAAACATACCAAGTTTTTGGCAAAGCAGACAGTTGAGGAATCCCCGATTGAGCAGGTCCCATAATAACCATCTCATTATTAATGGCTATTAAATCTTGCAATAATCTCCAGTTACCAGATTTCTTTTTGATGACAAAAATGGGAGTATTATGGGGAGATACAGAAGGTTGTATATGTCCTTCCGCTAATTGTTGTTTGACCAGGTCATGGGCTGCTTGTATCTTTTCTTTGGTCAGGGGCCACTGAGGAACCCATACTGGTCTTTCTGATTTCCAAGTAATTTTTATTGTCTCAGTGACCCCTCCTGAAAACCCAACCCATGTGTGTCTGTTCCTTGATCTATTTGTCTTGGTGCTGCTATACCTTGTTCTTGTTCTCCAAATCTTTTTCCTTTCCTAAAACCTTTATTTAGGAAATAAAACCTAATAGTGGACACATTTGAATTGATATTATTTGTTAATGTGAGTCCTAATTGATCTAGGACATCTCGTCCCCATAAATTTACAGGAAGATGATCCAATACATATGGCTGTATGGCCCACCAAATGCCGCAGTCTGGCTGGGCACAATTCACAAGCCACTTGTCAAGCAGAAAGGAACTTTATTTTTAGAACACACACGCCACACCACACAGCTCTTCAGGAATTCCCTCAGAGCCCAACTGCCACCACCGGCTTCGAGCCTCTCAACCCCCCCACTCCTCCTGCTCTTGAGGCCGATTGGCTGAGTCACGTGGGCGGAGCCAAAAGAGTCCCCCAATGAGCAGCTCCGTGGTCTGAAAGGGCGGGGAAACAGCCCAATGAGCATCACCGCAGAGGAGCCAATCAGCTGGCAGCTGGAAGTTTGCTGGGGCCTCTGTGAGCCAATCAGCTGGAAGTTTGCTGGAGTCCCTTGGCTGTGGCTCTCAACAAGGCCCAACCTCTGTCACCACCATTTTGGCTTTTAAAGCCAAACTCAAGTGAAGTTGAACAGAAAGGAAGGTTTCAAATCCACCCAAGGAGAAAGATGAGAGAGAAGGGGGGGAGGGGGAGGCCTTATTTATGTTCTATATAGAGAAAGAGAATCCTTTCCTTTCCATGGTTGCTATCAGAGGGAGCTTTATAAAGCTCAAATCAAATCATGTCAAGTCACTCCTCAAAATTCTTTAATGGCTCACCACCACCAATTCTTTAATATGGTGGACAGGGAACTTCATGATGCAGTCTTGCCCTGATTCCTATTGCCCAGATGTGGCATCCAAGCAATAGTGAACCACTTGCAGTATGGAGACTTATCATGTTGTTCCCTACCCAGCATCCCCAAATTGGGTGATAAGTCGCTACAACCCACATATCAAATATTGGAATTGGTTGCCAAAAGATGACCCGGTTGCCTTCAAGCAAGCATCCTGAGCACCACAAGATCTGCCACGTATTATAATTACCTTGTTGCACTGAGAGGTCAATATAACCAGGAAGTTCTAAAGAATTCAAAATGGCAGCCAGGCTCTCACCAATCTTTATTTAGGGGAAATGAAGGTGAATCCAATGTAGTTTAAGATTGTATGTCAAAAATGAGCAGGAGTTAAAACTAAATCCTGATCATATCCAGGACTGGTAAGTAAGGAGTCACTAGAATGTTCATACTCTGCCAGTGGAAATGCAAAATGGTACCACCATGTGGGAATCCATTTGGCAGCTTGTTAAAAAGGTGAATCTACCATATGACCCCCGACCACTCCAGTCTGCAGTACTTATTTACCCAAGAGAAAAGAAAATGCATGTCCATGTAGGCCTTGTACCCAAACATTTATCAAAGTCTTATTTGTAATAGCTTAAAAATGGAAACAAATGAGATGCTCCCTGTGAAACAACAGAAGGAGATACAGGCGCACCCACGCCAGAGAATTCTACCAAGCAAGGAAAATAGAGGGACCATTGATACGCGCAATAGCAAGGGTCAGTCTCCAACTAAAGATTCCCAGGGACCGTAACCATACAAAATCCTAGAAAATGCAAATTAATCTGTAGCAACAGAAAGCAAGTCGGATCTTCCTAGAAACAGAAGGAGGAAGACAGGAGAGATTATAGAAGAGCAGAGAGAAACAGTGGAGGGGACAGGTATATTCAACATTTTCAATGTGATGGCGGTTTCCAAGGTGCTGAGGTGAGTGCAAAGTCCCCAGACCCTACACTTTAAATGTGTGCACTTTATTTCATTTCCATGATACGTCAATAAAGCCACCAAAAAAAAAAAAAATTAAAACTGAGCAAAGGGGCACACTTTATGACCAAAGACTCTTTGTAGATTGGGAAGTGACAATGACATATTAAGAAGGTGAGATGGGAATGCTGTGGTCTGGGAAGTATACATAAGAGGTTGAGAATGGAAACACTTCAGAAGGAAAAATAGAAGAAACAAAAGTCTCCTAGTCCAGCCTGTCCAACGCCCAAATAAACTAGCCCCCTGGGTAGTGAGGCCCCCAGGGGTCCCCTGAAGCACTAATTGGACGGTTATGAAACAGACCTGGAGATGGGCTCTCGCTGGTGGGGCCACCGTCCTCTGAGCGCCCCAGGATTCTGGTGTTTGCTTGTTCACCAGGTGGCACTGTCGGGGAGCAGGAGCGGGCTGTGAACTCTCTGCTCAGAATAAAGGAAGGGAGAGAATTCAAAGGCCTGGGACTTCAAAGGAGGCCAGTTGAAAGGAAACCGGCTCTTCAGACAGAGGGATGGCACGTGGGGACAGAGAGGACGGCGAGCTGCGCCTCTGGGGGCTGGGAGGCAGGGTGAGAATCTCAGGGAGCGGCTGGGCCCCGGGGCTGGGGACAGAGGCCCCGGGAGGTGGGGACAGAGGCCGAGGTCATCAGGAGGTGTGGGCAGGGGTGGGGAAGCTGGATCTTGGGTGATTTCCTCGCAGACAGGAATGATCCGGAATGATCTAAAGAACAAAACCCACCTGCGGTCAGAAACGTCCAGTGGCTTCCTGTGGCACCCAGAGGATCATTACAATTCTCCATCGGGGAAGCCGCAGGCTGTGGAGAAATGTGAACAACACGGGTGACACTTAAAAACAAAGGCGGCCTGGTCCAGAGGGTGACCCTCCATGGGGACAGTGAATCAAAGCTCCTGGGAAGCCGTCCCCAGTCCCACCCTGGCCTATGGGGAGAAAGGGATGATCGCTGAAAGCCGAGGGGGTCCAAGGAGGGGCAGTTGTGGCCCCTACCCCCAAGAGGCACAGGGGAAAGCAATCAAATGCCCCAGTGACCGAAGACCAAAAGACACCGAGAAGATGAAAACCAATTTGGGTAAAAGAAAAAGGAGGTCGGCTCCCTGGTTCCTGGACGCCAAGGTCAGCATGAGGCACCTGCTCCCCATCCCACATCCCTCCTGGGCCCTGGGAGGGAGGACGGTCACCCTCCCTCCTGGGGAAGTGGCCAACCCCCTCTCCACCCCGCAGTCCTCCCCTAGAGAGGACCAAGGGACAGCACAAGGCCTAGAGAGCAAGTCCTCCTGGGGCAGGGTTTCCTAAAGGGCAGGGAGAGGGTCCCCGGGTGAGGCCCTCTGTGACCACCCTCTTCAAACACTTCCCAGGCACCCGCCCTCTTCCTAGTGGGCAGTGGGCCTCATCCCTGGACTGGGTGGTCGCTCAGGTCAGACCTGTCCTCAACGCCAACAGTCCGAGGTTCCAGGGAGGAGGAGGAAGAAGCTAAGAGCTATGAGTCCCGACACTTCCGACACCAGATCTGTGGGTTCCAACAACCCATGATCCAGCTCGGACACCACCTGGGACTCCAGTGGGTCGTCTCCAGTCCGACACTCACTACCCGGACTTGGCATCGGACCCCACAAGTTCAGGGCTGGGTTCCATAAGACTGCTCCCACGTCAGAGGCCAGTGGAAAGTTCTGGGTCTCCTGTCCCCGTGACCAACCGGATAGACCTGGAGGTTCCCACAGCCCTGTGGAGGGACCCTCCTGGGACACCGTTAACCTGCTGCAGAGGATAGAGATGAGCCCTGGACAGAGAGACACCCAGGTCAGGGTCCAGAAGGATCCTGAGCACAGGAGCCTGTGTCCCCCTGAAGCTGGCCTGTGCCATCCTCGTGGCACATGGGTGCCACCAACTCGGAAGCCTTCATGCGGCTTTGGCTTAGAGGGTTCCACGGAGGATCCACGTCGTGGGCAATCGATCCTCCACCAGCTCCACCTCCAACCGCTCTCCCCTCCCTAGAAGGCAGGGGACGGGCTGGAAGTCCCAACCCTCTCCTCACAAGGCTGGTTCCTCTGGCCCCCAGCTCCCTCCATCCCAGTGAGCCCAGGGGTGACCGAAAGGAGCTGAACCGCAGTATCGACAGGGTCCCTTCCCTGCCGTCACCCAGAGACTCAGGGGCTTTCGGAACTCTGGGCTAGGAACCAGGGACAGAGACCACACGTCTGTGTCTTAGTGTGCCACCATGTCATGGTGGCTCTATTCGGCCTCGGGCCCAGCCATGTCCCCAGCCAGGGACTAACAGGGACCCTCCTTTGGGAGTGTTTTGGGGGGGGGGGTTCTGAGCAGCTGTCAACGAGAGGAAGCCGTGTGGCTGGTGGGTAGCTCCTCAGTCAGGATCCTGGGAGGGAGGAGAAGGGCCTGGCAGGGTTTGTCCCCACGAACTCCTAAATGGTGAGAAAATCCACAGAGGGCAGCGAGGCATGACCAGGTCCTCAGGCACGCCCCTCTTTCCCGTGACAATAAACCACACGGTCCTCGTTCCACACAGAACCGTAAACTCCACAGCTAGTGCCGGGACCCAGGCGTTTCCAGAGAGTTCTTCGTCCCCGCCCCATGTCACCTCTCTGCACGCACGGAGACACCTTCTAATTGTCACCACATCGTCACGGCAATCTCAGAAGAGAAAGTGAGCCAAAGGCAGCCAGGATCTTCTCTAAGTGGAAGACAAGGCGGAAAGCACAGGGACCAAGTGTGGGGTGGTGGCCGGGTCTCAGGATGTGGCCTCAGAAGACCCGGGTCCAGACTCGGCCCCACCCTGAAACTCCACCCCCCTTCATCTGGGAAACCGAGTCCCCGACGAAGCTCAGACAAGGTCACACGGTTTGGATGTGAGGTGTCCCCCAAAAGGTCCCGGGGGAGGCAAAGGCCTTTAGAGGAGAAGTGACTGGGTTGTGAGACCCCCGCCGCACGGTGCCCTGAGCCACTGATGGGGACTAACTGGGGGGCACCTGCAGGCAGACGGGGGTGGCCGCAAGAGGACGGGGGCGAGGGCCGTGCCTTTGGGTTTTTACTCTGTCCATGGTCAGCCGACTTCGACTGTCCCTGCTTCCTGGTCATCCTGTCTTGAACATCATCCCTCTGCTGACCCCTCCGCCATGATGTCCTGCCTCCCCTTGGGCAGCACAATGGAGTCGGCCGTCTGTGGGCTGAGACCCCAAATGAGCAGGTCCTCCTCTAACTCTTCTTGTCGGGTCTTTTGGTCACCGCGGTGAAAAAGCTGAGTGAAACCACAGGAAAGCACCTTAGACACTGCGCACTTTAGACACACACATCTTCCACGATGGCACTCTGAGTTGTCACAGCACACCAGCCCTGAACTGGCCCAGGGGTCCTGTATCCAGGGTGATTTTGTCCCTCAGGGGACGCTATCTGGAGACATGTTTCGTTATCAAAAGTTGAGAGAGGGGTTGCTGCTGACCTCCAGTGAGGAGAGACCAGGAATGCGGCTGAACCTCCTCCTCGGATCCTCAGTTTGGCCCCTTGTGACAGAGAATCACCCAGCACCACCTGTCAAGAGCACCCAGGCCGAGAGGCACGGGTTCGGAATGAGCTGAGGTGTTCCGACAGTTCAGGAACAGAGTGGACGTTCAACGGATATTTATTAAATAAATATCCAAACACACCAAGAAGGCGTCCAGTTCAATCATGTGCCTAACGGGAGGTATCAATGTCAGAGTAAGTCAGCAAGCCGGGGAGACTGAGGAAAGAGCCACTTCCTTGCACCTCGAAGTAGCAAGTGTGGTCCACGGACCACCTGCTGCCGGAAGGCGGCACCCTAGACCCATAGGACCAGCCCCTGTATTTTAACGAGATCCCGGGTGCTTCATAGGCACATTCAAGTTTGATAGGCACCCTCCGAAAATCTACCCTGTCGAGTTGAAAATTTCCCAATTGTGGTTCTAGGTTCCAACCAATTTGTGCAGAAGCCAAGGTGCCCCTAAGGTCAGCCCTGACACAACCTCCCTCTTGGCTATGAGACCTGTTCAACCCACAGGTAGCCTCTCCTGCTGGACGCTCTCCATGTGGGCACCAGACTCCATGTCTCCCAGGCATGAGCAGGGCGTGCGCGCTCTCTCTGTTCACCAAGCTGACTCTAATGAGAGGCGGCATATCATCAATACTCCCTGCACAGAATCTGCACCGGAATGCCACAGCTGAAAGGTTCCTGGAAGAAGAAAAGAAAATCCTATTGCAACTTTCATTTGGAGTTTGATCGCTTCATTGCCTTTTACCCTCCGGGCTAAGGGACAACCAAGAAAAGTAGAATCTGCAGGATGCTGGGCACTCGGGTCCTGGTCCATCTGGGATGCTGCCTGGACTGTGTCCTCCTGCACCAGGACAGGGAAACGTGCTCTGCCTCAGCCCAATGCCCCAAGCCCACCAAGTGGGACCATCACATTCTTCCTTCAGAGAATATGGGGACATCAGAATCCAGAGTTTACTGAGCACTGGGCTAAGTACCAAGGCACGGCTCTGAGTGTGAAATATCAAATTCCTCATTTTCTAGATCAGGAAACATAAGCACAAAGAAGTTCAGCCACTTTCCCGAGGTCCTGTACCTAGAAAGTGAGCGGCGAGGCTGAGATTGGAACCCAGAGGTCTGGCTTCCGAGTTGGTGCCCTCACCCGCTGTTCCATTCGGTTTCCACTTTATGAGAATCAATGAGATGGAACTTCAGCCCTGAGGAAATACCCACCCTGGTAAAGGAGACACACAACAGCTCAGGTGTGTCATCCACAGGCACGTGGAGCGAAGAAGCACGGGTTTTCTCCCCCTGGGACCGCCACATCCTCCCTTCTTCCCCATCCTTTGTCTAGTTTGGCTCGATGGTTTGGAATCGAGAAACAGAACATGCCGGGCACCTTCTAGGTAGTCATTACATACTGTTAAAAGAATAAATAGATAAATCCAGGAGTGGTGCACACATCTGTCATCCCAGTGGCTCAGGAGGCTGAGGCAGGAGGATCACCAGTTCACAGCCAGCCTCAGCAACAGCGAGGCGCTCAGCAACTCAGTGAGACCCTGTCTCTAAATAAAATACAAAATTGGGCTGGGGGTGGGGCTCAGTGGTCCAGTGCCTCTGAGTTCAAAGCCCGGTACCTCTCCCCCCAAAAAAATAAGTAATAATAATAAAAAGCAGATAAAATATTTGACAAATGACTGGGCACGTTTCTGCAGTGAGACTCTTCTCACGCTGCAGATGAAACAGCCTCAGTGTGAACATTTGCTTTCCTCTTTCCAGCCAGCGCCATCCCGGAGCCCCACCTTATCTGTGGAATAGCTCCTGTCCCCAGCTCCACCTGGGTCGTTCCCACTGGTACTGTGATGACCTCACACTGCAAAGCCCTGGCCTCAGCTGACCACCCAGGCTGAGCTCCTGAAGCATGCCCCGGCTGATGAGCACCTTTCTTTAGGAATTTTGGAATCAAGAGAAGGAAAACTACAGCCATCTCTCCAGGTAGATGAAGCTACAGGGGGGGGCTGGGGAGGGAGATCTGCGGGCATTTTCCTCATTTTCATCCCAGGGAGGCAGGCAGCCCGTCTGCATCACCAGAGCTGCATGAAGCTTTATGCTAATGCACAGCCAAGACCCAAAGATGAGAGAGAGAGAGAAATTACTCCTGACGTCGTTCACGTCTCCGTTTCAAGACACTTACCCTCTCTTGAGCTGTCATCTCTCTCTCTCTCTCTCTCTCTCTCTCTCTCTCTCTCTCTCTCTCTCTCTTTATTAAATGTTGGGAAGGGAGGTAATTAGACCCCAGAAGGTGACGTTCCACCTGCCTGGAGGGGCTCCATTTTATTGAGCCGCACCAGCTGAAGGAATCTGGTTCCTTCTGTGCCCAAATTCTCCCAGTGGCTCTCTTCTTGGCCAGTGTGACGGGCGTTCATGGGTGATGGACGAGTAAGGTGCTTCTTACATTTCTCAGAGCACAAGGGCCTGCCAAGTTGACACACTGGCCTCCCATGTTTGTGGGTGCCGTGAGCCATCTCCCAGGGTCTGCTCACCTCGGTGGTCTCGGCACTCAGATCCTGCTCCTGCAGGGCTGAAAGACCGTCCCCGGGGCTCTCCCCAAGCATCTGATTTATACACGGTGGTTGTGCGTGCCCGTCGCAAGCTATGTCACAGGAACACCGAGGCTCCAAGGAGAGAGCCCTTTGGATCCCCTGAACCTCTATTTTCTGCATCTTGCTCCAAGGATCCTCAACCACCACCAAGAAGGGATGGGATGGTCCTTTTCCGGGCTTCTGCCGCCGTGGCAGCTCTCCCTGTTGTTTTATATCCTTGGGTTTTGCACAGAATATGTGCAACATTCTGACACCCTCTAGTTTATTTCTTCAAAAATTGAAAAAGGCAAATGTGTCCCATAAAATTAATGTTCATGATCTCCTAATGGATCCTGACCTCAACTTTGAAGAACATGACCTTGGCAGGCCCACAAAGCCCTTCCCGGCTGGAATTTGCATCAGATGAATTGATGAAGTCCAAGGTCACAAATTGGTTCCCACAGATAGGAAGAGACATTTAATTTGAGACCCACGTGGTTGGCTAACATAATGTTCAAAAACAAAAAGCTTCATTTCCCAAAGCTGCAAATAGAGATTTGCACACTCTTGGGCTTGGGTGGGGGGCAGAGAAGTAAACAGCAAGGTGGGTGACACAGGATCTGTGTCCCCTTATAATTGCAAATGGCTGGAGCTGAGTGGGGGCCTGAGCCGGATCCTTCTATTCCAGGCCTTTCCCGAAATAGAAATTCTGGTCAGGAAGCAATGCCAAGCCCACACGACTCACCCCGGGGTCCCCAAGTCCCTTCCACCTCAAGCTTCCCACCCTAAACCCCATCTCGCTCTCGATTCTGCAAGCCGGGGCCTCTCTCCTTTTGATCAATGCCCTTTTGCTAAGATGCAGGTCAGTGTAATTCTCTGAAAGGTTAGGAGGAGAGAGGGCTCCAAGAGGGCTCGCTCATTATTTCAAATGCCACCATCCCGTTCTCTGGCATGCACAGAGTTATTTACAACTTGACTCCCGTCACACCTGCCGTGTCTGACCTGCCTCCCCCGCCCACCATCTCTCCAGCCCCCAAATGGGAGTTGGTGGCCAAGAGCCGCCGCCCCCCCCCCCCCGAGCCAGGGTGGTCTCTAACCTAAGAGGGGAGCTACAGCAATGGGTCATTTCTGTACCCAGCCGCACTTTCAAAGTCACCAATACAATGCACCTATTTGGAGGCGTGTGGGGGTGTGGACTGTATCCACGTGGCTGCAGAAGCCAAGGTTAGAAACCCAGTCCTGATGTTGTAAACTAGTGAGCTACAAAACAGAATCCTTTCCTCCTCCCCATAACGTGCCGCATATGGTTTAAAAGGTGGGTGATTTCAGTTAAAGAAGCTCTTCTGGGACCAATATCCCTCCCGGAAGATGGCCAGCCCTCTGTCCACTCCCTCCGGCCAGCCAGAGGCTGAGGAACGGGCAGCATCAGCATTATCCAGGAGTAAAAACTTCATTTCCTGATAAATCTGGAAAGTGCCGATTTAAATAAATTCAGACCCGGCTCTTTATTGCAGCATCGGTCAGAGCTCTCAGTACCGTGAACGATGGAGGGATCGAGGTAGACACGACCTGCAACATTTCCCAAACTCCCAGAACCAGGGAACTCCTGAACCTGGGAGTTCCGCCGCCCTCGTGTTCTTCCAAATCCACCACAGGAGATTCTGATCTGAGTCGTTCTGTGGGACCAAGCATCGATGAGGTCGCGAAGCAAATAAGAACCACACGAAGATCCCACTTCCCACCCCGAGGATGACCAGGACGACAGATTCATACGACAGCGAGAGTCGGCAAGGACGCAGAGGAACGGGGCCCCTCCCACCTGTCTGGTGAGACCCTGAAAACATGCAGCTGCTTTGGGAGAAGTCTAGAAGCTTCTTATGAAGATCCAACGTGCAGCATGACCCAGAGATTCCGACTCCTAGAAGGTAAAATACCTCTCTGCCTATAAACGTTCACAGCAGCTTTATTCAAAATAGACCCAAATAAGAAACGACCCAAATGCCCATCCAGGGGTGAGTGGGTGAGTGCGATCTGTCTTTTCAAGGTTGTTATCAACCAGCAACAAAGAGGCATGTGGAGCCGATCCACGTGAACCTCAAGCGCATCCCGCTAAGGGGACAAAGCCAGGCAGGAAAGACCACTTGTTGTATGGTCCCATTTGTAGGAGAAGCCCCAAAGGGTAAACACAGAAAGGGAGCAGGTTGGTGGCCGCCGGGGGATGGGACAGGGACTATGTATAAATGGGAAGGAGAGATCTCACTGAAGGGACGCAACTATTCTAAGACTAGATTGTGGTCATGGCTGCCGAACGGTAAATTTACAAAAAAAGTAAAAAATAAATAAAAATCATGACATTTCAAATGAGCGAATTTTACGGTATGTAAATCATACATCGATAAAGTTGTTTTTTTTAAAAAATGCTATTGCCCATGAATGAAATAAATTTTTATCAATCTAAAAAAAAAAAAAGTTCCCTTCCGATTCTATGCTCAGCCCCGTGCTTGCTGAAGACGGTAAGGAAGATTTCAGGCACAAAGTTCTGCTTCCCATTTCGGAGCGTTGAGCGAACTTTGAGTTCAAGCACCTGCCTGTTGAGTGGTGCTCAGAAGCCTGGATGGAATGAATTGATGGGAGAGAGGGTCCTGTGCACAGGTATCTGCACCCTGGAAGTCCCCCTGAGCTCTGTTTGCACCCTGGACAGAACAAGACCCAGCCCGTGGGGCGTATTCAAATGGAGTCATTTATTAGAATTCCAGGACCCTCGGTAGACGTGCTCGGGGAGGGAGGCTGGACTCTTTGATCTGCCTGGTTCCACTCTGACTTCTGTCTAATTAGCAAAGCTTTTGAGGCGGCGTGATAAGCATGCAGGGCACCGCCGCACACGTCTGGCCACTGACTAATTAATTAATTTTTGACTTTGAGCAGTGACACTTAATTTGAAAACTTTCTACCATCCACGGATGAACATGGGAAAAAGTAGGGCAAGAGATTCTTAAATATGCTAAAGGTGCTATGCCAACCTCCGCCGATTTCCGAGAGGGCCCAGCGGGTCAGGGAGTTACATAAAGCCAGGGACGTGGCTGGGGAGGGCCAGGTCAGCTCCAGGTCCAGTGTATGCTGGGCTCAGCCACCCGGCCTCTCTCTTCCCTTCCTCATTGGATCTGAAAACCAGGGGTCTCCTCAGCAGCCTTGTTTATTGAGCACTGACTGTATACATGGTCCACACAGAAAAAAAAAGTGTGTGGAGGGGTGAGACCCAAAATGATTCACAGACAGGAAAATAGGAGCAGAGACCAAGTGTCCAGAAGATTATTAGATGGCCAATGTCCAGACCTGGGGTCTGCAGATGACACCCCGTAGGCCAAAGCCAGCCCACACCAGGGCTCACAGATCCTGCTCTAGGTGGGCTTTATTTTATTTTTGGTACCAGGGATTGAACCCGGGGTGCTCTACCCCTGAGCCACATCCCCCAACCCTTTTTATTCTTCATTTACAGACAGGGTCTCACTAAGTTGCTGAGGCTGGCCTTGAACTTGCCATCCTCCCACCTCAGCCTCCAGAGTAGCCGGGATTCCAGGCTGGCGCCACCGCACCTGGCTCCCAGGTGGGGTGTAACGTGGTCATGAGTTAGAGGAGGAAACGGAGGCTTAGAAAGCTGACCACGGACCCATAAAGTCCCAGAACTGGTGTGTGGAACCAGGCTCACCTGCCACCTCATACCAGGTTTCCTATCATGTCAACATCATCTGACAAGAGGCTCCCAGGGCGTCTCCTTTGTAAAGGGTCGGGGGGCCTTGGGGACAGTTTGAGAGTGACATGTTTGATGAAGTCTGTTTAGTCATCTCTAAGCTGCAAGAGCAGCCCCCCTCTCATGAATGCCCCCTCTGAGCAGGTCCAAATACCAGGCCACCCAATTTAACAGACTTTTACCAAAGTGTGGGGGGCTTCGAGATTTTTCCAAGAGAAGGTCACTGCGGCCCTGAACTCCAGATCTCCCCAGCTCCAGATGTGAAAAGCGCCCCTTCCCCTATCAAAGGCCTTCTCCTGGTTTTCCATCCAATATCTCCCCTCAGAAAATAAAAACCCACCCCCACTCACACGACAGCCCCCACCCTCCAAGGTGCAGACCAGCGTCGCTCTAAGAGCCTGCATGGCTCACGACCCGGGAGGCCCAGGCCACACCGAGTCCTGTCTCCAGCCTCAGGGGAAGAGACCCAGCCTGGCCCCATTTCCCCTGGCGAGATTCTCCCCCTCTGACCACCTACAGCACAGGAAAAGGAACGCGGTTTCTCACGAGCAACCATGTTTCAAGTCTTTTTCGGCCCAAATCCATGTTTGGAGAACAAGTTCCCTCCAGCTCCACACAGGCCAGTCTGCAGAACACAATCTCAGTTTTCGTCACTAAATGGAACTCTGCATTTCAGGCCACGGCTCCTGCATGTGTGTGAGTATTAACCAAGGCCACCAGGAGCTCACAGGGCATCCCGTGACCAAATTAGAAAATCGCACCTCTTCCCCAGCAGATATTCCACTCGCCTGCACAGTGACTTTGTGGGAATTAGAACGAAGCACCCCCTCTCAGCATGGGTGTGAGCCACACTGGGATCCGAGGTGGGGCAGAGAGAGGGTTTTGGAGTAATGTCACTCTTGTGCAGTGAGCAACCTGCCCAGCTGACTAGGACTGTACCTGGCTTTTCCAGCGAATACTCATCACTGTTTAACTAAAGGACACGTTCTGATGACACTCTCATACAAAGTTCTGGCCTGAAAAAAAGTGAAACTGATAGCCACCATTATCAAAAACAAAGGAGTGGGGGAAATCACTGGAATTTTCAATAGAATAATCTGAAAATCTTGCTCTGAATTCACAACTCAGCCAGCTTTCTGCCGTGGGATTGGAGACATGTCACCTGCCTTGTCTCTGGTTTTCATTTGTAAATCAGAAGCATCCACGCTGGCACTCCCAAGATCTCAAAGACGTCCAACAAAACCTGTGCTTAGAAAACAGAGTAGCAGGTCAACATTCAATGCCAGGTGGGTATTAAGCCATGACCCCATCAAAGGACAGAACGGGTGGGTGGTATCCTCCACGCTTTCAGGGGAAGCCACCACTCTGTCCTGGCTGTTCGTGGCCACAGTATTCTTCAAGGGGGAAAAAAAAATCTGAGAAGGGCCATTAGTTGTCTCTGGTTTTCCAAAAAGGTCATTGAAGCAATAAAGGGTTTCTAATGTGGAAGCTAATCAGTCCTCAAAGCCTTTTTGTCCCGACTATCAATTAGAGTAAGGTGTAAACCCTCTCTACCCTCAACTGCATCCCACTGAACTGGACGTGGGGCTCGACTTTCACAGAATGGCAATGTGCTGCTCTCAGAGTGGGTCACACAAGCAAAGGAGTCTTCAAGAAAAAAAAAAAAATTTCAAGTCACCACCCTGCCTGGTGATCAGGCACCTGCGAGATGAGTTGGGGATCTTTAATTTCTCGAGGGAAAAAAAATAAATAAATGAAAAACACCCTCTATGATCCAGGCTTCCGTGTGCGGCTTATCGGGGTCGCTTTAAAGACTTCCGCAGAACACCCCACGTCGCAGCCGGGCCATCTACACTCGTGCCTTTCGCCACTGGAATGTGCCATCCGACATCGGGGACGGCGCTGGGTGTGAAAAAACCAAATGCAAAGCTCATTTTTCTTTGTCTGAGGCTCCTGGTGGTAGGAGGAGATGTTAGACATCCTGCACGGGGGTCTGTCTTTGCAACCCACCCAAGCAGAGATGTGCACCCCTCTCTGGGAAGGCGCGTTATTGACAAGACGCATTTTTTGGAAGCAGCTTCCTCTGCATGTAACGGGAGGGCATCGGGGGCAGGGAGACGCCTCCCCGAGCAGTTTAAGGAATGATCAATGCCCTGTCAGAGGCGGCGATAAGACACGCTGTGCTTATCAGAAACGGAGGGCCTGAGGCCGGGGTTCACAGGTGGCAGGAAGATAAGGAGAGCCCGGCTCTTCTCTGCCTCTCTCCCCTCCGCGAAGATCCGGATTTAATTTCCCACCCTGCATGGGCCGCGCTGGGTCCCCGTGGAGACCACGGAGCCGCGCCCAATGCCTTTTCTAATCTCACTGTAAATGTTTCCGGGAGACCATAAGCAGACGCTGGACCTCGGTGCTATTTGGGGAGAGAATGCACAAGCCTGTGTCGGAGACCTGAAAGGAGGCGGAAGGTTCTGGAAAACACTCTGAGCACCTGAGAAAGGAGTGGTGGGAGGGCTGAGCTGCAGGTTGAGAATGCAGGCAGTGCTTTGAGAGTTTGCATGAGTACCGTCACCTCCTGGGAACGGAGGCTCCTCTTCTTTTTTTTTTTTTTAAGATTTTTTTTTTTTAATATTTATTTTTAGTTCTCGGCGGACACAACATCTTTGTTGGTATGTGGTGCTGAGGATCCAACCCGGGCCGCACGCATGCCAGGAGGGCGAGCTACCGTTTGAGCCACATCCCCAGCCCCGGAGGCTCCTCTTCTACAGAGCAGGGGGAGGTGGACCGGGCCATCACCACGCATCTGTCCATCTAGAGCAACCCCTGCCCGCTCCTCTCGGCTGATAATGCTACAGTTACCTGGGTTGCATTATTCCAATTGTGCCACGTCTCAGCTTGGGCTGCTGTAGCGGCTGGCGGAAACAACACGGTGTTTTGTTTGTTTTTCTCACGTTTCTAGAGACTGGAATCCCAGATCAGGTGGTCATCAGATGGCATTCCTGGTGAGGACACTTTCTGGCTTGCAGACAGCCACCGGTCACTGTGTCACCACACGACAAAGAGGCAGAAACCTGGCTCTCTTGTCCTTACAAGGGCGCTAATCCTGTCACTGGGGCTCCATCCTCGGCCCTCACGCAAACCCTGTTCCTCCCCGTGGCCCTGCCTCTTAATGACATCACGCTGGGGGTTAGGCTTCCACCTATGAATTTGGAGGGTCCACAACCCAGGACCAAAGCTCCCTGCGAGATCTTTCTGCAAGATCAGGAGCTTCCAGAATCTGCCGTTGGTGGCTCCCGACCTCTCCTCCCTCCAGCTTGGCCATTGTCCCCACTGCTGCTCCTCAGGCAAAGTGCCACTGTCCCTTTGCTTATCCCAAGCCACGAGGGTGCTCCTAAGGCTCCCAACCTAGCTTGGGTCTGCTCCGCTTTTCCTGGATGACAATCAAAGCCACCTTCTGTTCCCTTTGTCCAAACCCGAGGTCAAACCTGCCCAGGTGAAAAAAGGGAGTTCTGTTTCCCTACTCGGGCTCCTTGGCTTTCTGTCCTATTGCACGGAAAGCGGTGGCTTGGCCTGGAGAACAATCCTCAGGCCACGTTGGGGCTGAGACCAGAAGAGAACTGTGATTGATTAGTGATGTCTGCCATGGGTGCTGCGTGGGAGAGCACCGCGGACACCCAGAGCTGGCCCTCCCCGAGGCCGAGCCTCCACCACGGCTCCCACACACCGCTGGTGCCCTGGGGTGAGCGAGGGTGCTTGCCGCAGTCTGGCTGCAAACTAACCGAGGGGTGAGGAGGAACTTGTGAAGGTTGATGCAGCAGAAGTGGGAGCCGTTTATTGTAGGACAGGAGGGGTATACATACATAACTGAATACACAGCTTCACTTAATTAACATAAACTAGATACAGCAGTCAACCAATAAGAAATCCTCATCATCTTAATGATTACACACAGCTTAACTTAATTGACATAATCTAGACACAGCAGTCACTCATTAAGGAATCTCTATCATCTTAATGGCTCCCTGGCATTACTTCTTAAGCCACTCCCTCTGGCAAAATGCCAGGCGCCATCTTGACTTGTTTACGGACCCTAACAGGTGCTTATTTATTTATTGTAGCTACCGATATTTTATGACTATTCTTACAGTGACTCCAAATAAGTTGTACCGATTCTCGTGCCCCATGGGAGATTGTGATGGTCCCTCTGCTTGCTTTAGACGTGGATGGCGTACAATCCAGAGAGAGCTGGGTCATCATCTTCTACGATTTCTTTTTAAACGAATGAACTATGTATTGCTGGAATTTTCTACGTGACTTATTTTTTAAATAAAAGTGACATACGGAGGGCACACGACATAATGTTTTGATAGACATACGCATGGTAAATGACCACTGCGGTCAGGGACGTTCACCCACCCATCTCTTCAGAGTTACCTTTGTGTGTGATGTTGAACCTACTCTCTTACCAAGTTTGCAGGACACCCCTCCCTTACCTGAAGACTCAACCTTCTCAGACCCCCACCAGGGATGCCTAAAACCTGGGACAGCACCAAATCCTGTATCTACTAGGCTTTACCCTATACGTGCATACTAATGGCAAAGCTTATCTTACAAATTAAGTACAGTAAGAGGTTATAATAATATAATATATATAATAATAATATAATATAATAAATAAAAAACAATTAGAACAATATCATGCAATGACCATCATATAAAACTCATGGACTGTTTATTTCTGGAATCTTCCATTTAACATTTTGGACTATGGTAACCAACCTCCAAAAGCAAAGCCAACTGTGCATAATGTAGCATGGTTGGGTTCGACACCTAATGCCACCAGAGTGAAGCACAGCACAGAGTTCCTGACGACAGCCCTCAGGCCATCCTTCCACCTCTAGACGGCACCCTCTTCCATCCTGCGTCTGTAGGGCCCCTTCCCCAGCGAGGACCCTCTCCCCCACCAAACACCCTCTATCTCTATGCATTTCCTTGTTAGTCTCCACACAGTGAGGTCACGCAGTGTTTCCTGCTGTGCCTGGCCCAGTTCACTTGGCAGAATGTCCCCAGGTGGTTTAAAGTGCACGTTCCCGGCCCTGCACCAGACACTCTGCTCTATTAAGCCTAGAGTGGGCGTGGCATCTCGCTGTAGGGATGACCCGAGGGGATTCTGGGACCAGAACCGTGCTTCCAAGATCTGGGAGGGAACTGGCTCCGTGCGTCCCAGCTTGAGCAGCCTGAGGTTCTAAGTGGGCCTCAGGAGTGTGCCCCCAGCTCCCTCTGGCCTCTCGGCTGCCCACTGCCAGCATTTGCCCATCCGGCAGAAGGGCTCTCTGAGGCCACAGGGCCCTGCTCCTCCCACACACAAGGCAGACCACAGGTCCACGGACTTCTGGGCCCCAGAAGCAGCCCCCAACCCATGCAGTCCCTCGAGCACACAGCGGATCTTTCCGGAGCCTCCCAGGGGGTCACCATCCAATGGCCCACTGCAGTGCCCTGCTCGGCCATGGCCTTTGATGGACACCTGCCCCTTCTATCCCCCCAAGCACACCCAGGGCTTCACTTCCAAACATGCCATGTGCCTGCCGCTCTTGTCTGGGCACCACTCCAGGGGGAACCCACCTTAGGGCAGCGTGTTAGGAATTAGACTCTGTGGAAGAGGGGATGTCGGGTCTGAAGCCAAAGGGGTGAAGATTCCTTCCCTTAAATTCCCTGCCCTCGAGTCAGGCAGTTCTCATTCTTCCCCCCATTTTTACTCCCCGTCCCATTCAGAGCGTGGATGACTCCGGGTGTTGGAGGAGCCGTTTCAGCTCTTGGACGTGCTGACCCACCTGGGCGTCTTTCTGATGGACAGGAAAGCGCGGGACAGGAGCGTGGCCCCTCAGTACATGCCACCGGCCCTTTGAGCACAAGTACAGAGAAGTGAGGCCGATTGTACGAGGTCACACAGCAGGAGGGTCCCCCGGCGCCCACCAGCCACCCTGCCTCTCCAGGTGGCCTCAGAGTCCCAGGGTCAGGGACATGGCCGTTCGCATACTGTCCTTCATGGGGAAGACAAAAGGAGCCAGAACCGCGCTGAGCCCTGGCCAACACCAGAGTCGATTCCTGATCTCCGATTCGTGGAACTCCCACCTTAGGAGGGCCAGGAGGGAGTCCAGGAGCTTCTTAGAGACAGTCATTCAGAGGCCACCATACAGATCAGGGCACCCGGAGAGAAATGGCTTGTTTCCAAAGGGAAGGAGGGAAAGAGAAAAGCCCGGAATCAGTGGTTCTCAGACCTGGGCACGCATCTGAATCACCTGGAGGACCTGTTAAAACCCAGTGTATTGTGGGGCCCCGCCTCCGAGTTTCTGATTGGGTGGAGGCTGATGATGTGCATTTTAAGAAGCTCAGGTGAGGCCCAAGACGCCGTCGTGGGCATCACACCTGAGACCACCACCTTGAGAGGCCTCTTTTGAATCTATCGTGCCTACAGGTGACCCCAAAACGACAGACAAAATGTAGATTCTGACTCAGGAGGTCCAGGCTTTCCTTCCAAAAAGCCCCAAGGGATATGGGGGCCACCAGTCTGGGGACCATTATAAATCGAGAGACTCCAAACCAAGCGTCTCTCTAGGGGATGCTCAGCTGCTCCCTGCTACCAGAGCCACCAGCCAGGTGACCGGATGCCAGTCTGTTCAGGTGGCTGTGACCGATGACACCAGGACAGGTGGCATGTCCTTCTTACTGTCCTGGAGACTGAGAAGTCAAGTTCAAGACTCTGGAAGGTTCGGGGTCCACGGAAGACCCTCCTCTTGGCTGGCTGATGACCTCCTTCTTGCTGTGTCCAAGGGACCTCCCCCAGGTCTCTTTCAAAAGGCACGATTCGTCAGGGGTCCCCTCTTCCTGAGACCCCACCTCCCGACACCCCCATGCTGGGGATTACCTTTGAACATGTGAATTTCTGAGAGACAGAATCTCAGTCTAGAGCAAAGACTGACCCAGGAGGACACCGGCCACAAAAATGTCGACTCCTGAGCTTCAGGCCAGGTTCACTGAACCAGAATATTCCAAAAAGAAGTCTGGGGAAGTGTCGGATGTGGAGATCTCCCAGCTGAATCTCATGACGAGGAAAGCCAGGGAGCCCCCTGAGTATTGGTGCCCACCTTCTGGGCACCACGACCCTCCCTCACAGCACCTCGCTCTAAGACAGAAGGCAACACACAGCGACACAGGGAAGGGTCTCCAGGATGTGGGGACTGAGTGACGGGGAAGTGTCCCATTGAGAGAGATGGATACTGGGGAGAGAATCAATGAGCCCATTTGCCGTGCAGACCTTGACACCTCATAGGGTCAGTGGGTCACTGCTCCAGGGCCCAGCCCTGTCCCTCTCCAGCAGGGCCATCTCAGGAGCTGGAACCCGGCCCTGGTTCTCTCGAATCGGCCCCAACCGTGAGACGGAGGGTCTTGAAGGCAGGAAGTTAAGGGGAGACAGCAGCCCTGCCTGGCTTAGGGGGGCTCGGTCAGCCCCCTGGAGACCAGTGGCTCTTCCAACTGAGCCAGGGGAGAGCCCGGGACACCGGCTGACATCCCTGAGGACAAGATCTCCCTCCCAGCCCTCACCACGCCAAAAGAGAAAGGAAAGAGAGTGGGGGGGGGGGACAGTAAGGGGACCTTGTGCCTCCTCACCGGATGGCACTTGGGATAATGCAGGATTCAGAACAAACGCTGAACAACTTGCCAACTGCGTCTTCCTGGGACTTTTCTCCTGGCTCCTCTGTTTGTTGGCTCCAATCGAGAGCCGTGTGTGCCTCCTGGGTTCACGTGGCACGCCACATTCACTCGCTCCAAATGACTTGGGTGGCGGGATGTGGCTTCCGTCAGCGGCAGAGCGCATTTTATGTCTCCGGAACTACAGAGCAATCTCTTTCTAACTATCATCGCGTGCAGAAATGGCTTCGGCGCTCAGGTATGGAGGCAGCTCCGGAGGAACGGGAGGGTCGTGCCTGGGTCAAAGACACCGGGACCGTGGAGCAGATGGCCCTCGAGTTGCCACCCGGGAAACCGGCTCTGAGGAGACAGAACACAGCACCCAGGGGAAAAGCAGATTAAAAGACCCAGTCTGTGGCCAGAGAAGGAGGATTGTGCACTGGAGCATCCTGTGGAGCCAGAAGGAGCATCACCTGCTGCAGCTTCCAGGTCAAAAACTCAGCAAGCCTCGTCTTCCTTGATTTGTCCTGCTGTGAGCCCACCCCACCCAGCGGTCTGAAAACACTCAACATGCCCACCTTTGACACCCCCACCCTGGGAAGTTTAAAATAGTCCAGGGCCGGGCACAGTGGTACACGTCTGTAATCCCAGTGGCTCAGGAGGCTGAGGCAGGAGGATCACAAGTTCAAAGCCAGCCTCAGCAACTTAGTGAGGCCCTAAGCAACTCAAGGAGACCCTATCTCAAAAAAAAAAAAAAAAAAGGTCGGGGAGGGGGGCTGGGGATGTGGCTCAGTGGTCGAGCATCCCTGGGTTCAATCTGTGGTACAAAAACTAAAAACAAGAAACAGTCCTGGGTTGGTTCAGATTCCTCAGGATTAATATTCCAGCATTTCCAAGGTTCAGACTCTATACCGGGACAGCTCTGTCTCCCATGAAGTGTCACACGGGTGCAGGAGACAGTGTGTGTGACCTCAGAGGAGGAGCAGGAGGAGGAAGACAGCTCTGTCACGCATCGGCAGATCTTCCTGGTGTCTGCAACGGCACAGCCAGACTGGCCTGTCCCCCGTGCCTCTTTGACATCCAGGTACCGGAACTTCTTGGTGAAGTCTGTGGTTCTGGCCACTTGCTTCTGGTTACAAAGGCTCTGTCCTCTAAGTCCTCCTCGCTCGGACCTCAGTGGAAGTCCACAGGGTCTCTCCCTGGCAGGTCCCGGGCTGCAGGGATTCCATCACCCACGTCCCTCATCCAAACTGAACGTGGGCTTCTGAAGGGCAGAGATGTGAAGCTCTCCACTCTGCACCACAGAGACCAAGAAGGGTGTCGCACTCTTCGCCAAGAGGCCCCTAGCCTTCTCTCTTTCTTTCTTTTTTTTTTTTTTTGGTACCTAGGGATGCTTAACCACTGAGCCACAGCCCCATCCCCAACCCTTTTTATTTTTTATTTTGAGACAGGGTCTCACTAAGTTGCTCAGGGCCTCGCTAAGTTGCTGAGGCTGGCCTTGAACTTGTGATCCTCCTGCCTCAGCCTCCGGAGCTGCTGGGATCACAGGCGTGCACCACCGTGCCCCGGCCTCTCCCTGTTTCTCATACCACTCCTGATCCTTCGTGGGGGGGCCGTCAGGACCCTCCGACCCCCACACTCCCACTCCCTCCGGCCTCCTCCTGTCTACTGCTCCCCTGTGGCTTCCCCTAGCCCCCGATTTGCTGGGCGCAGAGATCTGTCCCGCGACTCTGCGGTCGTGGTTAGCGGGGCCAGCTCCCGGGTGTGCAGAAAGTTCTGTGGGAACTTAGAAAGAAAGGGCAGATCAAAGGCACAGACCTCTTTATTTTCTTAATGAAGTCTGGCTCTGAAGAGAACTGTCTGGCTGTTTCCTGAAGGAAGGGGACAGTGAGCCACTGCCAGGAGTCCCTGCCCTCCCTTCCATGGGGCCCCGTCCCTCCTGAGGGCAGTAAGCCCCTCTGGGTTAGGCTTTGTGATCCAAGGGGCCCCCTGAGGGAAGAGGTGACTCCTGAGGGAATACCAAATCGCCAGGAGGTTTTTCTAAAATAACAGTGTGACATCCTCGTCATCCCCGGGAGCTGGTGTGTGTGCGTGTCGTGGGCGAATCTGTTGTACAAATAACCCACGTTCTTCACGGGGGTCTGCCAACGATGGTTCACAGGCCTCATGTTTAGTTTTTATTTTATTATTATTATTATTATCATTATTATTATCGCATTTCTGTTCTTTTAATGTGCTTTTTTTTTTCCAATTTAAAAACATGTGCGGAAGCCCACGTAACCCGGAGCTCACCATCATCACCATCTTAGAGCACACGGCTCAGGGTCACTGAATGCACCCGTGATGGGTGACTGTCCGCACCGTCCACCTCCACGCGTCTTGTGAGACTCGCCCTCTCCTCCCATCCCACAAAGGACTCCCCCTCCCCCAAGCCCCTGGGAGCTACCACCTGTCCCTTCTGTTTCTGAACTTGATGACTCTGAATCTCTGGACACGAGTCTTCCCTGGTTCATCTCACTCTACGTAACGATGCCAAGTCCAGCCCTGTTACAGGATACGCCGTGATGTCCGTCTTTTTCTGCAGGCTGCGCAGAGCACACGATGCTTGTCCATCCATCCAACCGCGGACACCTGGCGGCTTCTGCACTTCAGCTACTCTGCCTAACACCGCTCCGCGACTACCCCTTCCAGACCCTGTTTCGTTCGGATCACCCCTGTTCTGCGTGGCCAGAAACCAGGCTTCCGTTTTTCAGTGTCTGGGAGAAGAAAAGCAAAAGGAGAAGAATCTTTTGCAGCACGTGGGGGAAATTCTGGAATTCAACTGTCAAGAGGCACAAATAATGTTTCCTTGGCACCTCACAAAGCCCACGCCTTTTCGTTTTGTCTCTGGTGGCTTCTTCCCTGTGACAGGGACAGACCACACAGATCACAAAGCCTTTGAGGACCTGTCCTTTTAAAATCTGCCCAGCCCTTGTCTACCCTGGCCAGCATTGGGTTCTACATCTCAGACCTGTGTTGGAGATTGCCCCACGTCACGCGCTTGGATCTACTCCGTTCTTTCCAAAGGTTGTTTCCAGAGTTTAGAGATGATAAGCCACAGCATAATGAATATTCCTAGGCATCTAACTTTCTCATAGAGCCCCACGCCCCTTGGTATCTGTCCATCTGTACACACATACACACTCCCATGACGAGGAGCCCTGGGAGATGGTGACCTTGTCTATTTATCTTCATGGCCCCAGAGCAGAACAAAATGAAAACATCAATCGATTCCTTTCAATGAGTACCTCTGGTTCTAAACGGGACATTAAAGCTGATTTAGAAGTCCCCGCAAAAGTCCAACAAGGTCCAGACAAAGAGATCTGAACTTCAGGAAGTCCCGCGTCCTTTAGTGTCAAAAATCTCTTCCATCCTTTATACGTTTATCTGTCCGCCCCCCCTCCCTCTTTCCCCAGCCATCTGAGCTGTGTTGAGCAGTCATCCCAAGATAGCATATTCCTCTGTGACAAGATTTAATTAAACTTCCAGCAAAATAATTAGCAGGGCTATCTTAAAAGACGATTTTAAAATACCAGAGTGATACCAAGGAGCAAATAGAGTTAACACTGTCATCGGAGATCAAAGCCATCAGAAGACGTGACTGCAAACCTAACCTCGAGCCGCTGTCTTAATGAAGAAGTACACGCTGGAGCCGTTGTGATGTCCTCCCTCCAGGGTCCCATCGACAAATTCATTTGACATGGAAAATTTCCCAGAGGAAGCTTAAAAATGGTAAATTTCCATTAATTACAGAGCCAAGAAGGTCCTCTTCGTCATTTATGATCCATTTGGAAACTTGGAGGGGGGAGTCGAAGCTGCCTCTCATCACACAGACGATCCTGGGCTTGCCGAGTCGGATGCCTCAGCCAGTAGCTGCTGGCCCCCACGGGGGCTGATATGGAGCCAACACTTGGTCCAGCCATGTCCACTGTGGGGGCGGCTGGGGATATCCTGGAGTGAGGCCCAACAAGCCCAGCTGTGATGTGGGACTCTAGGGAAGCATGGGCCAAAGTTCAAGGGGGGTCAAAGTCAGAAGCTTCGGTTTGACCCTCTGCTCCTCCAGTGGGCCAGTCCGTGGGCCAGTCAGCACGTGGTCCTTGGTCCTCTTGGAGCCTCACGATTCACCTGTATGATGGGGGCCAGATTCTCCTCCTCACCTCTTGTGGGAGGAGCATTCTCGAGTCTGTAGTTGAATTGTACTTTCTTTATTTATTCCTGTGCTGAGAATAGATTTATAAAAGCCTGTTTACTCTTTGGGGACGCAGGTCCAACTCCTTTCCAAGTAGCAGTGACCAACGATTGCCCTTCGGAAATTTCTTATGTACTTAGAAAATCCCGATTGTTATTCTCCAGCGTGAGAGATATTAATGTCTACTATTTAAGCACTTAGTGTTGAGCACGCGGCTAAGTGCCTTTGGAGCCTGTGTTATTATCATCCCTATTTTGTGAGTAAGGAAGTATTTTTCTGGGTCCACGATTTTTTTTAACCTCTCTGCCTCGTGCCCAGGACGTGTCTGGGCTCCCACCTAAGTCTGTCACCCACCTCCCCAACATCAGCCAACCACTAATCAGACACCTACAGACCCTGCTCCCAGATCCTCATCCTCCATATTGGAGGGACACACACCTCAAGGAGCAGGACGGTCAAACAGGCAGGCTCACACTTGCCTAGAGTCGCACAGTGACCACACCACACGTGGAGGGTGCCATAAAGGCGGGGATTCCAAGTTCTTGGTGGAACTCCATCCACCCCCTCGGAGGGGGACTGTAGCCCACCTACTCCAAGACCCAGCTTCTCCTTGGGAATATGACCTCCGTCACTGGGCTATGGTGAGGAATAAATGAATGAGAGGCCGGGGACCCTAGGACCCAGGCTGGGACCCTCTCTGGCACCGCCGCCAGCCAGCCAGCCCCCACTGCTACTGTTATTTCCCAGCATGCAAAGCTCTGTCTGGTGAGCTCCTTCTCCTGGGGGGGGTGGGGTGTGAGCACCAGCTGAACCAAATTAACCTCAGGAAGCTTATTACCTTTAAATCTTGATGGCAAGCGTGCAATCTCATCCTCTCCATCCCGTTAATACATCTGCTTATTATTATTATTTTTTCTTAAATAGGGTTAGATTGTCTGCCACACAACAGCAAGTTCAATAGGGAAAGCAGACGGGCGGGGAAATCGGTTCCAGCCACGGACGGACGATGCCTCTTGTGCCTCCAGCAGCCTCTGCAGCCGGCCCTCGGCTGACCCTTCTCACCTCCCATCCGCCCTCGGGCTCCCTTTAATTTTCCTAGGAGCAGCTCTGGGTCAATCCACCACCTCCTGTGACCTTGCCAGCAAAACCAGCCCCCGGAGTGGGATCCCAAGTTCAGGGAGTTTCCAATGCAATTTAGACTCAGCGCTCACGTCCTCGCTGTGGTCAGCACCCGGCCTTCGCCTAAGTGATTTGCATATGCAGAACAATATTCTCCAAAGCTTTGGCCCGTGGAGGGGTGATTTGCATTCAGGGAGGAAAGGCTAATACTCCAGTCTTTGCAATTATTGAAACACATCCAGTCGGTACTCTAATAAATTATCTTAACCCAATTACTGAAAACATTGCAAAACATTACTGCGCACCCAAGACCATCCTGCCCAGGAATCCTTATTGGCAGGGTAATTAAAGGCAGGCTCGCTATGGCTTCTGCTCAAATATTCGGGTGTTTTCTGCCATCAGAGTTGGCACTGCTGGGCGGTGACAGGAGAGAGATCTGTTACTTGAATTATCCATCCCTGCCTTTGTGACTCCTTACTTAGGGGATCACCCCCAACTGGGGTCCCCTGAATGCACCTACAGATTCCTTTCTACTCCAGTTCTTCTTGCTGACGTACCTACATAGGCCCTGTCTGCTTCCCTCCATCCCTTCCTTCTCTATTTAAAGCAAAAGATGGGTGCTTCTGATAGTCCAGAAACTTCTGCATTATCAATAAATTGTACAGAAACACCGCAGGCCATGATATGTCCATCCCAAAGGATAAGAAAATTGATGATTCCAAAAACCACACAAACCTCTAAAGTTCACACAGGTGGATAAGTGTCACAGCCAGGATCGAAGTCGGGTCTGGTGGTTCCCAGTTCCCTCTTGAATCGTATCTCTCAACTGCCTATATGTGTCAGGCACAGTAGTAGGTCCTGAGGATAAGTTCATAAGCAAAGTCAGGAAGACGCTCCGTGCCCACGGATCTTGTATCTGCTCCTCAGTGTATGAGTCAGGGTTCATCCATTTGCCAATGTAACAAGCAAACCTGTCAGTTCAATGCAACAGAACCAACATCTCTTTCTCCTTTGTGCCACACGTCAACGGGCATTGACTGGGACCACAGCAAGTCACATGTGCACGGCTAACTTTAGAGCCCATGGGGAAATACAAAGCTACTCGGGGACTGGAAGCAGAGTGTTGGAAATGTCTGGTGGCGAGCCCAACCTCAGTGCCCGCCAGAGAGGAGCGAGCTGCTTTCAGAACAGCGGATGGGAGCTCTGCCGGGAATCCACAGTCCAGTCACAGTCCTGGCCCTCTTCCCGGGTGCTCCACGTACAAACCCAGCATGCATCGCCAAGTGCCATCTCTATCAGACCACAGGGATCCCGGCATCCAGCCCTGCTCTGATCCCAGGAAGCAGTGACTCTCACTCCTTCATAATTAGGCTTGTCCCCACACCCCCGGTGTGCACCAGGCAGCTGGAGTCCTGAGCCAAGATCTAAGGGTGGAGGCGGACCTGCGAACACCGGCAGAACAGGCCCAGAAACCCACGCAGGGGCAGAGCCGGCGGGGGCAGAGCCGCCCCAGCGCCTGCAAGGTAGGCGGACCTGCGACCACCGGCAGAACAGGCCCAACGGCCTGCGGAGGGGAAGAGCCGCCCTAGCGCCTGCAAGGTAGACAGACCTGCGACCAACAGACAGATCAGGCCCAGTGGCCCTTGGAGGGGCAGAGCCGCCGCCCACACCTGCAAGGTAGGTGGACCTGCTACCGTCCGGCAGAACAGGCCCAGTGGCCTCCCGGTGTGGTAGGCACATTGTCCCAATTGCAGGAGGGGCAGAGCTGCCGCCCGCGCCTTCGAGGGAGACTTTTCAACTATACAAGAGCAATATAAATATATAGAGGGAAAAGTCAATAACACCAACAGTTTCACCAAGCAGAAAGAAACGCGAGCAGTATGAAAAGACAAGGAAAGAAAGGACCACAAGCAATGCCGGTCAACTCAACTCTAGAAGAGGTAATAGCTGCAACAGATGGAATGTCAGACAAAGAATTCAGGATATACATGCTTCAGATGATCTGGAGTCTCAAGGAAGACATTAGACAGCAAAATCAGACAATGAAAGATCACTTCAACAATGAATTACATAAACAAATCCAAGAAGCAAAAGATCAACTATACAGGGAGATAGAGGTTATAAAAAACAAACAGAAATCCTAGAAATGTAGGAAGCAATAAACCAACTTAAAAACTCAATTGAGAATACTACCAGCAGAGTGGATCACTTAGAAGATAGAACATCAGACAATGAAGACAGAGTATTTCAACTTGAAAAGAACATAGACAGCTCAGCAAGTCTGCTAAGAAACCATGAGCAGAACATCCAAGAAATATGGGATAACATAAAGAGACCAAACTTAAGAGTCATTGGGATACAGGAAGGCATAGAGGTCCAAACCAAAGGAATGAGCAATCTATTCAATGAAATAATATGAGAAAACTTCCCAGACTTGAAGAATGAGACAGAATCCCAAATCCTAGAAGCCTACAGGACACCAAATGTGCACGATCATAAGAGATCCACACCTAGACACATTATAATGAAGATGCCCAACATACAGAATAAGGAGAGAATTTTAAAAGCTACAAGAGAAAGGAAGCAGATTACATTTAGGGGTAAACCAATCAGGATAACAGCTGATCTCTCAACACAGACTCTGAAAGCTAGAAGATCCTGGAATAACATATTTCAAACCCTGAAAGAAAATGGGTTCCAACCAAGAATTGTGTATCCAGCGAAATTAAGTTTCAGGTTGGAAGATGAAATAAAACCTTCCATGATAAACAAAAGTTAAAAGAATTTGCAGCTAGAAAACCATCTCTTCAAAACATCCTTGGCAAAACATTACAGGAAGAGGAAAAGGAAAATAACAATGAAAACCAACAGTGGGAGGTAGTACAGTAAAGGGGGGAAAATAATCAAAGAGGAAAAACAAACCATGTTAAGTAACATAAATAAACAATTATGGCTGGAAGAACAACCCATATCTCAATAATAACCCTAAATGTTAATGGCTTAAACTCACCAATTAAGAGACACAGGCTAGTAGATCACAAAACAAGACCCAACAATACATAGACTGAAGGCGAAAGGTTGGGAAAAAACATATCACTCATATGGACCGCGGAAACAAGCAGGAGTGTCCATACTCATATCAAATAAAATAGATTTCAAGCCAAAGTTAATCAAAAGGGATAAAGAAGGACACTATATACTGCTCAAGGGAACCATACACCAACAAGACATAACAATCATAAATATATATGCCCCAAACAATGGTGCAGCTATGTTTATCAAACAAACTCTTCTCAAGTTCAAGAGTCTAATAGACCACCATACAATAATCATGGGAGACTTCAACACACCTCTCTCACCACTGGACAGATCTTCCAAACAAAAGTTGAATGAGGAAACTATAGAACTCAACAACACAATCAACAACCTAGACTTAATTGACATATATAGACTATACCACCCAACATCAAGCAGTTACACTTTTTTCTCTGCAGCACATGGATCCTTCTCAAAAATAGACCATATATTATGTCACAGGGCAACTCTTAGCCAGTATAAAGAAGTAGAGATAATACCATGCATCTTATCTGATCATAATGGAATGAAACTGAAAATCAATGATAAAAGAAGGAAGGAAAAATCAAGCATCACTTGGAGAATGAACAATAGGTTACTGAATGATCAATGGGTTATAGAAGACATCAAGGAGGAAATTAAAAAATTTTTAGAGATAAATGAAAACACAGACACAACATATCGGAATCTATGGGACACATTGAAAGCAGTTCTAAGAGTAAAATTCATTGCTTGGAGTGCATTCCTTAAAAAAAGAAAAAACCAACAAATAAATGATCTCATACTTCATCTCAAAATCCTAGAAAAAGAAGAGCAAAACAACAGCAAAAGAAGTAGAAGGCAAGAAATAATTAAAATCAGAGCTGAAATTAATGAAATCGAAACAAAAGAAACAATTGAAAAAAATGACAAAACTAAAAGTTGGTTCTTTGAAAAAATAAATAAAATTGACAGACCCTTAGCCATGCTAACGAAGAGAAGAAGAGAGAGAACCCAAATTACTAGCATACGGGATGAAAAAGGCAATATCACAACAGACACTTCAGAAATACAGAAGATAATCAGAAATTATTTTGAATCCTTATACTCCAATAAAATAGAAGATAGTGAAGGCATCGATAAATTTCTTAAGTCACATGATCTGCCCAGATTGAGTCAGGAGGATATAGACAACCTAAATAGACCAATATCAATTGAGGAAATAGAAGAAACCATCAAAAGACTACCAACTAAGAAAAGCCCAGGACCGGACGGGTATACAGCAGAGTTTTACAAAACCTTTAAAGAGGAACTAACACCAATACTTTTCAAGCTATTTCAGGAAATAGAAAAAGAGGGAGAACTTCCAAATTCATTCTACGAGGCCAACATCACCCTGATTCCTAAACCAGACAAAGACACTTCAAAGAAAGAAAACTACAGACCAATATCTCTAATGAACCTAGATGCAAAAATCCTCAATAAAATTCTGGCGAATCGGATACAAAAACATATCAAAAAAATCATACACCATGATCAAGTAGGATTCATCCCTGGGATGCAAGGCTGGTTCAATATACGGAAATCAATAAATGTTATTCACCACATCAATAGACTTAAAGATAAGAACCATATGATCATCTCGATAGATGCAGAAAAAGCATTCGACAAAGTACAGCATCCCTTTATGTTCAAAACTCTCGAAAAACTAGGGATAACAGGAACATACCTCAATATTGTAAAAGCAATCTATGCCTAGCCTCAGGCTAGCATCATTCTGAATGGAGAAAAATTGAAGGCATTCCCTCTAAAATCTGGAACAAGACAGGGAAGCCCTCTCTCACCACTTCTGTTCAATATAGTTCTCGAAACACTGGCCAGAGCAATTAGACAGACGAAATAAATTAAAGGCATAAAAATAGGAAAAGAAGAACTTAAATTATCACTATTTTCAGATGACATGATTCTATACCTAGCAGACCCAAAAGGGTCTACAAAGAAACTATTAGAGCTAATAAATGAATTCAGCAAAGTGGCAGGATATAAAATCAACATGCATAAATCAAATGCATTCCTGTATATCAGCAACAAATCCTCTGAAATGGAAATGAGGACAACCACCCCGTTCACAATATCCTCAAAAAAAATAAAATACTTGGGAATCAACCTAACAAAAGAGGTGAAAGACTTATACAATGAAAACTACAGAACCCTAAAGAGAGAAATAGAAGAAGATCTTAGAAGATGGAAAAATAAACTCTGTTCATGGATAGGCAGAACTAACATCATCAAAATGGCGATATTACCAAAAGTTCTCTATATGTTTAATGCAATGCCAATCAAAATCCCAACTGCATTTCTTGTAGAAATAGATAAAGCAATCATGAAATTCATATGGAAAAATAAAAGACCCAGAATAGCAAAAACAACTCTAAGCAGGAAGTGTGAATCAGGCGGTATAGCGATACCAGACCTCAAACTATACTACAGAGCAATAGTAACAAAAACAGCATGGTACTGGTATCAAAACAGGCAGGTGGACCAATGGTACAGAATAGAGGACACAGAAACCAATCCACAAAACCACAACTATCTTATATTTGATAAAGGGGCTAAAAGCATGAAATGGAGAAAGGATAGCATCTTCAACAAATGGTGCTGGGAAAACTGGAAATCCATATGCAACAAAATGAAACTGAATCCCTTTCTCTTGCCATGCACAAAAGTTAACTCAAAATGGATCAAGGAGCTTGATACCAAATCAGAGACACGGCGTCTGATACAAGAAAAAGTTGGCTACGATCTACATACTGTGGGGTCGGGCTCCAAATTCCTCAATAGGACACCCATAGCACAAGAGTTAATAACTACAATCAACAAATGGGACTTACTCAAACTAAAAAGTTTTTTCTCAGCAAAAGAAACAATAAGAGAGGTAAACAGGGAGCCTACATCCTGGGAACAAATCTTTACTCCTCACACTTCAGATAGAGCCCTAATATCCAGAGTATACAAAGAACTCAAAAAATTAGACAATAAGATAACAAATAACCCAATCAACAAATGGGCCAAGGACCTGAACAGACGCTTCTCAGAGGAGGACATACAATCAATCAACAAGTACATGAAAAAATGCTCACCATCTCTAGCAGTCAGAGAAATGCAAATCAAAACCACCCTAAGATACCATCTCACTCCATATTGGCAGCCATTCTGAAGTCAAACAACAACAAGTGCTGGCGAGGATGTGGGGAAAAGGGTACACTTGTACATTGCTGGTGGGACTGCAAATTGGTGCAGCCAATTTGGAAAGCAGTATGGAGATTTCTTGGAAAGCTGGGAATGGAACCACCATTTGACCCAGCTATTCCCCTTCTCGGTCTATTCCCTAAAGACCTAAAAAGAGTATGCTACAGGGACACTGCTACATCGATGTTCATAGCAGCACAATTCACAATAGCAAGACTGTGGAACCAACCTAGATGCCCTTCAATAGACAAATGGATTAAAAAAAATGTGGCATTTATACACAATGGAGTATTACCCTGAATTAAAAAATGACAAAATCATAGAATTTGCAGGGAAATGGATGGCATTAGAGCAGATTATGCTAAGTGAAGCTAGCCAATCCCTAAAAAACAAATGCCAAATGACTTCTTTGATATAAGGGAAGTAACTAAGAACAGAGTTGGGAGGAAGAGCATGAGAAGAAGATTAACATTAAACAGGGACGAGAGGTGGGAAGGAAAGGGAGAGAGAAGGGAAATTGCATGGAAATGGAAGGAGACCCTCAGGGTTATACAAAATTACATACAAGAGGAAGTGAGGGGAAAGGGAAAAAAACCGAGGGGGAGAAATGAATTACAATAGTGGGGGTAGAGAGAGAAGATGGGAGGGGAGGGGAGGTGGGATAGCAGAGGATAGGAAAGGCAGCAGAATACAACAGACACCAGTATGGCAATATGTAAATCAGTGGATGTGTAACCGATGTGATGCTGCAATCTGTATACGGGGTAAAAATGGGAGTTCATAACCCACTTGAATCAAAGTGTGAAATATGATATGTCAAGAACTATGTAATGTTTTGAACAACCAACAATAAAAATTTAAAAAAAAAAGAAATAATAACTAAAAAAAATAAAGTATTTGAAGAACTGTGAAAAAAAAAAAAAAAGATCTAAGGGTGTAAATGACTGCAGCCTGGAGCCAGGGCCTGGAAGTGGCGTGGCGGCTCTGCCTGTTGGATTAACTCTTTAGAATCACGGGAAGGTCTGGGTTCCCTCAGCGGCACAGGGTGTGGTTGTCACCACCGCATTGATGACATGGTATGCCACTTGTTCCCCTCTCTCAGACCCTAGGCTAAGCCGTATTATCTAATTTAATATGCACACTGATGGCAACAGCAGCATGTCAATGGGTCCATCTTACGGATGGGGACAGGAGCGGAAGGATCCAGCACAGCTCCTGAGCAAGGCTAAGTCCTTGTGACACCTGAACACTAGGGCAGCCAGGGTGCCATCAGAAGACCCACAGCAAAACCCTGATTCCCTGACCCGACAGCTAAGGAGGCCAAAGTCATGCCGAACTGGGGACAGAGATAAGTCAAGCGTTCCAGAGTCCAAGGCAAAAGTGACTGAACTCAACTCAAATCCAAATCCACCGGCACTGAATGTGAGAAAAGAAACTGATTTTCAGGTACCAGAACGTCAAACAAGTCCACTCTATCTGAGTCCCCATATTGCACATGGCCTAAATTCAAGATATCATCTCCTTTAACCTTTCCAGCATGGCCACAAGTTGATTATTTTCTGAATAAGAACTCTGAGTCTCAGAGAGGTTGAGTAAGTTGCCCAAGGCCACACAGCTTGTAAGAGGCAGAGCTCCCCCTGGGCCTCCTGGCTCCGGATTTCCTCCTCCTCCACTGTGGTGTTTGCAGAGGAGTCTCAGAGAAAAGCCAGGCAAGCCACTGTACAGAGAGAGACAGAAGACAGACGTGATTGTCTCCATAGTACAGCATCAACCCAGAAATGGGTTTGACTCCTTCTCTAAGCAACAGGGAGAAGAGGAGGAAGGAGGAGAGGAGAGAGAAGGAAGCCGGAGGCGGCCACCCTCACTGCCCTGCCCCAGTCAGGAAGCGCTCCGTGAGGACGAGGTCGGCGGACCGCGCATGCAGGGCCCCACAGAACCTCCACAGAGAGCCCCCAGGGCAGGAGCTGCTGCTGTCCCCACTCTGCGGACCAGAGAGCGATGCTCGGGAAGGCCCAGGAGCCTGCTGGCCGGTGCAAGAGCCTGGACTCAACCCCACCTGAGGGCAGAGTCCCTTCCCTGCACGACCCAGCTTCCAGCCAGATGTAAAGTCGGAGGGGGTGGGCTCCGTCTCTTTCCAAAGGGGGCCCCTGGTCCCCTGTGCCTGGCCACCTGGCCACCTGCCCTGGACATAAACCCCGTTCTCTTCCACCGGGTGCGGCCCTCCCCATCAGCCTCCTGGCCACGTGCCCGCCTCCAGGGCACTGATCTGCCCTCTCTGCAGCCACCTGCTCCAGGCTCTGCCCCGCCCATGGCCTGGCCCCTCCCACGGCCTGGCCCAGCCCACGGCCCCGCCCATGGCCCCGCCCCACCCCAGGACACGCCCCCAACCTCTCCTGCCCCGGGACCCTGTGCTCAGCTGGGCCCCTGGAGGGGCAGACCTGGGACGCCCCACGCCCCCCGCTCGCGTCTCTGCTGCTGGACACACACTTCTGACCTCTGCTTCTCGGCCTCCGATGTGGGAGAAGCAGGGGAGGTGACAGGAGGGACCTGGGGATCCAGGCGTCTGGAGAAGGCGGCCAACTTGGCCAGGCTGGCAGCCCGCGGCCGCCCCCGCGTCCACCTGCCCTCGGCCCTGTGCACTCGGGTAATTAAGAACAGATGGCCCTCGCCTGGCCAAGCCTCATTAACTCCCTAATGCTGCTCTTCTGGAGGCTGGATGGTCGGCCGGAAAAGCCAGCTTTGGAGGTCATCTGATTAAATGGTGCCGGGCGCAGAGGGCTGCCCACGCCCCCTCTCCGGCCAGCAGCTGCCCCTGTCGCTTCCTCAGGACTGGCGCGGTGGCCAGATGGGCTGGAGCCGGGGCCGGGGTGTGCCTGACGGGGGATGTCGGAGTGAAATGGCTCAGGAGGCGGCACACCGCCCTGTGTCCTGCTCGGCCACTTCATGTGGGTCTCCGTGGTATCACCTGCCCAGTGGCGATCCTGACAAAGTAACATTCTGCTTTTCTAACAGCAGTTGTCCTCCAGTGAATGATAATGATTCCAGCAGTAACTAGGACGCTGCTCCCAACCTTCACGTGCGTTGCTCTATCAATCTTTGTAACTGCCCTTGGAGATAGGACTGTCCACCGTCCCCATTTTACAGATGAGAAAAACCCAGCCTCGCAGGAATTAAGTCCCGGGCCAAGTTCACTTATCTGGCCAGCGTGGCTCCCCCAAGGCCTCACCTCTCACCGGGATTGCACTGAAGGGGAGGCGTCAATGTAAGGACTTGTGGGGGACCCAGTGGTCCATAGCAACCGCCATGCTGTAATGCCCCATGCTACCTACCCCCCAGAGATGTCAGATCTCAGGGGAAAAGAAGAAAACTGCTAGCCTCCCTGGTCCTGTCCTGGGGATACCAAGGCCTCTTTGGCTTCCTACAAACAAAACTAACTGAAAACAGTAAAAGACTTCAACCAGTCCACTCTGCACCCAGACAGCTTCAGATCCAGAAATGCAAAGCTTGTACAGGAACCTGCAGGTTCTTTGCAAAGCGTCCTGGTCACATGAACAAGGGAAGGATACGCACATGTACTTGTTTTGGATGAAATTGATTTACAAAGGAAACAGAAGCTACTGTGTCCTTGGTGGGTGAAAAAAATCCAAGAAACTCAGGCACCTGTGCTTCATTTGATCAGTGGGCACATCAGTGAGCATCAGGTGACCTGTATGACACAGGCAGAGGATATGGGATCCAGGGAGCCTGAGCTGGGGCCAGGAAACCCACTGGCCACATGTACCATTAGGGTTGGCAAATGCCAGGGGAATTCGGTGCCACTTGGGGCACTGACGTGATAGAGCACTCAGAAATAGTTAGTTACCTGATTTTGAAATTTTAAAAATGGTTTTGGAGCTGGATAGGGTGGCACACACCTGTAATCCCAGCTATTCCTGAGGCTGAGGCAGGAGGATCACAAATCCAAAGCCAGCCTCAGCAACTTTAGCAAGGCCCTGTCTTAAAATAATCTTGTTAAAGGACTGGGATGTGGCTCAGTGGCAGAGCACTGACCTAGCATTCACGGGGCCCTGGGTCGCATCCCCAGCAACACAAAGAAAGAAAATGCCTCTCACAAAAATCAAAGTTCCCGGGAGAGCCCCAGCTGCTGTCCACGTTTACCGCTTTGTCCCCTATGCTTTAAGCCCCACGCTGCCCACTCTTACCTAGCAAGACCACCTCTCCTCTTAAACAAATGGATGCCCAGCTCACCAGCGATGCTGTGGAATGACCCTGTGACATCTCTTGGATCCTACCCTCTACTGTCCCCTCACCCCTCTGTCTTTGGAGGGGAGGGGATGGGCTGGAGAAGTCCCAAGACCGGGGATTGCAAGCAGCCTTCTGAAAATAGGAAAGGCAAGAAAACCAAGTCTCACCATTGCCTCCAGAGTGAACGCAGTCCTGCTGACCCATTTCAAACTTCCATATAATACGTTTGTGTTATTTTAAGCCACCAAATGTGTGGTGATGTATGACGGCAACAGTAGAAAATGACTAAGTCACAAGGCAAGTGGATGCCCTCCTGTAATCCTAGCAACTCGGGAGGCTGAGGCAGGAGGATGGCAGGTTGGAGGCTAGCCTCAACAACTTAGTGAGAACCAGCCTCAAAATAAAAAAAAATAATAATAAAAATAAAGATGGCTAGGGATGTGGCTCAGTGGTAAAGCATCTCTAGGTTCAATCCCCAGTACAGAGAGAGAGAACTACTAAGTCACTTAACCTAAATGTCATTGCCACCATTGATGTACACATGGACATTATTTTCCCAAAACACACCACTCCTTACCCCTTGCTTTGATTTAGTTTCCCCCACCACTTACCATCTGACAATCAGAGTAAATAAGGGATATGGCACCTGTGTCCTGCAGGTCCAGAAATGGAGATATCACCAAGATGGCAGCGAGTCTATTTTAGTCATGACTATAACCCTTTAACAAGCTGCTGGTACGGTAATATTGAGCATTCAAAGAGACAGGCACTAAACTGGTTGCCTGCAAACTTTCCTCATCTTAGCACTTATTCATTCTGTTGTTCTTATATTTAGAAAAAAAAAAAAAAAAAACTCTCTCCCACCTCTGGACTAGTTCTCTGCTACATCGTTTCACGACTGCAGCGCTACTTTGTGTTGTCCCACCAGCGTGCCCAGGAGCCACGGGGCCAGCGCTACGGCGTTCTATACATCTGAGCCGAGAGTTGTCAGTTTTCCAACCCATCAAGAGCCCTCACATTTTATTTGATTGCAAATATGTCTAATTCCCCACTGAAGCAGCAAGAAGAAAGAGAAAAAAATCGCCACTGGAGTCTGTGATTTACAAAGCAAATCTGCCCATCAGAAATATTCATCTTCAGAAGATAGTGGGATCCAGCCGGTTTCTAAAAGGGAAAAGAAACCCGTGGGTCCTCGTCCCCTCTGCAGCATTGTGTGCAAACCTTCTGAAAGCCGCTTGAGGCCGAGGCTAATCATTTTGCTTTGAGGGGCTCATTTCCTGGGGCTGGTGGCTCTGTGGCTGCTGAAGATGGGCCCAGCAGGCAGGAGAGCAGGCTGTGGCGGGAGTCCTTCGTGGGGAAAGGAAGCAGGAAACCCACAGCCCGTCTCCCCGGGTTCGCTAATTAGAATTCCAGGAGTGCGGGACCTCGGGTCCCTTTGAGATCTTTACAACAGTCAGATAACAGAGATGTCCCTAAGAGGGAATGTACAAGGACATATTGAAATTACATTATTTTCACTTTAGATAACCGAGTAGAGAAACCTGAGATGAGACGTTCAATTAGATGAGTTCAGGGGGATCTGGGTAGAGGAAGCGCTCCTGCTTTGGAATCGCCTGAGTCACAGACGGCCCTCATCCTACCAGGTCACAGAGCAGCCCTCCTGGTCTACGTCCTCACCCACGTGTGAACCCCTGGAGGTAGGGGCCATGTGCCATTTGTCTCTGCATTCCTGGAAGCCAGCATCCTGCCCTACATATTCTAGATACTGTGTTAAATGAATAAATAGGTGCCTGAGTGACTGAGCGGATGAATGGACAGATGGAAGGATAGACGGACAGATGGCGAGGTGGATAGATGGATGGATTGATGGGTGGATGGGTTGTGGGGTGGATGGTGGAGTGGGTGGATGGATGGATAAATGGATGGATAGAAAGTGAGGTAGGTGGATGGATTGATGGGTGGATGAGTTGTGGGGAGGGTGGATTGTAGGGTGGATGGTTTATGGGGTGGGTGGATTGTGGGGTGGATGGATTATAGGGTGGATGGGTTGTGGGGTGGGTGGATTATGGGGTGGGTGGGTGCATAGATGAATGGATGGATAGACAGTGAGGTAGGTGGGTGGATGGATTGATGGATGGATGGTGGGGTGGGTAGGTGGATGGACAGAAGGAGAGATGGATGGATAAATAGTGGTGTGGGTGGGGGGATGGATGGATGGACGGACGGTGTGGTGGGTAGGTGGGTGGATGGACAGAGGGTAAGATGGATAGATGGATGGTCAGAGAAGGGAGGGAGAAGTTGTTGGATGGATGGATGGATGGATGGATGGATGGATGGATGGATGGATGCCTGGGTGCATGCCTGGGTGCATGCTTACCTTATCTCACTGCCCATGTCCCACCATTGAGGAATGTGTCCTGGACAGTCTCTGTAACTCTTCAGGACCAAGCAGACCCCAGGCCTCAGCTTCCCTCCCACTGGGGCAACATCTTGCTTTTTGGGTTCCATGGTTGAATCTCCATCAACATTTGATTCAAACAAAGGATTCTCTGGATCAAAGGGTTTGCAGATTGCTAAATGTCCAGAACATTTTTGAGCCCACGGACAATGTTGCTTAAGACAACATGAGAACAAAAAGGAATTGTCTTTTAGGACTTTGAGAAGCCAGACCCAAGTATTGTAGTTTCTATTTATATGGAGGTGTCTGGCCACCACCACCCGCTGCACCTGGACCATCAACTGTTCTTGGAAGCAAAAGAAGTCTCAGAGGAAATTAATAACATCTGCTCTGGTCATCTAGGGCTGTTCAACAAACTGCCCCAACTCTGTGTGTAAAGAGCGGTGTGTTTTTTAAGTCAGTTTCTGCAGATGAGGTGCAGGTCCGCTGGGCCGTCTGACTCAGTCTCTAACAAGGGCCTGTCCAGGTATCAGCTAGAGCTTCGGTCACCTCCGAGTCACCTGGGAAAGACCTACTTCCCGTCACTCATGGGATCATGGACAGAGTTGGTGTCGGTGGCTCGTGCACTGACGACCTCAGGGCTTCTTCAGGTGGTGGCCAGAGGCAGCCTGCGGGTCTCCTCCAGGTGGGCATCTCCCTGAACAGCCCTCTGGCTTCCACCCAGGAGAGCAAATGAGAAGAACACTGGCAGGACAGGTCCCCTGGGCTTTGGTGACCTCGTCGTGGATGTGACAACCTGTCCCATTTCCTGTGTTCTCATCAGATGCAGATATGAGGTCCGGCCCCCAATTGAGGAGAAGCAATGATAGAGGGTGTGGACACCTGAGGTGGAGCCCTGTTAAGCACCCTAGGGGGTGATGTGGTCAGAAGCAAAGGGGTAGGATTTAGCCAGACACCCTGGCTGCTCTGGTCGGAGTTCACCTGCTTGCTCTCTAATCGTGTGCTGAAAGCTTCGTCCCTGTTATAACAATATGACGAAGCAGTGAGACCTTTAAAGGTGGCGCCTGGCTTGAGGTGCTTAGGTCATGAGGGTGCTGAGCTCCCAGCCCAGTTGCTGAACTCCGCAGAGTCCTAGTTTGCTCTGGTGTGGGGTAGTAAAAGGACTTTCTGGGAAGCGTGTCACCAGAGTCAAATGAGATGATGCTGATGAACATCATGCCAAGTGCCTAATGAGTAGTAGCAGGAGTCGTCACCGTCATTATTACCAGTAATAGTAAGTGGCAGATCCAAGATCTGAAAACATGTGTCTTCATCTATTTTGTTTTGCTGTAACATAATAACCCGAGACTGGGTGCTGGATAGAGATAAGAGGTTTATTGGGAACTCCTGGTTTTGGAGCCTGAAAAAATCCAAGCTTGGGTCACCACCCCTGGTGAAGGTCTCATGCTCTGTCAGAATATGGCGGATGGGATCACCTGGTGGGAGGGAGTGGGGGAAGCCAAACACGTGGGGTACACTTGCTCTATGACAGCACACTCTCCTGGTAACTGGTCTGGTCCCCTTAGACCTTACTCCCTGTCTCTAGGGTTGGGACTTTGTCCAACAAAGTTTTCCTGAACACTCTCTGCCTCCCTCACTGGGCCCTCAGAACACCTGGAGGTAGATGCTTGGAGAAGATGCCCTGGGTGCCCTCACCCTTTCTTGCAGGGTATGCAAACCCAGCGCCAGCCTACAGCACCCGTGTTCCTCTGCCGGGGCCTCCTTGTACTGCCAAAGCCTGCCTCGACCTCCTGCCGGGCATGTAGGGCCAGGTCTCCCCTGGGAGCTTCCCCCTGCAGATGCTGAGACTCCAGCCTGTTCAGCCTCCCAGAGGGCACTTAGGGGTGTCCCTCGCAATGTCCCCCACAGTGGCCCAGAGTGGTTCCCATCTGTTTCCTCCAGGGTGGTGGCTTAATAACACATCCTTTGTGCGCATCTGTCTATCTGACTTTCCTTCCCCTCCCCCACCCCTAAATAAATCATTTGCATCCAAATCCCTTATCTTAATCCCTCACTTCTGATAAAACCCAAACCAAGATGATACTATTATCATTGCCAACATCATTCCTATTTTCAGGTGAGAAAATGGAGGCACAGAACAGTGAAGCAACTTGTCCAAGGTCACACAGCTGAGAAGCAATGGTTAGGATTCACACCCAGGGAGTCTGTTCCTAGGGTGCCTAGTGATGATCCCATTTTTCTTTCTGACCACGCTGGGTAAATGGAATAGAATGGTTGCCTTCTGGTGCCGAAGCTAACCCAACTACACCAAAGCACTTAGGGTAACCAGTGGCCAGGTGTGCAAATGGTTTGGGGTTATTCCTAAAAAGACCAGCCCGATTCTCTAAAGGACAGGTCAGCTCCCCAGCCCAGCCGGCTCCAATCCCACTGAAAGATGTGATTACGGAAACCATGTTAACGGTGTGTGTTATCTTGCTGCCGAGATTCTGGTGTGCTTGTAAACCTAAAACCGTAATTGCCAAAGAGAACTCATCTCCCACAAATCAAGCCCCTCTGTATTGACAATTACATCCAGCGTTGCATGGAATTTAATGCCTAAATAATGAAGTCAAAGAACAAAGCTAGACAGCGAGCATTTGAATATACTTGATTGATTCATTTCTTGCTCCCGTTTAATAACCCACTTAGTCGGTGCCGCTTAAGTGCAGCAGACTTAGAAAGAACATAACACACCAGAGAGACAACATTTCACAGATTAATAACTGGATGTGGGTACAAGCTGGCGCTCCCTAATAGCAGCTTCAAAAATAGGTTATCGTCAAAAATCTGGATTTAATGTTCCAAAATGGGGATCCGTGCTTTTCTTTTATATGGTTCTATACTTATCACCGCAGGCTAATGAAACATAAATCAGAAATCAGAAGCTAATAAATGCAATTCTGGGGGAGTTTTCTTTTTTAAATTTAATATCTTCCAAGATCGTGATCTTTGTTCAACTTCTTTAATGTTCAAATTACAATGTGTGAATATTAAGCATATTCGTTTATGACTGAACTCTCTAAAAAGTTAATTTATGAACCCAGCAGACTGATACACACGCACCATTTAAAGAAGGGTATGACCACAGTTCATTTATATCAATTTCTCCAGAATAGAGATAAACACTCGGAAACTGCCTATATGAATAAAGCCATGGGCCGTGGATCTGGCTGGTTGGAGTGACTTGTGCAGAGGGAGATAGACAATTAAATGATATTGACTCAGTGTTTAAAGCAATTTTGGCAGGAATGTGGCTTTGGGGAATGTCCTCTTAAGCTCCTTTCTTGCCGTTGGGATAAAGTAAAAGAGTGGCCAGCCCAAGAAGAGGCACATTTGCAAAGTCAGACAGAGAGAAAATGGGCCTCGTCCCCAGTCCGTGTTCTCCTGGTGAGATAATTTCACAAAGTCCTCTAGGTAAAATGTCTCCCTAATAAATTCAGTATTAATGTGAGTCACATTTAGACCTTTTACTCGTTGTGAGATTTAGTATCTTTTGCCCTGCTAACCACCAAATGGCCAAGCCATCAAGCAGGAGGAGAGCTGCCAGGCATGTTTCCAAGTGTCCAGCCAGCCTGCGGGGACACATGGCTGACCCTGGGGAAGTGGAAGAAGGGAGGCGTTTCTCACCAGGGATAAAGTATCCAGGTCTGGAGAGAATCTGCTTCACATTCATTCTGTGGGTTATCGACTTTTGCCATGGTATCATTTTTTAAATGTATCGTCATGTCGTGTAGGTAAACAAACTCAAAACATGGAAATGTAAAACTAGCATTCGGGTCAGTGTAAATATAAGGGCAAAATAGAATGCAGAAATTAACTTCTCAAGACTCTACACATCTATTCTGTTCGATGCCTTTGACTCTGAGCTCCCTAGCAGTCAAGTCATAAAGGGAAACTGAATCCATTTTGGGGGTTCCTGGGTAGAGTGGACATTTCCTACCTCTGAGCAAGGATGGCTACAAACCTGCACAATGTCTCCAGAAAACTGGTGGCCACTCCCCCTCCCACCCCACCCCCACATACCGCCAATGGGCACATTCCTTTGCCTAACTACAAAATGTCTTTGTGCAAATTCCCCATCTCTGGGTGGAAGCAGCTCTGTGTCAGCTGCCTGTACCCTGTCATCCTCTCTCCAGAAGGACGCACCAAGGACGCACAGCTTGGCACGTCAATGCTGGCTTCACATCAGCCTCCGCAGATGCCTTTGGCGGGATTGTGCATAAGAACCTGGATTTAGTCTAAGATTTTTCATGCAGTGTTTCCAAGGGGACCGTGGGGAGACAGGAGGGACGAAGGTCTCCACAAGAGGACGCATCTTCAGAGCCTCGTAATAGCCAAGATTTGTTCTAAAGGACATTTAGAGGGAAGAGGGAAAGAGAGGGGAAGAACTGGGGAATGAGGTGGGCCAAATTGCACTAGGTGCATATAAGAACGTCACACATGTGTCCCGATTTTTTGTATAACATAATGATTAAAAAATAAATAAATACAAGCAAGACCCATAAAGTACAGAAAGGGAATGGGGGGGGTAGGGGTAGTGCTGGGGATTGAAATGGAGAGAACTATCTCCTATGCACTTATGAAATCTGTCAAAATGAACCTATTGGGGATAACTATAATTTTAAAGTTTTTAGTTTAAAAATAAATAAATAAATAGAGGAAAATGAAGGGGGAAAGGTCGAAAGGAGCTTAGACAATGGGGTCCACAAATTCCCAGTGGTGTAGTTAGGCTGTCCAGCAAGGGGCAGAGGCTTGTGTGTGTGCTTCAGCTAATCATCCAAGTTCCAGTTCTCTCGAGGTCCAGGATATCACAGGAGAGATCAGAGATGGTGCACAGCATTCATCTCAGCCCATTCTGCAGAAGCCATCGGTAGAACCACATCCAGTCCAGGAGCAGGGCTGCCAAGACTGTGAGAGTCTCCAATGGTGGACAACAGTGGCCGGCAGAGGGATGAGAAAGGAGGACCATTTCTACTTTCTTTTATTTCAATAAAACCTTCTTTTTTTTTTAAGTGTCCTGTGTTAGGGGGCTTGATTTAAAGACTCATTCGGATGGGCTCAAGAGCATAGAAACAAGCTATAAATTCTGAAGGTGGCCCAGAAATCCTGTGGTTACGTGGAATAGAGGGTAACCCGAGTGGGAGTAGCTTCAAAAGGATGCCAGAGTCCTGTCCCTTGGCAGAGGAGAAGGAAGAGAACAGGAGGGATGCGAGTCCTAGAACTTGCTCCTTTTGCAAACCTCCAGGATCCTCTGACACTGTAAATCCAACCAGGGACAGAGACCCCAGGTTGGAACACTGGGCTGTATTTCTTAAACGTGGTGTCACTCAATGGGAGGGCCCCTAGTCCTATAAAAGTCCCTCCCTCCAGAATGCCCAGGGAGGAGGAGCCAGTTGTCAATAAAACAGATCTGGCCAACCAGAAAGCAGTATGCAAATCACCACCGCACTGATTGGACACAACCTGGAAACCAGGACAGGAGTGCCAACCAATACCGTTGCGATAGGGTTTAACCCTTCCATTCTGTGCAAAGACCGTCTTTATTCCGAAGTTAAATTCTTTGCAAAGAATGTCTTTATATTCTCAGTTTATGGAGCTGGCAGGAAAGATTTCATCCAAGATTTCATCCTGGACGAACTGATATTCCAACTACAGAAAGCTCGCCTGGGCAAGAGAAAAAAAATCAGGTTGAACAGAAACTAATTCCTCTCTTTCCCAGAGTGTTGTTCATGACCCCTGATATTATGGTCAACATCTGGAAGGAACAAGGAGTAATTGCAGCGGTGCCTTCAGGAGTTTTCCGCTATTTACATATAAATAGTTCTGACCGGACCTGGCCACCAGCAATGGTTAATTTAATTTACTATCCCCTGGCCAAAGAATAGTCATTGGTTTTCCAGCACTTTTAACCTTGGTAGACCCTTGGGAAATAAAAATTAGATTGAGAGAAAATTACCAGTGCTGGAGAACAGTATAAAAGTGACAGTAACATATATAAACCTCCGGCAGGAGTGGAATAAAGTGGCATATTATTGTTTGCAGGCTCCCAAAGTTCCATATTTCTTGGGTGATTTACACGGGCACTGTTGTCTCACCCCCCCTGGAGTCATTCCGGAGGCTCCAGGCGGTCTCTCCCAAGGTACACATCCCTGTTACTGTCACCGAGGGGACACATTACCTGGCTAAGCAGCGAGGGATGTTTGGACAAAGGGCCATGAGAAAATGGGGCGCCACAAATTAGAATTTAAAGAGGTGTCAGGATATACAGGAAAGATGGACACCATCCCTGCCTCCGCGGTGGTGTGTGTGAGCGTGTGTGTGTGTGTGTGTGTGTGTGTGTGTGCGTGTGTCAGGAGGTATCTAGGTTAAGTATCTGCCGTGGCCCCAGCGGTCACTTTCACGTTTTCTATATAATTCTTCTTATTATTTTTTTTTACTTTATAACCATCTTTTTGTTGTTATTGCTTTGAGATATTCATGAGAGTCGGGCGTATTTTGACATACTTACAGGAATGCGACCCATTCCAATTAGGATCCCATTCTTGTGGTTGTACATTAATCTCCAGGATATACAGAGAACTCAAAAACACTTCACACACACACACACACACACACACACACACACACCCCTACAGCTATGTCTCTTCTCTGGACCTTTGCTTTGGGACTCTTCCTTTGCTCCTGTGGCCACCCCTCCCCACCTGTTTTGCCTGTCTAGCTCCTGATCTGCCCCCTGAAACAGACCAGGCATCCCTCCTTTAGGAACCTTCCCCCCATGACCTCCAGGCCAGAGGAGCACCATCTTTAACATCAGTGTCCTGAGGTGGACACTGATGTCTGCGTCCATGCATTCTTGCATCTCTCCATGTTACCTTCAGGAAACCATCATGAGACTGTAATGTCCTTTAAAGAATAGAAGAAGTCGGCCCAGGAAAAGCAGTCAGGATTCAAAACAAGGCGGAGGGAGACGCAGGAGAGTGGGGAGATCCCCACCTGACGTCCCCAACAGGACAGGCTTCCCGGCACAGGCTTTCCCTCTGCTGCACCAACCACAATTCTGTCCTTATTCTATCTGTATAATAATTTGACAAATGCACACACACACACACACACACACACACACACACGGCCACGGACAGAGGTGATCACAGTTAACTTTGGATGATTTCATTTTGACCAGCACCATTGTGAGAGGGAGTCACAGTGTTGGGGTGAGGGACACTGGGCTGCTGCAGGAGAAGGGGCCCAGGGTGCTGCACTGGATTTCGGGGGAGACAGAGGGACAGTATAACCATAAGAGATTTGATTTTTCAGGTCGCCTGCCGTGGGCCACGGGACCCAGACCCACTCCTGTGTTTCCCCCACAGCTTCTCAAGCCAACTCTGCTTATCTCAAGGTGTCTCTTGAGTGAGTGGATGTTCCCTTGCAGGCAGTGGGGAGAGAAGCTAAAGAGCAGGGTAAGTGAGTAACTGACAGCCAGATGTTAAAGAAATGGGGCGAATGGTCCTCACCAAGACAGCTGATGTGCCAGACCCTCTCTGAGTCGCAGACAGAGCTCTTTCAAACCCATCAGCTTCATCTCTCTGTCTCCTTCTTCCTCTTTAACGTCTTTAAAGATCTCCACTCACCAGTTATCCAGGTACCGCAGGGCAGAGGGAAGGAGCCTGAGTTTATGTTGATGCGACCATGTCAACGTTTCTTAGCATTCATCCTGCAACAGTTCACATGGACTATCTCCACTCAACGTCACGGCAGAGGGGGCAGTTGGTGTCTTTTCTGTTTTATAGACAAAGAAGGAAGAAACAGAACGAGAAGGCAAATACATTCAGCCAGTAAGTGTTAGAACCTGGATCGGGTTCCCTGTCTGTCTTTCCACTGTGTTTCCCTGTCTCCTAAAAATGGCTGCACAGTTGCTAAAGAAGGGAGAAGAGGACCGTGCGCACAGATATAGAAAGGAGGTGGGAGTCGGTACCCCTGACTCAGAACGGCCTTCCGGAAGTTAGTCGTTACCATACAGCACCTTTTCTTCCTCCAGAGAGCCAAACTGGAGCCGCTGCTGGAGAAACAGATAACCACGGGTTTGAGGATTTGCAGGACTCATTCTGCCATCCTCACCAGGGGTGTCAGACAGCATGGGGGGCGGTGTGGGAGGCAGGCTCGGGAATCCGGCAGATCCTGGTTTGAATCATGGCTCTGATTTACCACCCCAAACAGTTCAACTCTAAACTTCCCTTTAGAAATAATAATCATAAACATAAATTTAACGATTAGTCAAAAGAGGAGCAGCCTCTGTGAGTCGGGGAACAACTGTCGCTGGAGAATAATAACCCTAAATCTCCTTCCCCGGAGCCCTCGCAGCTCGGCACTCTGCAGAGCGTAAGAGCTCCATCTTTTAATTTCCTTAATTCCTAAAAATAAACTAAAAGCTTCTGGTGCCTACGAGACAAATATTAATTTTGTGAAAGAGACAATGTTGATCTTGGAGATGGTTTTGTGACCTTGGGCAGATGGCTTCGCCTCTGTGAGGCCAGAGGTCTGTGAATATGAGGGTGACCATCACCCACAACCCCTTGTCCTGTGGATGGAGGAAGAGAATGTGCGTGACACTTGGAGCTCCGCGTAGGCACAAGGCGGGCCTTCAGGGAGAGGGCGTGATGGTGATGGTGGTGACGTTAATGACAGCCAGGTTGGTGGTGATGCGGTGGCTCAGGCAGTGGAGGGGGAGGCGATGATGACCAAGACGAATACTACAGGAAGACAGCCATGAGCCGAGACCGTGATAGCACATGTTTTCTGGTGACAATGACACCGATGTGGGTGACACAAGAGAGGAAAAAGGAAAGGAAGTGTTAAGGTCTGTAAATAAGTCAAAAATAACACCTGGTATTTTGCCAGAGAAATGTTGGAGTTCGTAAACAAGTCTGGATGGTGCCTGGCAAAATGTCAGAGGGAGTGGTTTGAGAAGTAACAAAAGTGAGCCATTAAGTGTGGAGATTCCTTATTGGTTGATTGATGTATCTAGTTTATGCTAATTAAGATAAGCTGTGCAAAATGTATAAATAGCTCTGTTGCCCTACAATAAACGGCTCCTATTCCTGCTGCATCAATCTACAGAAGTTATTCGTCACCCCCCGGCTATTTTGCTGCAGCCGGACTGCGGCAAGGAAGGAGCAGAGAACAGGAGGAGGAAAGAAGAGGCGTCCGGGAGGCAGCAGGTGCCACTCACAGGCGACTGGTCTCACGGGCTGTGCTTGTCACTTTGCATCGCTGTGAACAGAACAGCTTAGAGGAAAGGGTTAATTTGGGTCCTGGTCTCAGAGGTTCAGTCCGTGGTTGGCCGACTCCATTGCTCTGGGCTGGAGGTGAGGCAGAGCATACGGCGGGAGGGGTGGCAGAGGGAAGCAGCTCAGGACACGGCCACCAGGAAGCACAGAGAGCTCCATTCACCGTGGACAAAATAAAGACCCAGAGGCCTGTGTCCAGTGACCTGCTTCCTTCAGCCACCCCTGGCCTGCCCCCAGGTACCACCCGGCTAATCCATTCAGGTGGGTTGATGCACTGATCGTCTGGTCATGACGCCTCTGAACATCCCTGCAGGACTCACCATGAGCTTTGGGGGAACCCCACAAATCCAGCCCACAAAGCACGCCCAGACCTAAGGTGCTCTGTCCCTCCATCGAGGACAGACCGCCCCAGGGGGAAATGCCAGCCACAGCAATGGACCCAGCCACTGCCATCCCTCTCCGCTGCTTCGTCCCTGCCCTCCCCTCTCGCGAGCGTGGGAGGGGAACTCTGTGTGAGGAGGATCCTTTACCCGTTACCCCCCGCAGCCAGGGGCTTCCTGAACAATGGCGCCAACATCATGAGGAACCACAAAATTCAGGAACAACTGAGATCCTCGACTCTGGGTGGACTGGGGCCGGCCTCGGAGGCCCCTGGCCAAATCCCTTCCTGGTATCATCTTCTTTTATGAGATGGAAATGGAGCCTCGTCAAGAGTCACGAGGACGTCAAGTGGGCGATTAAGATCATGGAGGCAGATGTGCCCCGAGCCCTCCCGAGTGCCAACCCTGAGTGTCTTAATTCCTGATAATTATAAAGTGCAGGTTGATCCTAATGGTTAAAAGCATGAATTCCGGCGAGTCACTGAAGCTCTCTCTGAATCTCTGCAGGATGAAATGATGCGTATCTAGTTCATGGCTTTAGTCAGCTGTGACCAAGAGACCTGACAAGAACAACACAGAGGATGAGAGGCTTATTGGGGGCTCGCGGTTTTAGAAGTCTCCGTCTCTAGACGTCTGACCCCGATGCTCTGGGCCCGGGGGGAGGCAGAGCATCATGGTGGAGGGGCGTGGTGGAGGAAGGCAGCTCAGGACAGGACCAGGAAGAAGGAGAGAGAGAGAGAGAGAGAGAGAGAGAGAGAGAGAGAGAGAGAGAGGAGAAAATAGAAACCCCAAAGTCACACCCCTGTGACGCACCCAGCTAAGGCACAGCAGTGGGCTAATGCCCCTGTAGGGCTGAAGGTCTCATAATCGATCTGTTCACCTCTGAACCTTCTTGCACTGTCTCACACATCAGCTTTTGGGGGGGACATCTCCTATGTAAGCCCCAACAGTAGTCCCACCATTATCAGATGGTACCAAGTCTTCATGGAAGTGACCTATGAGAAGGCTTCCATGTGGCATCTTTCTTGCAGTGGGCCTCAGTCACAGCTGATGTTGTTACCAGGCGGAAGACAAAGATTTCAAAATACGTCCCAAATGTAAACATTATCGTGTGAATCTCCTGCTTAAAACTTTCAGTAATTTCCTCGTAGCTGTAAGGATAAGTCCCAATACCTGCGTGCGGCTGGCAAGACCCTTCAAAACCTGGCTCCTGCCGACCTCTCTCCACAGATTAAAGCTGCCTCCAGGGCTCCATTCCTCCCTGGCCTCAAGCACTCCCCAGGTGGCCCCTAGGTTGATCCCCCTGAAACACTCAGCCCAGCACCAGGAGCTGCCCACGCCACGCGCTCACAGCCCCCTGAGTTTCCCCATCACAGCGCAGGTGGGAATCCCCGGGGTATTGATCGGTTTCCTCGATGACTTTGGATGGAGCTGGACTCCTGCTGGTTCCTCCTCACACCACAGTCCGTTTTTCAGGAACTTATAGCCTCCTGAGTAAAAGCACTGCCATCCCCGTAGAGGTGAGGCCCACAGAGTCGCGGTAGCCTTGCGAGTGGGCCGTCTGTATGACCTTCCTCCCGGGACAGCAGGGGCAGGAGTGGAAACTGGGTCCCAGCGGACCATCTCACGCTGTGGACCAAGTCAGGAAAATATTTCAGGCTCACTATGGTGTTAGCCAGTCAGAAAGGCCAGTGACAGGGCCCTGGACCCCCAGACCATGGTATGAAACCAAGAACCCAGGGACAGCTAGGAACAAATGACAGGTCACGCATGGCAAGTAAACCTGGAGACATTTCTGAGCCTGAAGGGAGGAAATTTTCTAATTTCATATAAATAGCAAAAAACCTGTTACGGCTTGGACCTGTCATGTCCCCTGTCAAGTTCATGCCGTAGGCAATGTTGAGAGGTGAGATTAGATGATGAGACCTGTAACCTCAGAGTGGATTAATCCATTTGGTGGATTACAATATGGATGGACTACTGGGTGGTGACTGTAGGCAGGTGGAACATGTTTGGAGAGGTCACTGGGGGTGTGGCCTGGACTCCACCTGTCCATGGACCTCCCCTCCCACTCACCCTCTGCTTCCCAAAGCCCTGCAGCCTTCTCCAACAGCCTCTTTAACCATCAGGCCAAGAGCAATTCATTTGGCTGGCCAGGGACTAAGCCTCTGAAACTGGGAGCCCCAAATAAACATTTCCTCATCTCATTTGTCTTCTCGGGTATTTTGGTCACAGTGGTGAAAAGCTGATTAACACCAACCCAGGGGCCATGTTTTACTAGAGTATTTGAGGTCATGTTTTGTGGGCCACCCTAAGGGGACTGTCTTGTAAGAACTGAACCAATATAGACACATAGAATGGAGGTAGTATTGGAGAGAAAGATCAGGATCATAACATTATTTAAAAAAAAAAAAATCCCTGGATCCAGCCAAACCTGAAGCTAACATCCTCCAGTATCTTCATTTATGCAAAGCGATAAATTCCTTTTTGTGGTTTTTTTTTAAGCAACGTGAATTAGGTTTCTTGCAGCCACAAAGTTTTGATGGGTACGTGATGGCGGATGCCAGTGTGTGTAGAGGTGGGAAACAGGTCCCACTTCCCAATCTCCTGACTCCCACTCCAGTGGGTTCGTTTCAACACACGTCAGACAGGAAAGATGTCCTGGTGGAGATGTCTTTTGTTTTGGCCAAAGAACAACGTTGCCAGCAAAGACCTGGATTTTGCTCCAAGAAACCCCTGCTTGTTGAGATATTACTAAAGGAGAGTATGTGCCGGAGGGAGGGACGCGGCCCAGGGATGTGGAAAGTCAACAGAAGAGCCCTGGAGGGCCAGATGGCGCCCAGGCAGCTGTGACTTGATAGAGGCGCTCCATTTGGCAGGACCAGGGAGAGCCCAGCACGGCGGCACCAATTAGCAGCCTCTTTGGAGAGAGGGTGATTAGAGCGCGTCCTGCCATCCAGCCTCATGCAGCCACTACAGATAATGGTTCTCCAGTCTCCGTAGTGACATGCAGACACGCTTTATATGATTTTAAAAGAGCAGAGCAGAACCGTCTGGAATGATCCCACGGTGCTGGAGGGACGGCAGATTGGAACTAATTCTCTAGAGAGCAACCTTGCCATAGGTATTAAAAACCTTTAAAATAAAATTTAAAAATAAAAGAAAGAAAGAAAGAAAGAAAGAAAGAAAGAAAGAAAGAAAGAAAGAAAGAAAGAAAGAAAGAAAGAAAGAAACCTCATGATGTTTGATTCTGGACTCATCCTCCACCCCTGTAAAAATCTACCCTGAGACGATAATCAGAGCCGCAAACACGGATTTCTGCAAAAAGATATTCTTCACACCATTATTTATAGTAGCAATAAAAGGAGGTGGAGGAAGCACCCAATGCCAAAGGCAGTGAATGAATAAAATACACTATGGCACCCACCCACAGGGTGGAAAATGAGGATACTATCAGAATTTGATTAGCAAGGGTCTTAAAGGACATGGGTCATTTCACCTACCATGGTGTATGAAAAGGCAAGACACAAATCTTATATGTGATGAACAGTAACTAAATACACCACGTGAGTTTTCACTTTTGACTTGGATTGGGACGGCAAGACGCTGGAGTTGGGGGAAATGCCCCCCCCCCACCTTTGTGGGTTTCCTGGCATTGGGCCAATTGTCTGGGGCCAAAGAAGAATCAAGGAGGTGGCAGAAGAGTCCCTGAGAAAATAATCACAGAGGTGCCGGGAGGTGACAGTGCCCAACCCTGGCCCTGGTGCTCTGGGACTCCCCGGGAGGAGGTCTGGGTGGAATTTGGAAGATGGGAAGTGCTGCTTCTTCAGGGAGCCTGGCCCTTGCCCCCAAGAGAGGGTCAAAGGCTGCAGCAAGACACTCTCCATCTCCCCCTCAAACCACACCAGTGAAATCGCCCTTCTCACTCCATATTTAGGGGATGTGAGACTCTCTCTCATCAGTCCTGCCTTATCAGACAGGGTCGCCACTCGAAATAGCAAGGGGTCACTTACATTCCAACATGAATTAATTCAGATAAAGCCAAATCTTGAAAATCCATGTCTCAGCCCCACTAGCCACCGGGTGAGCACTCAGAAGCCCCCCAAGTGTGCACCATGGCAGTGTGAGAGGATGGCGCGGACTCCCTGAGGTCCTGCTCACGGGACCCCCAGTTCCTAGCGCACATGCCTGGCGGGTCACAGTGGGTGAAAGCGAGAGCTGAAAGAGAGCAGTCAGGTGTTCACACAGGAGGCCTCGCTGTGTAGCAAAGAGAAGCTCTTGCACACACACACACACACACACACAAATACCCAGCACCACCGAGATCCAGCTGTGAATGTACCTGGTAAAGAATCAGCAGAGACAGTGAGGAAGGAGCTCTGACTTCTACGTGGCATCCAAACAGTGAGGACAACAGTCAGGACACAAGTCAGATCCACCTTCCCCGGATCAGAGCTGAACCAGAAGCCGGGCACCCCTGTCCCTGGGGCCAGGGTGCCTGGTGTGACAGAATTGGAGAACTACCACGCTTGGCATCTTTTCTCTTGACAGCTAGAAGAGTTTGAAATCCTGGCCATGTGCGTAGACGTGAGTGTTGTGAACCTTAGGGCTCCGGAGGACCCGTGCTCTCCTACCTCGGTGTACTTCTTGTCCCCTCCCTGCAAGGGACAACAATTCAGGAACTTCAATGTGAAACTCTATGAAATGGTACCCTAACCCACATTCCTACCTAGAAGAGGGGCTCATAGAAATGTTGAATTAACAAATAATCCTTAGCCGAGAAGGGCTACCGACAGGGAGCATCACTCATTCATTCAACAGATGTTTAATTGAGCACATAGTGGCTGCGAGGCACGGTTCTAGGGGCCTGTGAACAAAACAGAAGTAAGGCTAAAACACCTGCCTTCCCAGAGCTGGCCTGCAGCCCTCCTGGATGAACATGAGAATCACCTGGCGAGCTCTGAGGAGTCCCAGTTCTTAGACCACACCCTCAGAAACTCCGTAGTCCAAGGTGAGGACGAGGATTTCTTTATAAGGTTTCCCAGGGGAGTCCAGAGGTGGTCACCTTGGCAGTCACCTGAGAACTGCTATTCTAAACCAGGGGTTCTCAAAGAGTGGCCCCAGGACCAGCAGTAGGGGTGTCACCTGGGAACCTGTCAGACATTCAGCTCCTCAAATCTCCCCCCACCAGATGTGCAGAATCAGAACCTCTTGGGGCGGGTCCAGCGAGCTGGGTCTTAACCAGAGGTGAGTCTGATACCTGCTGACGTTTGGGAACCTCCACTCTGAGCACAGTCATCTGGAGGGGCGAGCTTAACCCTGCTCTCCGTCTTTTCCCAGGGCCCATCCGCGACAGGTCACCACACCCAGAGAGGAACCAGGTGAGCAGTGACAAGGGGGTACCGATGGCCCTCTCGTGGCCTTCCAAGTCTCTCTCCAGGCTCTCGGGGTGCTGGCTCGCTTACCTGGGCTCCTTGCCCCACCCAGTTTCCCACCTCTCCTCCCAGCTGCCGTGAGCCCCGCATGGCCACCGTCCCCGTGGGAAACTGCAGGTGACCTCTATCATTTTCTGCTGTCCTGGTCCCCCCGCAGGAGTGCTCAGAAAGGGCACACAGCAGTAGAGAGAGGCAGGACCCCGAGGGCACCCACAGAGACCCTCGTGTCCCCTGGCGCAGGGAAAACACCCTCCCTGTCTCGACATGACGTCACAACCCCCCACAATCCACTGTGGGGCACGCACCGCCTCTGCACACTCACGCCTCACAGTGATTCCCAGGGGTGTCTGCCTGGGGCCTCACCTGGGAGCGTTAAAAAGTCCTCACCCCAGGTAACTCAGGCTCTCTGGAGTCGCAGCCCAGGAGGGGGGTGTGGGTTGAAGACACCCCGGGAACCCGGCACGCAACGGGGGTGGAGAACCGCCGCTGGACCCCAGGGTCCTGCCATGGACGGAAGGAAGGAAGAGGTCAGTCTCTGCTTCCTCCAGAAAGGAAGGGACAAGAGGGAATTTTCCAAAGGCCCCAGGCACCTGGATTCGGATGGCCCAGACCTCCCCTGGGTGTTTCCTGCCCGTTTCCTGCCCGTGTCCTGCTCACTGGTCAACAACCACAGGGAAGACACCTCCACCCAGCCAGGTTGGGATCATGGGCACAGCACAACGGGGGGCGTCACCTGTGAAGGGCACTTGGTGTCTCGGGAAGCGACAGGGAGCGGGGACTGAGCAGGCAGGGCCTGTGCACGTGGTCAGGGGCGGGCTGCAGGGACACAGGGCTCCGCTGTGGATGCGGGGTGTCCACAGGGAGCACGACTCTGGCTGGCCATCTCCCTGGCTTGTCCAGGGGCCCCGAGGAGCGAAGCAGGCCTAAACCCACAATCAACGAAGCCGCAGACGTCACTCACGGCCTTGCCGAGGTTTGACAAAGTGCAGAGTGGAGTTGTGTCTGTCTTGCTCTACAACAACCACGAGAGGCCTCGTCTGCTGCTGGCTGTGAAATGGTTCGTGTGCAATGGGATGAGCTGTGGGCTCCAGGCCAGCTCCCCACCACCAGGGCCGCTTCCCTCTGTCTCCTCCTCTGTGCTCCATGTTAACTTTCTCCTGCCCTTGGCTTGTTAAACAGGTCCCTGCTTCCGCGAGGTGACGAATTTCACCTTTTCCAGTTCCTCTGCCTCACCCAGCAGAATGCGGGGGCTGCAGACAAGGGCGCCTTCATGGTGTGAAAAGTTCATCAGGTTTAAATTTCATATCGTGAGGCCCATCGCGCAGGTCCCACTTTGCACTTGCTAAGTGCGCAACCTGGGCCAAGGACTCAACTGCTCTGGGTCTCAGGTGGGGACCCAAGTCCCCATCCAGCTCACTAGATTTCTGGAGGCAAGAAAAGGAGGCAACTCTGCAACCCTGAGGATCTGACAAAGCAGCAGATTCTCAAGAAATACCGTCAATGGAGTGGAGAGGGGATCACTTTGACCATCTTGGTCAAGGGCAGCACAGGACATTAGCTTAAGGGACCCTCTCAAAACTCTAAAGTGGGCGCAGGAAGACGGGCAACCGGTGCAATTCTCATGCCCCAGGTGACCCTCCCACTTTTGAAAACAGCATTGGAGGGTTGGATTTGCCTAGAAAGCTAATCTCTCACATTTCCTGAGCGCTTATTATGGGCTAGGCATGGCGGTACAAAGGCAGGGGGAAAAAATATACCCAACTTCTACCCCAAAATACTCCGAGTTTATTGGAAGAAAGAGACTCAAACAAAACAAACGCAAGTTCCCATTCCCAACGGTGGAAGCCGAGCAGGGAGGGGTGAACTCTGTCGAGGACTGGGGAGGAAGCCTGGATATCAGGGAAGACCACTCAAGGAAGGAGGAATGTTTCAGTTGGGGTTCTGAAGGCTGCAGAGGAGCTCTCCAGGCCGATAAATGAGAAAGTATTAGGGGAAGGCGATCCCCAGCAGAGGGGGCTACAGGGGAAAAGATAGAAAAGCATGCAATACACTGATGTCTCTGGGATCTTGAAACCCCACTCAAAGGTCAGTCCCTGCGAGGGGTTTAAGATCCCAGGTCCACCGTTACTGTTTCTTTGTAAGTCATGAAAGCAACGAATGAACTCTGGAGCTGTTCTTACCAGGTGTTTCAGCCACTGCTACAGACCTCCCACCAATACAGAAGCAGGTACTTAGTGTATAGTCTGCATTTCTTGATAGTGAGGGTGACGCCGTGGTTTTGGTCTTCTTTCTTATTGATAACCATGGAATTAACTTGATGGCTAATTGGTTCCAATGCGTAAAACCAAGTTCGGTGAACAATGACTGCATCAATACTGAGTGTCTTGGGTTTTCTCTCCAGTCCTTAGTTAGCTGCCCTTGTCTTTACACAATTTACTCAGGAAGAGTAGCACCCAAGGGCACAAGAAGAGGCCCTCCCCAGCCTCTTCTTCTGCGTTTGGTGTCCAGAAAGCCGAGTTGGGTTGTTTGGTTTTAAGATTACAGGCCACCTGGGAGGCCAGACTTTTCTCTTTTAGCAGAAACTCAGAAGCTAATGTAGGAGCAGCTGCCAAGGGCTTTGGGCTTCACAGACTGTGGGAGTGAACCTCCCTGGGCTACTGAAAGGGATCTACTGGGCCAGATTGAGTGGCCGGACAGGGCTTCCTCCAGGGAGGCTCTTAGGACATGCTACATACGCTTCAGAGAAGTGGGCGCCCCTCCGAGTGGCTACTCTCTGCATCCCCCCTGGGTTGGCTCCACTCCTTATAACCCCTGCAGCCACCCCCACGTGACAGCTGTGTCCAGGGGCAGCTGAGCTCACTGACAGCCAGCTCTCCTGGGTGACTGAGGGAATGATCAAAACGCAGACGCCAAGACACATACCCAGAGGCCACTCTGGACAATTCAGTCTGACAATCCATCGAGCACCAGAGATTTATTTCTCACGGTTCTGGAAGCCAGAAGTCCGAGTTCAAGGTACCTGCATGATTAGGTTCTGCCAAGGACCCTCTCACGGGTGCAGGCAGCCAACTGCATGCTGCACTCCCCTTGGTGAAAAGAGGGCACTGATACTATTTGGAGGGCCCCACCCTCCTGAGGGCACTAATACCATTTGGAGGGCCCCACCCTCCTGAGGGCACTAATACCATTTGGAGGGCCCCACCCTCCTGAGGGCACTAATACCATTTGGGGGGGCCCCACCCTCATGATCTCACCTAAGCCAAATCACCTCCCGAAGGCGCTACCTCCAATACCATCCCATTGGGAGTTAGGATTCCAACCTGTGGATTTGAGGAGGACACAAACATTCATTCCAATGCAGAGTCCAGATGAAATTGTTCCATGAAATGGGAACGTGTCGGGGTGGGGGGGAACACGTTCTAAAATAATCTGTTATACACATGATTGAAATGGTCATGTGATCTAAATAAATTAAATAATAGAGACTTTCTCATCCACATCTCTAGAAGTTCATATTTTCACGTTGATAAAGAGAAAGAAAAAGGATTATTTTTTTTGCATCACTTTTTGCATCACTGTGACCAAAACACCTGACAAGAACAACTTAGAGGAGGAAACGTTTATCCCGGGCTCACGGTTTCAAGGGTCTCAGTTCATCGATGGCGATTCCACTGCTCTGAACCCGAGGTGAAGCAGCTCATCATGGTGGAAGGGTCCATGGCAGAGAGTCCAGCAGAGGACACTGCTCAGCTCAAGTGGGGTCAGGAAGCAGAGCAAAGGAGGGAAAGAGGGAAAGAGAAAAGGGTCTCCAGGAAGATGCAGCCCCCAGGGACCCACCTCCTCCAGCCACCCCCCACCTGCCCACAGTCACCACCAGTGACTCCATTCGCACCAGGACGGACCGACTTGGCTCCAGCCCTCGCGGTACCTTCCATCTTCACAGATTCCTGCATTAACCGCAGATTCGGGGGTCACCAGGTGAACGTCAGCTGCTGAGAAGTCACGTGGATGGAGCGTACCCCAGATGGGACACACAGGGAAGGGTGCGGCAAGTCTGTGACACCCATCCATCCATGACAAGCCCAATTGGAGGGACCATCAACAAAACACCTGACCAGTACTCTCCAAAGCTACCCAGGTCATGAAAAGCAAGGAAAGGCTGAGAAACACCACAGCTGAGAGGGAGAGTTGGGAGACATGACATCCAAGTATAATGTGCTGTGCTGGGGGACATCCTGGATCAGACTAAAAGGGGCAGCAATGGGGAAAAAATAATGGGCAAAATCTGCATAAAATCCCGAGTTTGCTAAGTACACTGTGGTGAAGGAAGATGCTCACCACAGAAGAATCTAGAACTGTCGATACAATCTTGGCAACTTTCCTGCAAACATAAAATTATTCCAAAATAACAAACGAGTTTTGAATTTAAGGTCACGGCGCTGTCATTCCCCACACTGGAAGCCGATAGGGACATCCCGGAGCTGTGGCCACGGCCCCTGAGCCTGCTCCTCTGCCCCACCCCCTGCTCCTCCTAAGGGAGGCAGGAGAACCCCGTCTGTTTGCACTGCTCCTCCACTCTCCTTATTTCCCCTTGGTCTAGATGTGCCTGGGATTTGTGACTATTACATTGCTGCCCTGTTCATACAGCCAGAAATCTTGATGGTGGCTTTTCCCACAGGTGGGCCAATAAACTCCCCCAAAGCAAAGATGGAGAGGTTCCTCTGAGCCTCTGAGATGTGCTCACGGCCAGCCCTGGCCAGCCTGAGGGAGACAGAGGAGAGGGGAGCATGCACCCCCCACCCCCGAGCTCTTCGTGGGCTGCAAGATTGCACCAGAGACCCTGCGTTCCCCACCCTTTCTCTCTCCCTCCAAGAAGCAGGCCCCGTGGTGTGGGCGAGGTGGACGTTTCACAAACCCTGTCCCCAGCTCTGTAGTTTTATTTCCCGAGGTTAACGGTCTAAATAAATAGGCCCTGTCTCGCCTCTGCGAAGCGGCTTGAAAAATGATGTTTTAGAGTCAACATATATCAGATGGGTACTTCCTTCCTTGGAAAGTTCTCCTTGGCAGAAATTCTCACTCTACCTAATGAACCAATATTAGTTTAACTACATGTTGTTAATTAAAAGCAGAGTTTTATGCAGGCTTTTTATTCCCCCCCCTTGGGGGGAAAGAAAAGAATGTTGTACTTCAAAGTTCCTGAAACAGAAACAGCATTCCCAGGATGTACAAGCCTCTCTTAATGGAACTGGGGAAATATCTCTGAAGGGGTGTCCTACTCTTGGGGACCTCGTTCTCCTTCCAAGCAAGATCGGACCACGGATAACTCTCCGTGGCTCAGGTCACTTAGATCTCCTGTGGGCAAGAAGACCTTTATCCTAGGTTCTCAATCTTCTTGTTTTCACCCCAAACCATGGTCCTGGTCAGTCAACGGGAATGGTGTGCGTCGGGAAACCAAAGCCGCCTCCGCTGGCCATTCCAGCCAGAGATTTAAAGAAGCGCCTTCCCTTGGGTGCTTCAAGGAAGAAGCCCCGAAATAAGAAGTCGATCAAAGGTAACTTGTTAGGAGGTGAAGGGTGTGTGCTTTGAGACAAGCTGCCCCTCGGCTAACTGGGGCTTGGCCACACTGGTACACTGGGGGCAGTGAGGAGCACACACCTCAGGTCCTCCATCCCAAGAGCTCGGTGGCCAACCACCTTCCAACTCCAGGTCCTTTAATTTCCAAGCCCTTCCAGTCTCTGGGAAGAGGGGACTCTGGTGACCTCAGGGAGCCTCTAGGCAAAGAGACACAGACCCCGGGAGTTGACAGTTGGGCCATCTTCCAGAAGGGGTGAGAACTCGGGGGAGGTGGCAGCCTGCCTGCCACTCGGCTCAGCAGTGGTCCCAGCAGAGATGGGGACGGAGCCCAGCCTGCCCGCCAGGCCAGCCAGTCCCTTTTCTGTCTTTGACAGCAAGAGGTGGCCCACCTGGGGTCCAGGACAGTGCTGTGTGACACAGCTCTGGCACCGCATGGGTAGGACTTGGATGCCGCCCCTCTGTGTGTGGTAAGAAAGCAGCTGCATCAGCAGAACTGGTCGTGCCACTGATGGTGACCTGGGGAGAGCACGTGGCCACTCTGAAACCCCACGTCCTCTCTCTTGTGGTGGGGAGAATAACATGCCGTGTCATCAGGGCCTGTCTTGAAGGAAAGCTGTTACGGCCTCCAGTTAACAACAGAGGAACTCGGGGGTCCATGTTGCCAGGAGAATGAAACAAGGCCATGTCCCCAAGAGGTGAACAGCATCTGTGATGGTCTCGATGTCTGTGTCCCCCAGAATTCACACAGTGAGGCCCTAACCCCTACTCTTAGGTACCGTAGGTGGAGCCTGCGGAAGGTAACTAAGGTTGGGTGAGGTTATGAGGGTGGAGCTTTGTCAAAGGCCTGAGAAGCCTTATCAGAAGACAAAGAGGCAGGAGAACTGTCCCTCTCCAAGGACACACACCAAGGACACAGCGAGAAGGCAGCTGTCCCCCAGCCAGGAAGAGGAGCCTCCCCCGACGCTGGACCGACCGTGAGCGTCCTGGCCTCTAGGACAGTGGGAAATGATGTCTCCTGTTTAACCAGGGCTGGGGTTGGTGACAACAGCCCTGGCTGTGACAACATCCTGCAAAGATTAGGCGCCGCACCTAAGGACTCAGCTGGGGAAGCCTCCTGAAGACCCAGCCCAGGAGCCTGGAGCAGCCATCCTTGGGTCTCAGGGAATTCTGATTAATGTAGGAAAACGGACTCTAGGTCCCAAGGGTGGCAAGAAACAGAGACTGAATGCAGCCCTGGATCCTAGTTCTGATCTTGGTTTTAGGAAGAAAAAAAAAAAAAGAAGTTTAAAATACATTTGGTGACAACTGCAGAAATTTGAAGGTGGACTCGGGGAGCAGGTGGTGGGAAGGAATCTGTGCTCCTTTGTCAGGTGGGAGAAGCTACCGGAAAGCCATCGTGGAGATTCAGATGCGCATACTTAGAGGGGCAATGTCGGGGTGTCTGACTTTCATTTAAAATGGTGAAGACGAGGGAAAATGCTCACAGGTGCTAAGCAGAAGGCTCCGGGTGTTTGTGACCCGTGTTTTGTGGACTTTCCTATGATGTTTGAAAAAGTTCATAGTAAGGATATTTAAACGTTTCTAAGGAATTCTTAAATATTCGAACATCAGAAAAGAGGACAACCTAACTGGAATGTACCTAGTTGTTTATATGGAACCTGGATCATTTATTTTTTAATGGAAACTTTTATTGCAATAAGGATAGATTCACATGCAGTTGTAAGAAATGATACCATGTCCCTGGATAGCGTTTACCTCGTTGTCCCCAGGGCTGCCCTTCTCTACTTTATTTCCTTCTAAAAACTGAGAAGCTTTGCTCTTCATGTGATTTGATCATTGAGAATCCGATTCATTTGAGAGCTTTGTTCACGGATGGTATTTTTCCCTGATGATTTTAAATGCTGCCTTGAACACAAGGCGCGCACGTGTGTGTGTGTGTGTGTGTGTGTGTGTGTGTGTGTGTTACAGGGAAGGAGGAGGGGGAGATGGGGTTCTGGACGCCCCTCTCTTACCTTACTGTCAGGCCTCTGCCCATCCCACAGGGTCTCAACAGATACCTGTGGAGAAAAAGCTTTGAAATCAGAGCCTCGACCCTTTTCTACTTCAGAATTTTCCTCCCTTCTCTCTGCCCATTATTCCTCTGAATGCTTTTGCAAAATAGTTTACTAAGTACCATCAAAGTCATTGTTTGTATTTTGATTGTAAAAGTGCACTATTTGGAGAGAAATTTACATGCCAATAAGATGCAGTCTTCTCCTGAGATGGAAAACATCCCGAGTCCAGGAAAATTGCTTTTACGAAACATCTAAACAGGGCGAGGTTTTATGCACTCGCCCCAGCACGAGAAGACTGCCCACAGAGAGCCCTGCGGGGCTGGAATAGGCCCTTCTGCCTGTCATCAGGTACGACTCCCAGGTGCCACCAGGTGTCCCTGCGGATGGGAGGGAGCTGCTGGTCTGTGCTCCGCCCAGAAACCCAGGAATGCCTGAGTCCTATCCTGTCAGTAGGCACAGTGAGCTTTACACAGCAGAGGCCATGGCAGGTGGCCGAGGGGGGACAGCGTGGAGATGGGAGCAGACATCCAAAAACGCCCAGGAGGGACCTCTAGAGGCACTGGGACCTTGTAGCTCGAGCACTGAGCTCCAGCAAGGGCTCTCCTTCCCCTCCATCATCCAGACCTTGGACAACCTGGAGGTGAGCCAAGAGAGACGGAGGAGGAGGAGGAAGACCAGCAGAGGGGGAAAATTCTAGTCTCACCTGCCTGATCCACTGTAAGCCAGAAAGAAGTAGAAATAAAAGAAGGAGAAGAAGAAGAGGTGGAGACATTGGTGGAACTGACACTAACTCTCTAACAGGAATCCCAAGAGGACAGTGAAAGAAGGAACGAGGCTCGTCGTCGTTGGAGCAAATGCCCGTTTATTGAGGAACAGCTCTGCATATTTATAGAGCCGGGGGTGGTTTGACAGTTGGCATGGGGTGCTTTTTTATTGGTGGGTAAGGATCATGTGAGCCAGCAGGGCTAGTCTGATTGGTGGGTAAGGATCATGTGAGCCAGCAGGGCTAGTCTGATTGGTGGGTAAGGATCAGGTGATCCAGCAGGGCTAGTCTGATTGGTGGGTAAGGATCAGGTGAGCCAGCAGGGCTAGTCTGATTGGTGGGTAAGGATCATGTGAGCCAGCAGGGCTAGTCCGATTGGTGGGTAAGGATCAGGTGAGCCAGCAAGGCTAGTCTGATTGGTGGGTAAGGGTCATGTGAGCCAGCAGGGCTCACCATTGGACGGCTCTTCTTGGGGGATGGGGAAGTTAGTCTTTGGAGCCAGGACGACTCCCAACAGACAGAGCGTGGAATTCCACCTTTAGGACACATTATTCCCTGAAACCAATTAAAACCACTCAGTGAACGTTACAGGTGCCCATCAATCAGGACAGCACCTTCTCCTTCCTTGGGCAGGGAGTCAGGAAGCTGGTCAGAGGTGGTGGACTCGGTGTGGGCAGGTGAGCTGACTCAGTTTCCCTGCCCACAACTGTTGATACACTATTTTGCCGAAGTCTGGCTGGGCACAATTCAGGAGCCACTTGTCAAGCAGAAACGAACTTTATTTTTAGAACACACACGCCACACCACAGGAGCTCTTCAGGAATTCCCTCAGAGCCCAACTGCCATCACGGGCTTCCCACAAACCTCTCAACCCCCCCACTCCTCCTGCTCTTGAGACCGATTGGCTGGGTCGTGTGGGCGGAGCCAAAAGAGTCCCCCAATGAGCAGCTCCGTGGTCTGAAAGGGCGGGGAAACAGCCCAATGAGCATCACCGCAGAGGAGCCGATCAGCTGGCAGCTGGAAGTTTGCTGGGGCCCCTTCGGCTGTGGCTCTCAACACTGAATTTCCTCTCTCACTATTCACATATCAAATATTATTTAGCAGAGATATCTTTGAAGGATTGGTTCCAGGACTCCATCCCACCTGCAACACCAAATTCTATAGACATTAAAGTCCATTATATAAAATTGTTTCATATTTGCATATAACTAACACATTTCAATCATTTCTAGATTGATTATAATAACTAATACAATATAAATGCTATGTGAAGAGTTGTTATACTGTGTTATTTAGGGAAGGATGGCAAAGAAAAAAGTCTGCACATTGTATTAGTCTGTTTTCTGTTATCATAATGAAGTACCTAAGGAGGGGTACTTTATAAAATAAAAAGGTTTCTTAGCTCACAGATCTGGAGAAGTAAGAGCATGGAGCTGGCATTGGTTGGGGTCTGTGGGGGTCTTGTGGCCATATCCAGCATAATAGCAGAAGGGTCATGGGAGGGAGAGAGTAAATGGTAAGACAGAAAGCCAGAGAAAAGGTAAGGTCCTGCCTTGTTCCTTTATAACAATGCTTGCCCAAGAGCTAACCCAGGTTCCCACAAGAACTACATGAGTCCCTTTCCAGGGAAGTGTCCCCAAAGACCTCCCACTAGGCTCCACCTCTTTAAGGTCCCTGCACCTCAACAAGACCACACTGAGGACCAAGCCCCCAACCTATGGAGCCCTGAAGGATAAACCACACCCAAACCACAGCACGCGTAAGCAGTACAGATGGAATTTTAAAAAATTATTTTCCATCCATATTTGGTTGAATCTGCAAATGAAGAGCCCACAGATATGGAGGCCTGAGTGTACCACCTGTTCTCACTGTTCATGAATTCACCTACTCACTAAGATTTCCTGTAAGCCCTCGGTCAGTACTTGTGGCCCAAAGGTCATCTTTGGACAGAGAAGCAAAAAAAAATTGAGACGGCCAACAGGCACACATTCCCGGCTGAGCCTGTTCCCACCTGCCTTTGAATTTCAGCCGATACGACAAATGAGCATCCTTTTTGCAATTTATCTAGTCCTGTGGTTTTTGTGGGTTTTGCTAGTAACTTTGCTGTTTAAAATGCCCCTCAAATGTCGTTCAGAAGTGCCGTCTAGAGTTCAGAAGCCCTAGACAGCGGTGATGTGCCTTATGGCCGTGTGTTGGGTAAGCTCCAGTCAGGCAGGAATTTCTGTGCTGTGAGCCGAGTGTTCAATGTTAGTGAGTCAACAGTGTGAATGAAAGGTGTCTGTAAGGAGAAGCACCCGCCCCGCAAGGTTATGGGTCGGTCTGCTGATGGAAATGTTGTGGGTCACAGGAAGCTCACCCTGGGTCTTCCCCGGGGGTCAGTATGTCCCACTGCCGTGTCCACAGTGACTCCTTAGAACGTCACCACAGCGAATGAGGAGAATCAACCGTCCCTATGAAGCTATGCCTTATGTTAAGGGCTGGGGTAGGATGGACAAAAAGAGGCAGCCCTGTCCACTTTGCAGATGGGCCAGACCCCACCATCAACACAAGTCAACACGCGATGAGGGGGAGAGACTGGACTGGAAGCCCAGAGACCTGGGTGGGAGCCCAGTTCTCCCACGAGACATGCACTGCTCAAAGGCAGAGGACACACCGCCTAATTTATCTGGACCTTTCTTTCACCTGCAAATCAGGGAGCCATTTGCCTTCTAGGAGAGAAGGGGACACAGTGGGCTCTTGGTGGGAACCCAACGCGAATGGTACCCCAGGACTCATGCAGGGCACCTGGGTAGCCAAATACAGGACCCCCTCCGTTAGGGCGTATTTCCTCATTCGATGGAACGTGTCGGCATTTGGGGTGTTTTCTGCATCTCTGCACTTTCGACAGGAGGAAGCTCTCTCCCTGATGCCTGAGAAGATATTCTGCTCCCCTGGGCTATTCTAGAAAGTTCTTACCTGTAAAGCCCTGGACCCTGATAAATCCATGCTGAAACCCAGGCCACCACAGGAGGCTCTGGGCCGGACAGTCAGTTAGAACTCTCTTGCTTTCACCCTGACTTTGCTGCCTGTTTCTTTAATCTTCCACCAGGTGGTTTGGACCTTTTTCAGAGTTTGTGTCTCCCCTTCTATTTAAAAAAATAAAAAATAAAGGAAGGAAGGAGGACTACACAACCACTGGGACTCCACACCTCCAGTGCGGGACCTGGGGCTGCAGACCCAGGGCGCCACCTTGCACTTGGTGAGCTGAAACACGTGGCGCACGCACCTCCCTTCAGCCCAAGTGTGACTCCAAAGTCAATTAATTTACGTTCAATTATTTATTCGGCTGTAATGCCTTCTCCAAATTACTGATAGATAACCCTACGAGGAGACGGAACCCAACCCGCAGTGCTAATGTGAGATGGTTTTATGGGCAAATCCCTGGCTGGCTGCAGGGGGCCCCCCCGGGGTGATTTAGTACAAGGAAAGCCAGGCGATGGGGGCCCCTGTTTAATTAGCTCTTTAACTTATTTAATGATGCATCCTGGGTGTCGAAAGCTGTTATTGTTTAAGGGTTTAATGTGCCATACGATTCGGGGGAGAGGAGACTGGGAAAGAAAAAGGTAAAATGCTTTCAGGACCCAAGTTCTTGGTGACAACGACTCTGCGCCCCAAGCCATCCTGCTGAGCACCCCTCGCCTTCTCCTTCCCCGTTTTGCACGTCAGGTTTTGGGGGGAAAATCTTTTTTTTTTTTTTTTTTTTTGGTAACTTCACACAGCAATCGCCCTCGGAAGTTCACTTCCCAACCTGACAGTTACGTTAGGTCCCGCTTCCTGTCTCAGCACATTCAAAATCAACAAGCAGCTATTTTTCTCCCCTCTCGGGTTGTTCTTAATTTGGGGTAAAAGTCAGTCCAGAAAAGAGCAGCAGGAAATGAGTTATTTGGCTGTTAACTGAACTTTCTGTGCATTTCCAGATCTTATTGTAAAGCACAGGTACCAGCTGAGTCTCGGGACCCTGGGGGTCCCCCTTCCCCTGGGGTCCCCTGCAGGCATGCGTGGCTCCTCCACTCTCTGCAGAGCAGACCTGTTCCCAGTCCCTGCTGGGAGAGAGTGGGAATCAAGTGCAGCTGCCTGTCCTCTGGGGCCCAGCACGTGGTCCTGGTGAGCAGGGCAGGAGGGTCAGGCGCAAGCCACTACTGTTCCCTCTTCTCTGTCCCCACTGCCAGCAATGCCAAAATATCACCCCCAGGACAACACAACAGTCAACCAGCCCCTGCTCACCAGGACGAGGTGGCCTGGTGGGGCCCACTGACTGGCATTCCCGGGCTGAGTGTGACAGGCAGGTGTACACAGCGGGGACATGGGGTTAAGGGAATAATTCTAAACTCTGGGCCCACTGAGCTGATCCCCACGTGCTTTCTTCTAAAAAGCAATTTTCCCACAGCCCCACCTGGCTTATGTCCACAGGATGCCTCAGTCCTCAGCAAACAACCTGCTGTCTGCAGGAGACACGCAGGCCCAGGTGCAGATTAAGAAGAAGACGACTCACCCTGAATTCCGGAGGACCTTGGTGACCCTGAGGCAGGCGAGATCCCAGAACTCAGGGACGTGAAGATAGTTCCTTCTCACCATAAAATCTGTAAGAACAGGTTCCAATTAAAACTAGTCCACGTTGACAAAGTGACCTGGAGTGGTCAGGCCCTGTGACAAGTTTCCAGATGGAGCTTCTTCCCAGACAGGAATCCTGAAATTCCTCAGAGTGATGTGGAGTTCACTAACCACTGACCTTGAGCTAGTGGCTTTCCCCGCCTCAGCGTTCTCATCTAGAATGGGGATGATCACAGCATTCTTGCAAGGGTCCAATGACACAGTAAAAATAAGCATCATCATCATCACCATCAACGCCATCATCACCATCACCACCATCACCAACACCATCATCACCATCATCACCATCACCATCATCACCATCATCACCATCACCACCATCACTACCACCACCATCACCACCATCAATACCATCATCACCATCACCACCTTCACCACCACCACCATCACCATCATCACCATCATTACCATCACCATCATCACCATCACCACCATCACCATCATCACCATCACCACCATCACCATCACCATCATCACCATCATTACCATCACCATCACCACCTTCACCACCACCACCATCACCATCATCACCATCATTACCATCACCATCATCACCATCACCACCATCACCATCATCACCATCACCACCATCACCAACACCATCATCACCATCATCACCATCATTACCATCACCATCATCACCATCACCACCATCACCATCATTACCATCACCATCATCACCATCATTACCATCATCACCACCATCATCATCACTATCATCACCATCATCACTACCATCACCATCATCACCATCATCACCATCACCACCATCACCACCATCACCACCATCACCATCACCATCATCACCATCACCACCATCATCACCATCACCATCATCACTACCACCACCATCACCACCATCAATACCATCATCACCATCACCACCTTCACCACCACCACCATCACCATCATCACCATCATTACCATCACCATCATCACCATCACCACCATCACCATCATCACCATCACCACCATCACCAACACCATCATCACCATCATCACCATCATTACCATCACCATCATCACCATCACCACCATCACCATCATTACCATCACCATCATCACCATCATTACCATCATCACCACCATCATCATCACTATCATCACCATCATCACTACCATCACCATCATCACCATCATCACCATCACCACCATCACCACCATCACCACCATCACCATCACCATCATCACCATCACCACCATCATCACCATCACCATCATCACTACCACCACCATCACCACCATCAATACCATCATCACCATCACCACCTTCACCACCACCACCATCACCATCATCAATATCACCACCATCACCATCATCAACATCACCAGCATCACCACCATCACCACCATCACCAACACCATCATCACCATCATCACCATCACCATCACCACCATCAATACCATCATCACCATCACCACCATCACCACCATCACCACCATCACCATCACCACCATCAATACCATCATCACCATCACCACCATCACCACCACCACCATCACCACCATCACCATCATCACCATCACCATCACCACCATCACCATCACCACCATCACCATCACCATCACCACCATCAATACCATCATCACCATCATCACCATCACCACCATCACCACCATCACCATCACCATCACCACCATCACCACCATCACCATCACCATCACCACCATCACTACCACCACCATCACCACCATCAATACTATCATCACCATCACCACCATCACCACCACCACCATCACCACCATCACTACCATCAATACCATCACCACCTTCACCACCAACACCATCACCATCATCACCATCAATACCATCATCACCATCACCACCTTCACCATCGCATCATGACACTCCCTCCTTCGTGATGGGAATGACGTTTTATTAGCTCTCCTCCCTCTATGGGAAAATGCTAGGCAGTGAATCAACATTTGCTGAATGAATAAACTCAATGAAAGGATGTACAGTATAATGGGAAAAACCTCCACAAGATGCTGCACTCAACCTTGAGTCCCAACAGACCACTAACGGTGACAGCAGGAACTGCTGAGAGGGCCAGGTGACCTCCTTCCCCTACTGTGGCAGGGTGGTGGCTTTGGATAGACCTCTGCTGCATTAACTGCTCTCTCTGCTCCTTTTCTTCCCAGACACTGCTGAGGCCCAGAGGGACGCTTGCCTGGATTGACGACGTCACTCTGTCAACGAGAGAAAGCCGAAGGGAAAAGACTGGGGCTGCCAGACCCCACACAAGGAGCCCACCTAAATGTGAATTCCAAACAGACAACAAAAGAATATTCTAGCATGTCTCCAGTGCGCACGAGCCTCTATTGTTGCTGATATTTTGTTTTGTGGCTGAGTCTGGCGATCCTTCAGGATTGCCCCTGCCCCTGCTTGGCAGAGGAAACGTAGGTAATTTAGGAATTTCTGTTTGACCAACTTTGCTCAGAGCTTCTCTGTATTAAAAGGGATAAAACAAGACCACTATAAAGCCAAGGATCTCCCTGAGAAGAAATGGATGTAGCCTCAGTGAGTTGACGTTTCCATCGCTTGATATCTGCCCTTTACCCGCCGACCTGGTTGTCACAGGATGCTGGCCATCAGAGTGTCTGGTCAGCAGAAGAATCACAGCAAGGGCTGAGATTTCACAGAGGGAAGCCAGGGCATTATCAGATCCCCACGGAGATCGCCATGTTTTAATAAACTCTTCCCAAAACTCAGCGGGCATTTTACGTGTACTAATTACCGCCCGGGAACATCTTAGTGTTTAGGATACAGGGAGACATTCCCCAGCCCCATAAGACTATACGTCAAACCCTGGCATAGCAACTTCATCTATAGAACAATCCTACGAAATAGAAGTTGAGGTGCAGAGAACTGAAATCCAACTCAAGGCTCCAGAATCCCCATTTCTTACCAGGGTAAAGGAACACTTACAATATGACCTAGTCGCCAGGCTCTTGGCTATTTCCTCTGAACAAATAAACACTGAGGTTCATACACGTGTTGCCTATGTGCAAATGTTAAAGCCTTTTTGTTCGTAAGTACCCCCAAATAGAAATGTCCTCGGGTGGGTATCGGGTTACATGAACAGCGGTACCCCCCCCACCGTGGAATACCACCCAGCCAAGAAAAGAGCAAACTGTTGATGCAAACAACTGAGATGAAGCCCCAAGGCATGCTTCTGAATAAAAGAAATTAGTCTCAAAACGTTATTTCCTGTGCGGTTCCATTCCTATGACGTTCTCGGAAAGATAAAGCTATGCTAAGAGAAAACGGATTTGAGGTTGCCAGGGGTCAAGGAGGGGGTTTGGAGTGGGATAAGAAGGGAGAGCGTGAGCCAGCTACCTGGGAGAAAGGAAGGACAGACGGACGGACAGACGGACTGAAGGAAGGAAGAGAGGAGGAGAGCCTGAGTTGGCCAAGGTGAGGGACTGCCCTCTGTCTGATGGTGGTGGCTCAGACATGAATTTTGTGCCTGTTCAGTTATGGAACTCCACACAACACAGAAAAAAAGTCAATTTTAGTGTTCGATAATTTTAAAAATAAAATTAACTTTGAAAAAAAAATGGAGGCAGCAAACTTGAGACCCAAAGCTTTACCTCTGCAACCATGCAAAACAGCTCCTGAAGACAAAGGAGCTGTTGGAGGTGGCGGGAACGACGACAGGTATGTGTTAAAATCCCTGCCGTCTCCATCGTGTATATGTACTGAGTAGTATGGAAACACAGCCAGGGGTCAAGTGCATCCTCTGTGTACGCAAAGACGCATCTTGAACATGTATATATTGAATATTCTATATCCACACATAGATTTGGGGGTTTTTCCTCTTCTGAGAGTGTACCAGAGCATCTGGGGAGTCCTGTGGGAGTACCTTGAGTTTGGGGCCTCTGGCGCTCCATTTCCTTAATTGCTCAGTGCCCCAGACCAGCGGGGAGCGCGGCCAATCATCTCTACTAACAAAGTCACCGCTGATGGAAGCCGCCATTTTCCTGACCTCCCGCAGGGAGACTTTCCAGTCCCCCTAACGGCCTGCGCCCAACCCTGCCAGGAGTCCCAGGTGCATCCACACTGGCCTGCTGCCTCGATGGCCCCTGTCAGTGTCCACTGGTCACCTCGCACTCAATGTGGCTGAAAGGCACTGGCGACTTCCTGTCTCCTATAGAAAAAAGAAAAACCTCCAAATAAGTTCAAATTTCCTTTCCCATCTCAGTAGGTGGCACGAGGTTCCCCCAGCGGCTCCAAACAAAACCGGACATCACTCCGGGCTCCTCCCACCGCCGGTCCCACCCTCCATCAAACCCACAGCCTCTGTCCATCCTCCCTGCGCTCCCCTGACCCTGGTCCCCACCTCCCAAGACAGAACGGGGAGGCCTTTGCTTGGACGTTCTGGATTTCACACGTGGCCTTGATCTGCAGAGCGAGCTGCTCCTTAAATGAAAACCGCCTCCCGCCATCACACCCCGCACGGCTTCCTTTGTCACATCCAGGGCCGTCCTTGCCAGACCATCTCTGATTTGTCCCTTGCCTGCTTCTCTGGGCCCGTCTCTTGGCATGTCCCATTACTCAGGCTCAGCCACCTTGGCCTGGTCACTGTGCACTCCGTAGGACCAGCCCAGCCCTGCTCCGGGGCCCCTGTCCCCACCGAGCCCTGGGTCTGTCTGAGCCACTCCTCCCCTGGAGCCCGGCTCGCCTCTCCTTAGCTCTGAACTCTTCCCACGGGACCTCTGTGACCACCCGACCCCAAAGAGCCCACGGCACACTGAAATCCCTCTCCTTAGCTCCCCCAGGAACCCAGTTATCTTTATTCATAGAAACACACAGCCCTCTGTTCACAAGCCTCACAGCACAGGGCTCCTGTCTGTCTCCGTCTCGGCGATGGCCTCGGCACCGGGAAACGTGCCCCGCATCTGTGCAGCCCATGTTTGATCAACAGTGGATTGGAGGGGAAGCATGTGCCGCGTGTGCCAAGGAAAATAATTGGGAAATCTTTGCAGAAACTCTCGCCGGCTGCCTAAGCGGGCTGACAGATGCCAAGAGACTCATTGAGACGGGGAAGGAAAAAAAAAAATCCTAAGGTACAAACGAGCTCCGTGAAAACCTAGAGCCCAAGGGCAAGAGTGACCTTATCTTTGTGTTGCAGCGCCAACCCTGAGCTCTTAGGAGCCTCTTCCCTCACCAATCAGGCCCCTTTTCCGAGAGCAGAGACGGTGGCAGGGATTCAGGAAATGAATTAGTGTGTTTATTGGGGCCACCTCCCCCGAGACCCACCACTTGTCTCCTGGAAGTTACATCTGTCTCCAAAGGAGGGAAAGAGCCTCTGGGATGGGCAATTTACCCGGATGAACTTAACATATCGGACGATGTTGATTTATGGTGACAATTAAGAACATATTACCAAAGTCTATTTCACCATGAACTTCCTTGGGGACAGGATAACTTTTAAATCTTCTGGCTGCTCCCTCCCTCAAGGCTTGGATCTTGGCTAAGGACTTAGAGATTATAAATTTAACCAAGGATGAAAAGTGCAAGGAGAGTCTCCAACAGCAAATAATGAGTCTAACCAGCATCTCAACTTCTTGGCAAGATTCACAGCGCCTCTCCGCCTGCAGCCAGGGGATCTTTTATTCTGAAGTTTATAGCCTCTGTCACTTATGTTTTTAGCTCCAGATGTGAGAGTCTGGCCCTTGGATTCTTCACGGAAGCCAGGGTGTCTCCCTTCGGCAACACTTTCCTTCTGAGAACAGGAGAGACCAGAAAGCAAGGGCTGTCATTTCCAGAGACCGAGATCGGTGGCTTGAACAAAGCGCTGGAGATACAGTTCCCCAGATGCACACTTGTCTGACCCCAAATCCTGACGGCTAGATTTCCAAGACTCTGGCTTAGAAGAACCCTGGGACTGATTGGTTCTCTGACTCTAGACTTGGAGTCTCACCCCTGGTACAGCTGAGTCACCTTTGTGATCGCCCATCCACGGCAAAGGAAGAAGGGCAAAAGCTAGTCACTGTCTACTGACCGTTGAAGTGACAGAATCTGAGAGCCAATCTCATCTGGGTCAAGTGTTCCCAAAGCATGGTCAGGGATGGCCTCCACCAGCATCACCTGGGGTACACTTATTGGAGGAAAAGCCCCCTACGCCAGACCTACGGAATCAAAATCTATGAGATTGAGGCTTGGGACTCTGCGTCCTTTACCTGCTATAGAAATTCTTCCTATGCATGCTAAACTTTGGGAACCTCTGACCAAGACTGGTTGGGGTGGACGAGAGCCACGTGGGACAGCTGGTCCAGGTGGAGACCTCAGACATCACTCCGAGCACCTCCCTCTTCCTTTGGTTATTTCCCTCTGAGAATGTAACCCATCATGGGAGGCCCCCCAGACAGAAAGGGAGATGAAATCTATTTTTTTTTAGGATAGTTCATCTCTGAAACGTTTAGCCTCCCTTTGACTACCTCCTAACAGGACAGCCTTTCCATACAACCCTGCTGCTGCAGTTTTGAGATGAAATATGGATCACACTTATACCTGGCGCTGTGCTACTTGAGAGACTATTTCCATAAGCTAAAATAACTTGAGAACTCTACAGGCAATACTTCCTTATCTCTTCCTTATCTGTTTTCACCCTCTCCAAGGGGACTGTCATAGAAGGGCTGCGTCCCCAGACAATAAATACCATGAATACCAGAATATAACTGCAAATGAGAGTCCAAATTTTCCATATCACCAGGTCACGAGACCTTCAGAGACCTTCGGAGCCTGGCATGAACCAAAGGGTTAATGTTCACCCAATGTAAAGAGCATTATTCACGCACACACACACAAACCTGGGGAACGTCCTTTTTGGCAGGTGCTGGCAGAAGATGGTGGATTGACAGGTACCAAGTCTACCATCCTGGGCACCCAGATCTTAACCACCATGTTCTGAAAGTATTTAGAAACCCCAACATCCATCCACAACAATGCACATATTTCTCTCCGGGGTGCATTTCTATAACATGAATCGGATGCGACATGGCACCATGAGATGATGATGGGGATGACCTTTCTTGGGAGCCTGCTTCATGCTCAAGATTTTCACATGCACCCACAGTGTTAGGAGTGAGGTCTAATTTTCTAAATCTCCGTTTTTCCAGATGAGATGAAAGTCAAACCCACGAGGGACTCACCGAGGTCTGCAGCAGAGAAGCCAGGGCGACTGGATTGGAAATCTGAACACCTCACTTCAGAGGCAGCCGTTTCCAAAAAGGACCCGTGGTAAGTGTTCGAGCTCATCGGACCATGCAGGACTACACGTCACGACCCCTCCGCTCTGCACTGTGCCAGGAAAGCAGCCGTAGCCCATGGGAAAGGAGTGGGCGCGGCTCTGTGCCAATAAAACTTCATTTAGAGGCAGTGAAATTCGAATCTCCTAGAATCTTCATGTCTTAACATATCATTTGGGACTTTTTCCCCCCAACATTTTAAAAACGTCAAAATAATCTGCACATGGTCCACTCTGGAACGGGTTTGGGGCTGGATTTGACCTGCAGCCTGCAGTTTGCAGATCTGTCCAGAGAACAGATTCTTTTAGGTCTGGACCCTGCCCTTCTGTGCCACGTGTGGTCCTGAGGTCATGGCTGGGCTTCTGCGTGGCCCGCTCCTGCTCACCAAGGTTGCTGCCTTGATTGACAGGAGGCGGGCCCTGATTCACATGTCCCTATTTCACCTGACATTTATTGACCCATGCTCGGGGCTAGATACTGGGGCCACCACATTCGGTCTGCACTGTCACTGAGCTAATACCTCAGTGGGAACAAGGGACAAATAAGCAAGGACTCTACTTACAGGACAAGGAACTGGGATGAGGAGGTGAGGCCATGTCACGGCATCCCGTGGAAGCGACTTTAGAAGGACATTTGGGCACAGGCGGCTCCATACCAGGAGAGGTCCTCCATCGAAGCCAGAGGGACACAGAGACTGAGCCTTCTAAGAGTCACGTGCATGTAAGTGTTTACCCACAGGCTGTAGAAGACTCTGTTCCCGGCTGGTGGTACCCTTGGGGGGTGTTGGAACCTTCAGGAAGGGGTACCCATTTGGAAGACGTGGTCATTAGGGTGGGGTGCCCTTGAGGCGTGCATTGGGACCCTGGTGGGTAGGTCTCTCTCTCTCTCTCCCTCTCCCTGCCTCCTGGTCAGCCCGAAGTGAGTAGAGCTTCCCTCTGTCACATGCGTCCATCGTGAAGTGCTGCCTCCCTTCAGGCCCAAAAGCAACGGGACCAAGGGACCATGAACTGAAATCTCTGAACCAGAGAGCCTTTTAAGTTGTGAATCTCAGGAATTTTGTCATAGCAACAAAAACCTGACTGATACATACACCTAATAACACGATAAGGTACAGTGACATCCCACCACCTTCGCCATAGGACCTAACTGAATCGACCGTCACCTTTTTCAGGCCCACTCACACCTTGCTGGTGGGACTGCAAATTGGTGCAACCACTCTGGAAAGCAGTATGGAGATTCCTCAGGAAACTTGGAATGGAACCACCGTTTGACCCACTTGTCCCACTCCTTGGTTTATGCCCAAAGGATTTAAGAGAGCATAGCACAGTGATGCAGCCACATCAATGTTCATAGCAGCTCAATTCACAACCACTGAGCTATGGAACCAACCTAGGTGCCCTTCAATAGAAGGATTTTGGGGATCGGCTTATTTCACTTAGCCTGATAGTCTCCAGTTCCATCCACTTACCAGTAAATGCCATAATTTCATTCTTGTTTATGGCTGAGGAATATTCCATTGTATATATGTACCACATTTTCTTTATCCATTCACCTGATGAAGGGCACCCAGGTTGGTTCCATAGCTTAGCTACTGTGAACTGAACTGTTATGAACATTGATGTGACCCCATCTCTATAGTATTCAGCCCCAATGTTGTGTCATGAAATGAATATCTATTCCTAAAAGCAAACCAGTCATCATACATGGGTTCCTAGCCTTTCATTAAAACATAAGAACGTGAGTTGCTGTGAGCACAGTGGGTGGAAGAGGCAAATGCCCAGCACTCATGGGCACTCAGTCACACTGGATCAACCAATCAGGGTTGTCCCACATAACCTGCTGCCGTGAGGAACACTTTCCTCGGTGCCATCCAGTACCATCGCCACTAGCCGCACCTGGCTGTTGAGCACTTGAGACACAGCCAGCGCAATGGAGGAACTTGATCTTTAATTTTGGCCCATGGCCGCCATATTGAATAGCACACCACTCTAGTCTGCACTCTCCCATCCTGAGGTGGCCATGTGTGGTTGTCTCACACTGGTGCCGCTGTCCTTGGGGCTCACATTCTCCATGTTCCTACGGGCTGAGGTCAACCTTGATAAATGGCTCAGAGGAGCCTCCATGTCCCTGGATGAGGACCGTGCCAAGGCTCCTGGGAGACCCAGGATCTGAAATCTCTCTTGTCCCTCTATAAGTCCAAATCTGGGTCATGGTAACAGCTACCATTGATTACATTCTTACCGTGTGCCAGGGTCCATTTTAGAGCTTTATCTCCCTTCCTCCTATTGGAACTCTGTGAGGTAGACACGGCCATCATCCCCTTTGTACAGAAGGTAAGAGGAGGCTGGAAAGCTGTGTGTCAAGAATCCCGAGATTCATAAACAGCGGGTCCTGGATTTGAACCCAAGCGGGCTGAGTCCCAGATTGATTCCGGGTCCTCCAAGTTCTGTGCCTGGTTCTGGGTCCTCCAAGTTCTAAAGAAAGTCCACGGACTTACACAGAAGGGAAGAGTGGAGGAGGCTCCCACAGCTCACGTTGCCAAAGAGATCACACTTTTAAATGGGAAGAAAAACAAGGGAACTAGATGGCTAAAGTCACCCAGCATCTCACCCCAACAAGAATCCACCCAGGGAGGTCTCTCCCTCCTCCACAGCCCACTCCCTTGTCCCTGCAGCTCTAGATCCACAGCCTGGGAAGGACCATGTCATTGGTTGGACTTGTCCAAGAGCCCGTCCTCTCCTCCAGGACTTATGGAAGATGCAGACTGGCCTCTCAGCTTCTAGAGCAGGTGAGATGGGTGGACGCTGTGCAGACAGATCATCATCGGCACCAACCACCCCCACCGCTGACCTCTGATCAAGGCTAGCCCTAGCGGGCCACGGTGCACCTTGCGCTACCAAGTGTTGCTTCTGGTCAGCTGAGCACAGCCGGACTCCAGACTCCTGATCTGACCCTAGAGAAAGCACCATTCAGGTTTATTTCTTCTTCAAGGGAACATTTCCCATGCTACCGTCACTCAAATGCTACGGTCACGATTTTCAGTCGTATGGGGGCATCTATTATCTGCTTAATATTTGTCTTCAAAGAGATCCTACATTTTTATTGGATTTAACAAGAGACTTTCTATTACTTCTGAGAATACGGGGCTGTGTTTTGTCCCCGAGTGGTCACTAAAATCAGCATAAAACCCTGAAAGGCTCTCAAGTTCGCCCAGGAACCATCCAAACACATCTTCCGCTCTAGGAGAGGCTGCTGAGTCTAAAATATCACCGTCCAGTTTCCCGTGAGGTTCCGGGGTTGGGGAAGAGTGGTGACGTCCAGAGAGAGCGGAGGAGGCTCAGCTGTCATCCCCAGCATTCAGAGCTGGGGGCCCCTGGGACATGTCCCTCCGCATTCTCTCTCCTCCCTCCTTTGGTTTAACCGAGCCCCACGGTGCCTTTGAGCCCCTCCTCGCCTCCTCTGGTTACCCAAAATTCTCTTTAGGATTAACATGGGCTCCCTTCTAAGAAACCGGCAACAGTCTGTTTATGTGCATATGTGTGTATGTGCGTGTGCGTGTGCGTGTGTGTGTGTGTGTGTGAGTGCGTGTGTGTGTGTGTGTGTGTGTGTGTGTACAAATGAACAAATACGAGCCTTCTAAAAAATTTTTTTAAAAAAAATTAAAAAGACAAGAAAAGAAGGGAGGGAGGTGGGGGGAGTATGAAACTAGAGAAATTTTATTCGGAAGGGACCAACCCCTTTCCTTGCAGTTAAAGCGAGGAGCAAACCTCTTTACAAAGCACACCTCTACCCAGGACCACCTTCGCCCTGCGAGGATGTAAACGCTGCATAAAACCACCTTCTCTCTGCACAGAGAGCCCTGTAAACAGACCTGCTATGACTGCAAAGCAGGAGGGCAGTCGGCAGTTGGCAGGACAAAGTCCTTTGAAGGAACCTGGGAAGGATGCGCCTGCCCTGTACCCTGCTCTCTCTCTGCATCCCCTTCCTCCCCTCCCCGCCCTCCTTCTCTCCTCCTCCTCTTCCTCCATTCTCTCCTCCTTTCTATCTCTTCTAGAAGAGGAGGGTGAGCAGGAGGCCATGGGTCATTCTGGATCCCGTTGCAAAGATGCTTTCTTGGTACAAGAGCGAGCTACTGGGCTGGTCTCCCTAATCCAGGGCTACCAACAGCAACCTCTCTGATCGAGAAGGGGGTGGGCCGAGAGAAGTCCTCAGAGTCTTCCTGCTCAATACAGTTGATTAAATGAGTTTGTCCATTAAGTAAGAGGCCACACTGATGCAGACCAATACCCACGCCAACACAGCGAGAGCCTGACACAAGGAAATTCAGACAGGGAAGGGCTCCCGAGCCAGGCAGGCGCATCGGCATTGAGTGCCACCCGAGTTCAGCAGACGTCTGTTGACCCATGAGCTCCGAGGAACCAGAAAGATTTCTCAGGATTTTATAAAAACAGCCGACGCACTTCACCAAAAGATGCTCAGACCTTGGGAGAGCTTGAAGGGCTCTCTGACTCAAAAGACCTTTCCTCCCACAGAGTTGGAGGGAAAAGGGATGTTCCCATGCCCCAAAGATGAGCAAGACGGCGGGGTGCGCCAAGTGGGCTCCGTCAACCTCCCATTTCTCAATCATTCCAAAGCACCCAAAGGACCAAGAAGATGGGAAACGGGATTGGAAGCCCCACCCTGGGCTTGCACGAGGAGGCTTTCGGATGGTCAAAAGGACACTGAACTTGGAGCCTAAAAAACTGGGTGGGGGCCAGGCGTGGAGGCACACGCCTGTAATTCCGGTGGCTCAGGAGGCTGAGGCAGGAGGATTGCAAGTTCGAGGCCAGGCTCCGAAACTTAACAAGACCCTGTCTCAAAAATAAAAAAATAAAAGTAAAAAGGACTGGGGATGTGGCTCAGTGGTTAGCACCCCTGGTTTAAGTCCCTGGTAATGAAAATAAATAAATATGAATAAAAACCCAGGCAGGAGCCTGGTTCTTCAGTTTAACCGAAGTGTGTCTATCTGGGCAAGTTTCCCTGAACCTCGGTTTCCCAATCTGTCCAGTGGGAAAGTCATTACATCTTCACCAAGTGGCCGTGAGGACGAAGTCAGCAAGCGTGCCTCTCCGAGCTCTGGATGTCACTGAGCAGGTTTCAAAGGCAGAATAAGTACTGTCATGAATAATGGCACGCTCAGCTCTGAGCTCTTCCCTCCTCCTCCTTTGCCCTCCTAGGGAGCATAATGATATCTGTGATAATTATTACTCACGGAAATTACATTTCTCCATTAGTCCTTCTTTTATGGAAACCCATTAAAATACTTTCAGCAGCCTGCCTTCTTTAAAAACGGGTGTTAATCACTATTTTATTCCAAGACGTTGGTCTAAGGAGAAAAACAAGTGGGACTTCAGACCTTGAGTGACGTGCTTGGATCCTAAGGTGGATTTCATGAGACTTCGTTCCTTTCTTTCAAACTGTCAATAGACAGAAGGACCGAGAGAGACTTAGACAGCCATGAAATATCCAGCGATTAATACCTGGCCGGATCCCCCAAGGTTCTTACAGAGGCTGTAATGAGTTCAGACCATGTTTTGCCCACAAATTCAGCATGTGCCCAAAGGACGGGTTTGAGCTCTGCTTGGCCTCAAGGAATGCTTTGGAATTTCTTCCTGTTATTCTCTGAGTCTTTGTGGAACGGGCATCTGCGGTAGATAGAAGACAGACAGAATGCACGGATAGATTCAACTCAAATGAGGTGCAGTGCTCTCCCTGGGGGCCTACAGACAGAAGGGTATCTTAAAACTATGCAAAACGATCACAAAGAACCTAATAAATAATCTTCACCCACCTTCTCATTTTTAAAAGGTAAGGGAATTAACTGGCCCAGGTCACAAACCTGGTACTGTAGCCATTATTAATAAGAGCTAAGGTGCACTGGGCATCTACTACGTGCCAAATTTTTTCCTGAGCTCCCAATGTGCAATGTCTTAGTTTTCCCAGAAAACTGGGACGCCATCGTCACTGTCAAGGAAACTGAGGCTCAGAAAGGTGACTCAACCGGCCCAAGGTCACTTGGTGGAGAGGATGCAGAGACAGATTTGGAACCTGAGGGTACACAGAGCTACAACTGAACCCAAGACTCCCGGTTTCCAATGCAGCCCAAGTTCTCTTTATGTATTTTAATATGAAATTTTTAATTTAAAATCTTTCTGTCACTCCAGTGGTAATTGGAAATTTTCCTTTCTTTTTTAATGAACTTGCAAAAAAAAAAAAAAAAATAATCACCTCCCCAAATTGCACATGCCCTCTTTCCTAGCAGGATCCACTGCGGGCTCAGAGGACTCCTTCAGCTGGGGCTGAGCCTCTCCATAAATAAGCCATGCCCAGGCCGGGCCGCCTGGCTGTCACCACGTGTATAATAGACAGGTTGAGCCGGGGAGCAGCCCACGCTCACCTCCTGAGCTCCATCCCTAATTGCCCGACAGCTAATGAGCAGAGCTTTCAAAGAGATGCATCCATCAGACTCCAGCCCCTGCTCCGAGGTTGGCCTCCCAACCTCCCTTTGATTTCCTTCCCCTTCCCGTTGGTGCCACACTTCCTACAGGAAGGAAGGAAAGCCAGGGCACCCCCTGCAGTGGCGGGTCTGGTGGCAGGTTCCCCTCCCGCCTCTGAACAGCAGGAGAACCGATGTCGGAGTCCATGAGGTGCCTGGTCTCCGGGGCCAGGAGAGGTGGGTTCAAGTCCCGGCTCTACCACTTACAAGCCATGTGCCCCTCCCCCGACTTCTTTAGCCTCCGGGGTCTTCCACGACTGGAGAGGAATCATGGTTTTCCCCAGAGGGTTCCGGGGAAGATCAAATTAATGTGCTCATAATCGCTCACGTTCGTTCAGCCTGCATTACCTGCCGGACACTTCGTCCAACGCCGAACACAGGCAAATCGCTCTCACGGTTCTCACAAATCAGTAGGCAGCATCTTTATTCCCATGTCACGGATGAGGAAACTGAGGCCCAGAGAGAGTCCTGTCCCTGCTTAGCACTAACCCCATCGCCACGACTACTCCCTCCACAGGTTCAGATTTTAAAATCACCCGTGGAAGTTTTCTAATGAGGTCTTCTAAAGTCACCAGTGGAGGGTGGGGGCTGGAAAATATCCTGATCAGGTGTCATAAGATGACCATTGGGAGAAAACGGGGTACGGTCTTCAATCAGGCCCTACCGGGAAGAGAAGGCCCCCCAGCTCAGGATAGAAGACCCGGGTTTCCAGACATCAGCACCTGGAGCCCCTCTCTCTGGCTCAGCCCCATCCGTGCTCTGTGACTTCTGTGTGTCTTTCTCAATTCTTTGTTCAGGACACCAAGGACCTGGACTTCGATAGGACATCCCAAGAGTGACGGTCCTCCTGTCCCGGCCCATCTCCATGTCCTCCCCTGGACCTGCCCCGCTAGGAGGGCTTTTCTGATCCTCCAGCATCAAGATCCTTCCAGGGGCTGGGGTCGTGGCTCAGCAGCAGAGCGCCTGCCCAGCACCTGAGAGGCACTGGGTTCGATCCTCGGCGCCACATAAAAATGAGCAGAGGCATTATGTCCATCTACAACAAAAGTATTTTTTTAAAAAAAAGATTCCTCCAGGTTCAAGGCTTGGACTCCGCTCTTCCCTCTTGCTGAATTCTCTTCCGCCATCTGTCATCCCCTGGGGACCCCTCCACACCGAGTTCCCTCCCTGGGGTCAGGACACCTTCCGGGGCCCTGCTCACTGATCTGACATGTTGGTGACATTCCCTGCTCTCCCTAGACAGCTCCACCCCCTTCAGTGATCCAGCAAGAAGCCAAGACAGCGATCCTTGCCATGCCTGGGTGAACAGGCGTCTCCGGACAAAGACTTGACTCCTGCAAGGCAGGTTGGGACAGCCCGGTGACGCTGATCCGAAATGCGGGGCTTGTATGAACAAAATAAAATATGCAAAATATTCCCCAGATTATGATCTCACCCAGTTAAAATCTACTTCCTAATAATAATTAGGATAAGCAAACACTTTTTTTTTTTTTTTGCGCCAGGCACTGGTTCTAAGCGCCTCACCTACACTAATTTAGGCTTGAAAATAACCGTAGACATGAGTGATCTTATCACCTTCCTCAATTTACATATCAAACACAGAGACACAGAAGGGTGAAGTGACGGAGGCCCAACATCACTCCGTGGTCAGCGACTGAGTGGGAACTCGGAGCCCATCTGGCCATCAGGCCATCAGGCCGGGGGCAGGCCGCACCAGCACGCTTATTGCCAAAGCTGATAACTGATTCTCTTGATCACTTCACTCCCCCAGCACATGCCATTGTATGTAATTTCAAACCCTCAGAAAAGTCTGATGCTGTGAGAGGAACTCCCTGGGGGTCTAATTTCTCCTGGGAGCGAGGAGAGCGAGCTCTGAAGAACGAGGCTTGAACAGTAAGATGGAAGGGCAGAGGCAGAGGAGGCCCGGGGAGGGACAGAGCGGCAGGTGACCAGAACAGCCCGCCCGTCCTAAGCCCAAAGATGGGGGGTGGGTGGCTCCTGGAAAGACCTGACCTCAAACCCCCGTCTTAACATAGAGCAAGAGGAGAGGGTGGTGTGCCAGCAACGGCTTCCAGGGACTTGACCGTGATGAGGGGCAAGAACCAGTGACCAGAGAGGACCAGACACAAGAGTGTCCTGGTGTGGCCTAGGCGTTTCTGGAGGGCCCTGGGCGTCAGTGTAGCAAGGGAGAGATGCAGACGCAGCACAGGGGGAAATGCCCTCTGAGAGCTTGGGGAAGGGAGAGGTTGGGACGGGCCAGTTTGGGCACATGCATCACAGGTGATAAGATCCTCGGGGAAAACGGGCTAAATGATAGAGTCTAACAGGGAGAGAACGATGGAGAGAAAGGAAATGAGGAAGCCCGCGCCTGCCCATCCAACCTGTGCTTTTCTCCCCAGACCCTTTTCCCACCTTTTTCTTCCATTGCTCATAATAGAAGTTCATCAGATGATAGGATCACAGAGTGACAAAGCTGCTCATCTGACAGATGAGCAGAAACTAAGGATCAGACTGGGCGAGTCACACCGCTTCCTGCTGCCCTGCCCTTTCAATTACTAAGCTCCCTCGTATGAGTCCATTTTCCATTAGTGTAACAAAATACCTGAGGCAAGCAACTTTATAAAGAAAACAGGTTTATGGTGGATGACAGCTCTGGTAGAGCAAGGTTTCTGGCCATATCTCTCGATAGCCTTCCTGCTGGCAGAATTCCAAAGTGGTACAGAGCATTACATGGCAAGAGACAGGATGTGTGTGTGTGTGTGTGTGTGTGTGTGTACACGTGTGTGTGTATGTGTATCACTCTGATCTCCCTCCCTCTGGATTTAATCATGGGGGATCCACCCAATGAACTTATCTAATTCTCATCACCTCCAAAGGCCCCACCTCTCAACACAATCGTTGGACTAAGTTCCCACCCTCTTAATAGCCCACAAGGGATTAAATTTCAGCATGAGATTGGGGTGGGGCTGGGGAGTCACAAACCATATTCAAAGCATAGCACCCCCAGAAGAAAACCAAAGGAGCATGGGGCAGAAAAATACCGCGGACCGAGGCAGAGCCCCACAACTCACGCTGATCCTATTAACAGGTCTGGTTCGGACAACCTTGTAAAGCTGAGGGATGTGGCTTCTCTTGCTTTTATACTGGAGTGTCAGAAGCCTCTCCGGCCATTTAGTTGATGGAGAGGTTGCTAAATGCTGTGCCCAGCGGCCACATCCATCTGGGTAACGGCTGAGCATCAGCGTCTGCAGCAGCCCTGAGACCTCACCAACCTGAGCAGAGAAGTTTTCCGGGTTTCAGGCCAGGCCCCGGGGGGATATTGGAAGTGTGCAGGTCATGGGATGCAACGGCTCTGTCCTTGGAGACCAAGGGTGCTCCATCCCGCCCCGATTCTGCTGCTGACTCCCGTGGCCTTTTGGAGATCCCTCCCTCTCTCTGGGGAAGCTCTGGCTAGAGGGGAGAAGAGGTGAGCAGGAGCAGCCCACCAGTGCCCACCCCAGTGCAGATGGCATCGTTCACAATCTGGCAGTGCTCTCTGTTAAGCGCGGCCACAGTGCTGCTTGCAGCCAGGTAACCCACAATATCGCAGTGGTGTGCAATGACAAGCACTTATGCAGCGCAGGCCTCTGCACCTGGGCAGGTGCAAGCTCAGCCCGCGAGACAGGAGGCGCTGACTCCACTCCTTGAGCGTCTCCCGCACTTCTGGCTCAGGGTGGCCGGCCCAGGTGTGTGCCTGTCATGGGTGGCAGAGACCCAGGAGAGCAGGGGAGGAAGCGCCAAGGCTCCCAAGACTTGGGCTTGAACCAGAACACCACGGCTCTCCCCTCATTTTACTACTCTCCAAGTCCCAGTGGATGGGCACCATGGAAGCGCCTCCACCCCGGTCCGAGCGGGTCCCATCCTCTGGCCTGGGGCACTGTGTCCCCTCTCTCTGGCCAGCCTGTGGCCGACTCTAAGACCATATGCAACAGCTCCTACGGTGCAGAAGGCTCTGGCCACACAACGGGGACCCAGCGAAGGGGGGTCTTCAGCGAGGAGGCGTCTGTGACGGGCTATGGGGGCTGCACAGTCTCCCCTGCACAATGCCCACCCCCAAGGGGAGACCCTCGGGGAGCTGAACCAAGCGGTTTCCACTTCTGGGGAACCCCCTTGCATCGAGGGGTCTGTGCTGTCACTTTGGCCCCACCACTGCCCCACCCCACCCCCGTGTTTCCAATCTCCCACGTCCCCTCAGAGCCCAGGCCTGGCCCATGGAGTGAGTGGACGGCAGACATCCCGGGATCTCTCTGGAGGACCCCAGTCTCTTCCTTCAGTCACAATGTCCCCATCTCCTTCCTTGAAGAACCCTGACCCTCCACAGAAATCCGCTCAGGCCTGAAGACTCACAGCAGATCCTCGACTCACAGTTTTTCCAATACACCCACCCCCCAAGGACAAGTCCAATATGTTTTCCAAGGTGAGAAATTTAAATAGAAGTAAAAATAATGATAAGGGGGGAAAAAAAGGTGATACCAAGAACATGAACACGGAGCTACCACTCCGTATTAGCTAAATTGCAGCCCTGGAAATAGCTCGTGGATTCTTGTATAGTGAGCCTGTCTGAGAAAGACCCAATGGGAGGGAGGGAGGAGGGACAAACAGATGGACGGTGGGTTGTTTGGATGGATGGATGAATAGTTGGATGGATAGACAGATAGATGGATGGATGGATGGTTAGATGGATGGACAGATGGACAGATGGATGGATGGATGGTTGAATGGATGGATGATTGGATGGATGAGGGATGGATGGTTGGCTGGATGGACAGACAGATGGATGAGATAGGAGGAGGGAGATTTATTCCAGGCATCAGCTCTTGCACAATTATGAAAGGAGTCCCGCCAGCTCTGCTGCCTGCCAGCTGAAGACCCAGGAGAGCCGGTGGCATGAGAACCAGAGGCCTGAGAACCAGGAGCACCGACGTCTGAGGCCAGGAAAAAGAAGACGGATGTCCGAGCTCAAGAAGAGAGAGAGTGAATTTGCCCGTCCTGGGCCTTTCTGCTCCCTCAGGTCCCCACGGATTGGATGGTGCCCGCCTGCGTCGGGGTGGATGGTCTCTTCCACTCAGCTACCTATTCCCAGGCTCATCTCTTCTGGAAACACCCTCACAGACCTGCTGCCCAGAAGTACCGTCTGACCAGCTCTCTGGGCACCCCTGGTGCAGAGGATGTGACAAATCCATCACGGGGCTCCGTTCACACGTGGCTTCACAGTCACCCTCGCTAGCTGCAGCGTTAAGGGGAATCGATGACAAAATACATCTGAACGGGCCCCGTTCCTGCCACCGCCGTGCCCAGTGGATGTTCGGTTCCTTACAGGCTTGGAGCGGGTTTGGCCTGGATGCTTCATTTTGCCCTCGCCTCTGGCTACAGGACCAGGCCCTTCCCCTCCTCCAGGACCTCTCTGCCACCCTCCTCAGAGTCCGCAGCGGCCAGCCCCGCACTCCTCCCCTCCTCTCCCTGCTGAGCGCCTGGGGACCACCCTACACGGGCTCCTCAGCAGCGGCTGCGACAGACACCGCAAACCTGTGAGCAGAATTCATTAGCTCCTCCGCGGGTCCTGACGCTCGCCCCTCACACCCCTGCTTCTGAGCGGCACCCGGGGGCTCAGGCAGAGAAAAGAGAGAGAAAGAGAGAGAGAACGTCACCCTGCCCGGCTCTAGGGGCCTCCTGGGGCACATCAAAGTGGACTCCCGTCTTTGCAGGCATGAACGAGAGCCCCGCAGATGGGCCCCAGGCCCGGCCGTGCCACCTCTGCTCAGAATGCAATTTAGCCGATGCTGTCCACGCTGCTCTGGGAAGTGGGACCCACAGAGACTTGGTAATTGACAACCCAGGTTCCAGCAGCTCTGATCCCGGCAGCGTCCTGTGGCTTTAATTGCTTGAAGATCCGCACCAAGGGCCAGACACTCTAATCACCTGAAGGTGACGGATCAGGAAACTTCCTGATCGCCTCTGCTCAGAACGCAAGGAAATCTTCCATTTCAGGGACAGCAGCAGTGTGGGGCAGCTCTGGGGACACCTGTGATCTACAGAGCTTCCCACAATAGGTCCAAAGTCCACAGCAAGAAGGGGTCGAACAGGGTGGCCCCAGTGTGGCTTGGAAGGGCCTGGGCACTAGCACGATTCAAATGGACCCCATCGCGCAAGCCAGAAGCCTGGGCATTACCAATGATGCTTCTCCTTTCCCTCACTGCCCCTTCAATCCGCGAGCCCTGACCAGGACATCAGCTCAACAGCCCTTGAATCTGTCCCATCCTCTCCACCTTAGGACACAGGCCAGACCTCTCCGACAGCCCCGTGGGTGGCTTTGAAATTCTCACACACCTTCTCTAGAGAACCGTCACCTGGCGCCATGATGATTTATAGCCTCCTTTGTCCCCTGAACTGTGAGCTTTTGGATGGTGGACCTTTTCCCTCCTGTAGTCACTCGATACACATCCATCAGGAGTGTCCCCCGTGCCGGGCACTGTGAAAACAAGTGACAATTCAGCAGCAAACAAGACAGACCAGGCCCCTGCCTGCACAGGGTTCACATTCTGCTGAGGGACAGGGATGATAAAGGAGTGAATAAACACTAGTGACAAACTTCACAGCACCTGCTTCATGGAGTGTAGGTGTTCAAAGAGCACGGAATGAAAACAATGGGGGAGGTTCATCTGTATCAGGCAGCTTCCAGTTACTGTAACAAAACACCTGAGGTAACTAACTTACAAAAGAAAATACTAATTTTTGCTCAAGGTTTTGGAGCTTTCAGCCCCAGATCAGGCAAGACCTATTGCTTTGGGTCCCTCTGATGGGGGTGGTGGATAGGAATGGCAGGAAGTGTGTGGTGGAGAAAAACACTCACCTCATGACCCGGAAGGGCTTGGGTCCCTAAGTACCTCCCACAAGGCACCACTTCTTAAAGGTTCATCGCACCTCCCAACAGTGCCACCTTGAGGCCAAACCTTGAACCTATGAACCTCTATGGCATGTTCAACCTCCAAACTATAGCAGTATTCACCTGGAAAGGGTGAGCAGAGGAGGGGTCTAGATATCCTAGGACCTTTTCAAACCTGAAATTCTGTAACTTATTTTTTTTTCCCACTCTGAGCTTTTATGGTTTTTATATAGATGAAGGGAAACTCTCCCTTGTCCTGAAACCTCGTGTAACTTAACAATCCTGACCCTTGGGTCGCCACATCCCTGTACCCCTCCCCCCTTATTTCCTGAGACCCAGGAGCATCCACAGGAAGAGATGTGAGGACCAAGAGGAGCCCACCGATGTGAATGTCCGTCCCTCTGCCTCAAAGTCCCGGAGCCCAGTTCTGGTGGTGAGGGACTAAACCCAGACCTGGGCTCTATTTTCCTGGGAACTCATTCTGGAAGGATTTATGGTGAGAAAACGTGGAGAGGGCAGGTGATGAGGCGTAAGAGGAAATCCCCGGGTAAATGATGCTCTTTGGGGGGGTGTAACAGCCCATGCCAGCCCCTAAGGAGGAAGAGAGGGGCCATTTCTAGACGTTCTCTAGTAATAACCTGAGAAATAGCACCCGCCACCCTGGGACCCCCCACCCCGCTAAGAGCATAAAGTCAGTGGGAACTCGGCAGGGCCCCCATAATGCTCCTCTCTGTCTTTCTGGTTTCCATGATTTTTTAGAAGTAAAAGCTATTTTGGTGCTACTGTATAGGAAAAAAAAAAAAAAAAAAGCCTGTGACGGAAAATTCAAAGTGAAACTCAAAATCCATCCATGCAGCTCTGTGTCCTTGAACGTGTATTCACACCAAGGAAACCTAGAATCATTCTTGTCACAGCGAATGTGTGCTAAAGTTACAGGTTAATGGCGAATTTATAGATTAATCTTGCAGGAATTGGCTCAGAAATCCTGAACATCACCTTCTAAAACACTAAATTATATCCAGTGTCCTTTTTTTTTTCCTACCAAGGATTGAACCCCTGAAGTCACCACTGAGCAACATCTCCAGCCCTTTTTTTTTAATACTTTTTAGTTGTAGTTGGACACAATACCTTTATTTTATTTATTTATTTTAATGTGGTGCTGAGGATCGAACCCAGTGCCTCACACGTGCTAGGCGAGCTCTCTACTACCCAGCGCCCCCACCCCCAGCCCTTATTTTATGTTTTATTTCGAGATAGGGTCTCACCATGTTGTTTATGGTCTCGCTCAGTCGCTGAAGCTAGCCTCCAACTCGAGATCCTCCAGCCTCTGCCTCCCAAATCTCTAGGCATGATATCCAGTGGTCTTTCAAAACATTCAGCACGTTTTTTTCAAAATACATTCCACTAAGTCCTGCATCTGTAGGACCTTCTCAGTTTACAGTGAGATCGCATCCAGGTAAACCCATTGAAGGTAAAGTCAATGACCATTCAACTCGCAGAACCTGCTGGACATCTGAGCTCAGTAGTACAGCACATAGAGGACACAGGGACTCCCTCAGGCCTGCAGGGCTCACGGAGGGCTGTGGCCCCCTGGGGCTCCCTGCCCAGCATGAGTCTCCTGCCTCGTATTGCTAACCCAGAAAAAGATCAAAACTCAAAGTACAGTGTCCCCCTGAATGCACACGGTGTTCACACCACTATAAAACGGAAAAGATCCCACGCCGTTCCATGGTCCACCAGGGACGGCATGGATCTCCTATGTGAGTGTCATGGGTCAAAAACACAACCAAGCCAGGCGCACACCTGTCATCCCAGGAGCTCGGGAGGCTGAAGCAGGAGGATCACAAGTTCAAAGCCAGCCTCAGCAACAGCGAGACACTAAGCAACTCAGGGAGACCCCGTCTCTAAATAAAATACAAAAAAGGGCTGGGGATGGGGCTCAGGGGTGGAGTGCCCCTGAGTTCAATCCCCGGTACCAAAATAAATAAATAAATGACAGAATTGTAAGGAGCAGTTTGAGGATCAAAATGGAGTTTAAATGGTGCTTTGCACAGGTCAAGCGCTTGGAGATCAGCCACTGTCATTGTTGGGATGGGGCTGAAGGCTCGCACCCCACGACCACACTGCCCGGGATGGAGGGGGTGGGGGACGAGGGTCCTTTGTGTTTTTAGAGGTCAAGACATTCGGACCACCATGCCTTTGTCCTCGCTGGCTCCTGCCGGGAATGACCTTTCTAGTGACCTCCTCATGTCCAGACCTTGCCAGATCCACCTGATCTCCTGCCTTCAAGGACTTGGGGCTACCATTTCCCGTCTCTGGACCTGTGCGGTGTCCGTCTGTCCCTCCGGCATAGTTTAGTACTCAATTATGCTTTGCTCTGAGGGGGTCAGAGTTTCATCCTGGGCGTGTCCTGTCCCTGCAGCTGGACTGTGGACTCCTGAAGGGCCAGCCTCGTGTCCTGGGGGGACCCACACCATGTTGGGCACTTGGGAGGAAAGAAAAAAAGAAAAATGGTTCCCATCGAACTGAGCAGTTCAGCAGATGCCAAGTGGACGTCTCAGGTCACAGGGGCAAGGGGGCAGCCCGCGATGGAGGAGTGGGTGTCCCCGGAGCCCTCCGTTCCACATGCGACGACTCTGTGGTCATTTGGTCATTCGCATACAGAGAATATTCTCCAAGATGCAGGGGCCTGCCTTCCCACCAGCGAGGCCAATTAAGAGCTCCGTGTTCTAAAAGCCGGCAGCTTAAGAAATGCCCCTGAGGATAATTAAGAGCACAAAACACAGCAAACGAAACTGGGAGTTACCAAAAGCTATAGGAGGAAGGTGAGAAGAATGGCAAGTGGCCACGTGGGAGGCGACGGAGCCCGGGGATCAGATGACGGGCTGTGCAAGTCAGCCACCAGCAGCCTGGGACAGCAGAGGTCCCCACAGCCACTACGCCTTGGGCACCGTGTGGCCCAACTTTTCAGAACCCAAGTGTCCCCCATGATAAAATAGAAATCATAGCAGTGCCTGCCTCGTCGGGTGGTTGTTAAGAATGAATGTGTTCATCCATGTAAAGTAATTAAGAGAGCGCTGAGCACTTAAGACCGTCGGCGACTGTGGGTTGCTATGACTATAATGATCGCTAATAGACGGTTATGAATTCTCCAAAATAGCAGGGACCTTTTCTGTGTCATTTTATCTTTCCCCCAGAAACCTGGCAACTCTAGCACCTTGGGGAAAACTCAGTAATGTCTACTGAATGATCGAAGCCAGCGGCGATCACGGCTGGGGACAACAGTGACCCGGATCAGCCTGCAGACCCTCGCTTCTCATGGCAAAGTCGCAAGGGCCCTTTAATAACTTGCCGCCCGGGTGGGACAGGCTCAGGACCGTCCTCCAGGCTCTTCCACTCCGTCTCTCCTGGCCAAGGTCCCCTCCCCACAGGTCAGATCTAGCTCCTGTGTCCTGCGCAGCCCCCTTTGAACTTGAGGCTGTGGGCCTCCGGCTCCTGCCTCCCGGCCCTGTATCTTCCTCCTCCACGTGGCCCTTGGAGCTGCCAGTCAGCCCAGCCTCCTGGACCCTGCCTGGTTCCTGGATCCCCAGAACCTCTTCTCCCAGGGACCCAATCACCCCAACATTCCAAGCCCTCCTCTGGCTCCAAGCAGGGACTCCACAGTCTTTCACATGGGCTTACATCCTGACGTCTGCACTCTCTCTCACATAAAACAAACAGAGCCTTTTCCTTGGCTACGGGCAGGGGTGGCGAAGGCAGTGGTCCTTCGGAAAGACAATTCCGGAATGGTACCTGGGGCTTCCAAAGGCTCTCCTGCCATTCGCCCATGTTCCTGCTTCTCAGAGGGAAACATCACAGAGGCTTCGTGCACAGAGACGCTCAGCACCGTTGAGTTGCATAAAACCCGGGAATGAACCAAGTGTCCAGCAGTCGGGGTGTGCCTAAATCATCTGTGGTACATCCAGGTTGTGTCCACGGACAGAAAACCAACTCCAAAACCAACCATGGACTGGTGCGGAAGAACGTGTCACACCTTTTAAATCTGACGTCAGGTGCGTGTGTTAACTGTTCGACAACGATTCAAAGCAACATGCCAAAATCTTTACAGAGTCTAACCCAGTGATCAAAACAGAGACCAGAGAGATGGGGAAAGAATTTGGAGAAAATATTAACTCAGATTTGTTTGGGTCACAGATCACCAGGTAGTGTTCCTTCCTGTGTCCTTCTATGTTTCTAAATTTAGATGTACGATAAAATGAAATATTGTATCATGAAACAAGGACATGAATAAGTTCATATAGAGAGATACAGTGGGTCCAGGTGAGGGTCAAGTCTCAAAACATCATTCACAAGTCTGTTTCCCAGTTATGGTTATTTTTTTTTTAAGTACATTGGTTGGGACCCTTTTTTGAAATTAACAAGGACCTTAAATAACAGTGAATGAAGCAAACGAGGGTTTCTTGGCTTCAGGGAAGGACTGGCCCTGGACTCGCTTGGTGCGTGGCTCACTCATGACTCCACTGCCCTGCCCTCCCCGCTCAGCCGCCCACCGGCTGATACTGCAGCAGGCCCAACCTCGGGCCCGGGGGGTGGCTCCTGAAAGCCCATGTTCCCTTTTTCAATAAATGGTTCTGGGGAAAAAGAACCTCTGCCTCTTCCACCAGGAGACGGCAGCTCATCGGACCAGGGCACACCATTGGCTCTCACCCCACCCTGAAAGACGGGAGAACAGCTCTGATTGGTCAGGCTGGGGGCACAGCCAACCCCGGAGTCCAGGGTGCCGTCGACACCGCTGACCCACATTGTCCCCGAGCAAAAGGAGGCACCAGGAGAGGAGGAAACTGGGCACCGGGCAGCACGGCAGCTGTCCCCTCATGGAACAGAGAGATGTTCCCTGGTATAGTCCCATGTCCCCAAGAGAAAAATAAATAAAAATGAAAAAGAAAACATATGCAGCATTCAGAGGGAACTGGGATATGGGGTGAATGAGCAGCTGATGAGAGAACGTCGTTTTAATTGGGTTCAAATTTCCAAGTCCAATGAATGGAGTCTCAGAATTCATGCTCACGACCAGAGAGATGCCACCAAAGACCCACACGGGGACACACCTCTTAGAGGAACCAAAGCCCTGGAGAGAGGGCACGGGGCTCTCTTGTTTCACAAAGGGGTTTGGGGAGGAGGTGGAAATGGATACCCAAGAACCAGGGGCAGGCACTGATTTCTGAGGGAAATCAGTCATCCATCAAGTAATTTATTTAATTAATCTAATTAGCATGATGTTTTGGCATATGCACCTAATGCAGAATGTCTCACCTGGCCTAATATGCATATGTATCTATCAGCTTTTGCGGTGAGAACACAAAGCTCTCCTATCGATTCTCAAGAAAACAGCTCATGATTAACCAGATTGTACAACAGAGCTCTTGGACTTGTTACCTGGAGAAACTGTTGAACAAATCACAAGACAACAGATGCATGAAGGCTCAGAGAAGATGGATCAGCAAAACCCACGGTAAACACTCCAAGAGCAGGTTGTGCCCCGGGAGCCCCTGTGGGGAAACCACTTGGGGACCTCAGGGAAAAGCCCACTTTGGAAAGAGAGAGGCACTGGGAAATTTGCAAACAGGTTCCAGGATAAATCTTTGCCCAGGCAGGAGAAAACATGGGTAAGAACTGCAGTGGATGGGCTCCAACACAGCAGCTAACCCATGGCCACAAGGAAATGCCAGGTACCCGGGGCCTCTCACCATGGGCCCAGGCCGCCCTGCCGCACCTGATCCTCCCAGCCACCAGGGGGCAGCTACTTACTAAGCTCCTCTTAGAGATGAGAACTCTCTGAGGCTTATGAGGCAAAGAACTTGTTGGACTCACACATAACGGAGCTGGCCTTCTGACCCCATCTGTCCTCCTGCAAAGACTTTCCCCTCATGGCTGTTATTCCAAACAAAACCCTGCCCTGGGAGTGTGGAAATGAACCCAGTTCACCCCCTCTCTGCAGGGAAAACCTTTAAAGGTGTACGAAAAACTACAGTGCCCCCTGCAGGACAGGAGGTTAACATCCAAGGGCTAGGGGATGCCTGACACCTTTCTATTGAGAAAATCCGCTCATTTCTATTCCTCTGTCTTCTATTTCGTTTCCCCCATCTCCCTTATCAACATGGAATTTTGTGATCTTATTTGATCCTGTTTTAATGGCCAAAGTAATACATGTTTATTATAAAACCGTCAAGCATTTGACATCAAGAACCCCAACCCCCAAGACACTGCTGCTAACAGTTTGGTTCATATCCTTCTGCATTGCTTACTGTGCACATAGAAGCAAACCATAGTTAACACAATCCTATTCGCACCGCAGCAGCAAAACACACACCTGTGCACCCAGCAGCCTTGCCTAGCCTCTGGACCACACATGGGGCTTGACTGTGGATGACTCTCAGAAATGTTGCGATTCACCCCTTAATCTTAGTCCACTTTGTGTTGTTAGAACAGAATGCCTGAGACTAGGTACTATATCAAGAAAAGAGATGTATTTCTTAGAGTTCTGGGGGCTGGAAAGTCCAAGATGGAGGAACTTGTATCTAGTGAGGGCTATTTTTGTCTTATATCATCCCATGGTGGAAGGAGGAAGGGCAAGACAGTACATAAAAGAAAGCAAGAGAGGGCCAAATTCACTCCTGCAATAACCAGCCCACTCCCGTGACAGCAGCATTAACCTGCTCAGGAGGGCAAAGCCCTGGTGACCTGAAGGTCCCACCTCTCAATACTGCTCCATTGGGGGACTGGGCTTCCAACTCATGATCTTTGTGGATGCATTCAAACCATAGTCTTCCTCTACCAGTCAACAAACACTCAAGTGCCCTCCTCGTGCCAGGGCCAATGCCAGGTGCTCAGAATACAGCTGACGACCTGGTAGAGACACAGTTACCTTTTTAGAGCAGGGCCCTGACCCTGTTCGGTTTTACTTCATAGCATTTTGTACCCTCTAAGATACATTTTTCATATTTTTTAATTGTCCCTCCCCTCCCACTCTCCCAATAGACTCTAAGTCCTTCAAGGACAAGGCTCCTGTGTACGTTGTTCACTGCTGTGTCCCAGTACCCAGAAGGGTGCTGGACACACAGTTGTTCAATAAATATTCTCTGAATAAATGGCCAAACCTTCGGGGGGGGGGGGGGGGGTCGCTCTTTCCAACACCCTTTTTTTTAAAAAAACAGAAAGGGTGGAATGGTCACTGGTCAAGGACACTGAGACTCCATGCTGCTGGTTTTCTTCCTTTAAAGCTCTTGCTTGGGGTTGTCTTGTTTTGTTCCCCTGTAGGCCTACACAGCAAGGGACCAGGTGTCCCCCAGGACAGCGAGGGCCACACCAAAGGCCAGCCCAAGTCAGTCCAGTACCCTGGGGGGTCCTCCCAACCAGATGCAGAAGTCCTTGATGTGCCGCAGCCTCTACCCTTCTGGGAACAGAATCAGCATCTTTGGATCTAATTGAAAGATGAAAAGAAACACCCCAACCGGAAGGTCAATTCATAGATCCAACAGTTAAACCAAGCCAGAGCCTGAAGCACAGGGGGCACGAACCTTGTGTTAAATCAAAGACTTGATCCAAGTTAAGCCACCTTGGCTGGGAAGCCGGGGCTAGAGACGTGTAATTAACAGGAGCGCCAGCTGTGCCAGCTAACGGGTCTGCAGCCTGACAGCCTTCTACCACCTCCAGGCTGCCTTGGGATGCTCACTCCTGGTTGCAGAGATGGTGGAAGGGCTCCTCTCCCGTACCATTCTTCCCGAGGGTCCCTACACACCGGTCCCTGAGGCTTCTTGTTGCTTCTCAAACAAATCAAGGTCACTGCTTTCTCAAGGTCATCTGGACCTGTTCATCACTCAACCTCCCTTTCAGACTTTGCTCACCTGGTACCTCCTTTACCGTATTTAATCCCATAAACACTTCCAGGGTGTGAAACTGTTCCCTATATTTTATGCATTAGAAACTTGGTCCTGAATGCAGTAGAATGTGGAGATGAGGCTTTGGGAGGTGAAGGCTCATGAGCAAAGCCCCAGGAATGGATTAGTCCATTCAAAGCTGTCTAGCGTGCTGGCTCTGTCTTGCCGTGTGACAACCTTTAAGTGATAATGATGCAGCAAGAAGGCCCCCACCATATGCCTTGGACTTCCCAGCCTCCAGAACCGGGAGCTCCAGAAACTTCTATTTTTATACCCAGCTGTGATATTCAGCTACAGCAACAGAGTGGACCAAGACCAGCCTCTCCTCCCCGACTCTTGCTGTGCCATCCTGCTCACGCCACCTGACATCCCACAGCACATTTCACTTACTCCCTCACCCCCCTACTCGTACATATGGGCCCCTTGACGGCAGGACTTTGTTATTTCACCCCATGTCCCCTTGGTCACACCATTGACCATGGGTGACGGGGTCAGTAGACACCGACCCTGGCTCCTCCTTTCTCCTCAGTGTGGAGTGAGGCTGGAGTAAGAAGTGGAGCCCAAATCGCCACCCCTCAGTCACATGCTGGGTTCCTCTGAGACCAGGTATCCTCCCAAAGCTATCCAGGACCCCACCAAGAGTCACCTCACTAGCCTAGACTCAGGTGCAGTTGACAGAGACTTGTTATGGCTACCAAGATGTTCCCCTCTCCCCATCACTCAGGAAACTCCAAGGGTCTTGGACACTCTGTGCCCAGGAATGAGGTAGGAACAAGCCCCAAACATTTACAGCTTACTGTCTCACGGAGGTGATCCCACAGTGATAAGGCCCTGGCGTTGAAGACCGTGATCTGAATCCAGTTCTTCTACGTCACATCACGGCTGTGACGTTAGATAAGTCACTCACACTGTGAATTTTTTTTTCTAATGTACAGACATTCATGACTCATTCCATCTGTTCCCAGAGATTGATGGGCAATGGGGAGATAAGATGAGATGTGGGGACACTGACTCCAGACCCCAATGCCACCGGGGACTCGTTAGATCAGAGAAGACAGCAATTTTGTGTCCCCTAACACAAGTTGCCCACCTCCTCCATTCCTCCACCCTCTGGGGCCTGTACCAATGGGCATTTTGTTCTTGGTTAGTGCTGCCTTCACCTGGCCCCTCGACAGCCCTGATTCTCTATGAGAGGCAACTTCTCCCCGTGGGGGACATTGGACAGAACCGGGAGACCTTTCCATTGTCACAGTTGAGGGTGGGGGCTATTAGTGTCTGGCAGGTAGAGGCTGGGGACAGTGCTCCACATCCTGCGGCTCACAGGACAGGCCCCGCCCCGTGACAAATCACCTGCCCAAAATGTCCACAGAGCCAAGGCGGAGAAACACTGTTTGGAGGAATCCAGCAGCTCCCACCCCGGACGCCCAACAGAGAGAGGCTAAAATGCAGGTGAGTGCGGGAAATATGAAGGCGATATTCCCAACAAGTGCACAAAGTTCAAAAAAGACAAGAACTGGCGTGTGGCTCACACCAAGCCCCATCCCCTGGTGGGTGGGCGTGCCGGTGTGGCCAGAGCTGCCTGCTGCTCTCACTCCAGGTGACATCCAGGCCCAGTGACCAGCAGGAGGTTCCAACAAAGCTGCCTCAGGGACCCAGGCGCAGAGCCTCACTGCAAGGTGCGGGAGCAGGATGTCCTCAGCGGGGACGTGGCCCCTCAGAAGTGGGTGAGCATTAGAAGTGACGTTTTGGATGTACAAATAGCAATAGAGATGGGCCTTCTAGCCACAGCAAGAGGAGGGGTGAAATTAGCATAAGATCACCAGTACCATTCCACACGACATCTGCCTTTTTTTTTTCTTTTGGTACCAGGATTGAACTCAGGGGCACTTGACCACTGAGCCCCATTCCCAGCCCTATTTTGTACTTTATTTAGAGACAGGGTCTCACTGAGTTGCTGAGGCTGGCTTTGAACCCACGAGCCTCCTGCCTCAGCCTCCCGAGCCACTGGGAGGTGTGTGCCACCATGCCAAGCCCCAGGACTTTAGCCTTTTTAAAGGGTACATATTGGGAGAATAAATTTACATACTTTAGAAAATTGTCTTGCAATAGTCACTAAAGCTAATGACAGTTTCACTCCTGGAACACTACCCAAGAGAGATGAACGCTTGTGTCTGCCAAAAGACATAGACAAGTTTCATCCATAGTGGCCTCAAACCGGTAACCGTCATTCATAAACTGAGGTATATCCATACAATGGAATACAGTGCAGTGATTAAAAAGGAGAAATTACACCCACATGCAGCCTGAGTGAATCTGGTAGACACCATGTTGAGCAAAAGAGGCCAAACTCAAAATAGGACCTACTGCATGATTTCTTTGGCAAAGTTCAAAATCAGCCCAGACTACCAAATAGCTCAGTGTAGAACTTCCCCTTGAGAGGTGTAGACTTCATAAGCTAAAAAGGGAGATTCCTACAGTGCTATAAATGACCCGTGTGTCAGGCTAAGTGGTGGTTACACACCAGTCTATGTGTGTGTATGTGTGTGTGTGTGTGTGTGTGTGTGTAAAATATCCCACTGAACATCTAAGATCTGTGCTCCTTTTTTTCTTTTCCCCACCTTTCTAACTGACACATAAAATCATACATATTCACAGGGTACCAGGATATTTTGATACTTGTATGTACTGTGAAATACTCAAATCAGGGTAAGCATCTATCTCCTCAAACATTTATGATTTCTTTGCAGTTAAAAACATTCAAGATCCTTTCTTGCAGCTTTTGGGAAACATAGACCATTGTGATACAGAGTCACCCGGCTGAGGTCTCCTGTCGGACCCTGACTTAGGATCCGGGGACCAGCCCTTCCCATTTCTCCCCTCTCTGGTCTCCCCAGCCTCTGAAAACCACCCGTCCACTCCCAACTTCTAAGAGGACAATTTTCCTGTGCATTTAAAAAAAAAAAAAACTGTGTTAACTGAAGTCCAGACTTCCAAGGGGCATTTCCAAAGGACACGGGTTCCGTGGACAACAGCAAGTGCGGGCGGGCCTGGGACAGAGAGCCATCGGGGACAGTCATGTGCTGCCCGTGGGAATACAAAATGGCACAGCGCCGTGGCAAACGGCTCGGCAGTTTCTTACAAAATTCAGCGTGCCATGTGACCCTCTAATCCCACCCCTGAGCCTCCTGAAGAATTAAAACTGTATTCACATGAAAACCTGCACCCAGACAAGCTGTGTTTATAGCAGCTTTATGCAGAATCACCCCAGACTGGAGACGACCCAAATGTCCTTCAGTGAGGGAGGGGATCAATCGCCGTATCGTGGAATATTACTCAGTAATAAAAAGAAAACAAACTACTTATTCACAGAACAACCTAGATGAATCCCAGAGGCATGATCCTGAGCGAAAGCAGCCCGTCTTAAAAGATGACTGTCTTGTTGATTCAGACTCCTTTACAAAATGACCATAAACCCAGCAGCTTCTTGTTTTCGTCAGCTTTTTTACTATTATGACCAAAAAAAAAAAAAACTGATAAGCACAATTAGAGGAGGAAAAGCTTTGGGGGGGGCTTGTGGTCTCAGAGGTCCCAGGTGAGACAGGGCGCCATGGCACAGGCGTGTGATGGAGGAGAACAGCTCAGGACACGACAATCAGGAAGCAGAGAGCGCTCTGATCAACAAGGACAGAATATGAACACCAACACACCCTCCCAGGGACCCACCCACTCCAGCCGCACCCCACCCACCTGCCTACAGTCACCATCCGGTTGACCCCCCTCAGGGGATTAATGCACTGATTGGCTTCAGGATTTCCACCTGTAACCCATGGCATTGTTTCATGCGTGAGGTTTTGGGGGGCACCTCACATCCAAGCCATTCTACTTATAGGCAACAGAAAGGATCCCCGTAGTTTCGGGGATCAGAAGTTCAAGTTCACCAATATGGCTGGGATCTGCTCATCTCAAGCCTCTTTCGGGTTGCAGATGGCCAAATTCTCCTCGTTTCCTCGTGTGGCAGGAAGAGCAGCAGAGAGCGCTCCGGGGCCCTTGAATAAGGACACCAATCCTATTTGAAAGTCTCACCTCCAAACACCATCAAAAGAGGATGATGTTTCAACATCCATCTATTAGTCAGCTTTCTGCTACTGAGACAAAATACCTGAGAGAATGAGCTTGAGAAGAAGAAAGGTTTATTTGGGTTCGTGGTTTCAATCCAGGGACGCTGAGCCCTGCTACTTGAGCCTGTGGTTATGCCACACACCCTGGCAGGGGCCAGGATGAGGAGAGAGGGGAAGGGGTGGGAGGAAGGGCACACCCCAGTGACGTCACTTCCTTCCACAGCTCCTTCCCTTAGAGGTTCCACCACCTCTCAACAGCGCCATCAACTGGGGACCAACCCTTTAGCCCTTGGGCCTTGGGAGGACACTTAGTTAAACCCCAGCCCTGAGCAACATGCTGCTTGGTCGATCCTCCCTCACACTGAGGCTTTGTCTGTGGTCCAAGAGAAAAGGGGAAATGAAACCAAGACAGCTGAGCTGAGCAGGACGCTGGTGTGGCCAGACAGGGCCTTGGTGGTGGGCGCGTGGGTCTGCTCTCCAGCCTGCGGCCACCTGGAGAGCCTGCCTCCCCTCTGCCCCACGGAGTGGATCCTGGTCACTGGTGACAGAGACAGGGCAGGTGCCCCGTGTCCTCCACACTGAGACGACACCCGTCCCACGGGCTGGACTCCTCTCACCTTTGGCCTGACTGTGTGACAATCAAAACAAACCCAAACTCCCTCAGTCAATGTTTAAAAATAGAGAAGACCCCCAAGGGCTGAGGGGCAGAGAACAATCCACCAGTCTCCCCGAGGATTAAAAAAAAAAAAAAGAACAAGAAAACCAAGAGAGGATAATTCTCACCCAGCAGCAGTGACCCTCCCAGCCTCTGTCCCCGCACCAAAGCACCCCAGATTAAAAGGAGAAGCTCTCTCATGTGGGCACCGTTGGTGTTTTTTAAAGCTTCGGGCATGAAAGAGTTTTGCTCCCTAATGATGGTTCCCAGACATAGCAGGACCCAGGCCCTGTTTAGCTCAAGAATTGCTTTTGTGTTCATCACAGATTTCCTGCACCTCAAAGGCAGAGGCTCAGCCAGAACAAGGAGCCCGCAGAGACTCAGCAGGGCCCTGATGGTAATTGATCTGGTCCTCGTTGTCTGCTTTTTTTTTTTTTCTATTATTTAAGCCGTGCTACAGTATCACTGGGCAAGTTCCCTACAAAGATGGGTGGATGAGTGGCAGGTGGTGGGGGGATGGATGGGGATGAACAGGTGGGTAAGTAGGAAACGGATGGGTAGAGAGACATGGGCAAGGACAGAGACAGACAAGATACAAATAGAGGTCGTTACAAGAGAGAGAGGCTGGGCTCAGTGGCTCATGCCTGTAATCCCAGGAACTCAGGAGGCTGAGGCAGGAGGATTGTGAGTTCAAGGCTAGCCTCAGCAACCTAGTGAGGTCCTGAGCAACTTAGCCAGACCCTGTCTCAAAATAAAACGTGAAAAAAAAGGGGGGGGCTAGGGATATGACTTGGTGGTGAAGTGCCTCTGGATTTCATCCCTGGTACCAAGTCAATCAATTAATAAAGATGGAGGTGATTGATGCATTTTTTTCAGCAAGTATTGATTGTCTTCTATAGCCCAGCCACCGCTCTAGATGCTGAGGATGTATCAGCTACCCAAACATCCCCTATGTTCAAGGTGGAGGAGAGACAGACCCTAAACAGGTGTGATGTAAAGAATAGACACTGATCATAAGCTATGGGAAGGGGGAAAAATCAAAATGGCGGATGTGGTATTGGCTGGGAAGTGTTTCTACTTTAAATGGTAGGGTCAAGGGAGGACTTGGTGGACAAGTGATTTTTTTTTTTGAATAAAGAATTAAGGGAAATGAAGGAATGTGTTCCAGTTCAGGATCACTTCTAAGTGGACTTAACTACCCGAGGAAAAAGAGGCTTGTACCTAAAATGCTGAGACAAGGGGAGATCCCAGAAGTTGGTCTAACACCAACAAGGGTCTGAAGGAGACCCTGGGATCATGAAGATCATGATGAAGATCTTGGATTATTATCTAGTTCTTTGCAAGATTTGGACTAGGTGAAGCCTGAGAGGGCTGGGGCAGACTTGGAAGAAACCCGCAGGTGTGACCCAGAAGGACCCACTGTGTCCAAGATAACCAGTGGCTGCAGCAATGCCTGGTGACAAGGGCGTGACATAAACATACAGGAAGGTGTGCCTAAGTCAGGACAGGCAAGAGTCACGTCCTCCTCAGTTCTCTCTGTTCAGGATGGCTCGGAGATAGCAACGCGAGGGGAAAAAGATGAATCTCCTCTAGGTAGGTCACTTTGCTGTCCATGTCTCCCTCTAGTTCTGTCAGATCTGTCCCCATCCATCCATCCATCCTTGATAGAACGCAGGACTCCAAACGGAATCATAATGATATTGAACCCTGGCCACCGATCCATCCCCTCCCCATACGCACACCTCTTTGTAATGTGACTCTGCTGGACACAAAGGGGTGACTTCTATTTCTCTACCCTCTCCAGTCTCAACTGCCCACCTGATGTTCAAACAGCCACCAACTTTTAAATCAGCTCTTCAGTTAGATGACAGTGATGTCAACGGTCCCACCTGAACCAGGGCGTGGGGGAGGGGCCTTTATATTCATGTCTCTCTTCAGGTGAAGAAACTGAGGCTCAGATGAGACCATTACCAGCCCCAGATCCCCGAGCTCTAAAGCTAAAATGGGAAGACTCAAAAGTCTGTCCCCCAAAGCCAACCCCAACACCATGATGAGACAGGGAAGGCGTGTTTTAAAGTGGCACTCTCCCAGGTGACAAGTGTGCACCCACAGGACTCTGGGAATGGTGCCTACTTAAGGCAGGGGGCCTAGGGCAAGTGGCCAGGGAGGGGTGGCTTCCCTTCCCATCCTTATTGACCAACATGTCTTGCAACCATCCCTAAATAGTAGGACAGGGACACTCCCGAGGGGGACCCCAGCCTGGTCCTCTGGTGCTCCCCGCCCTGGGCAGGTGGGGCTGGTTAATAGCACTGTCAGGGCGAGACCCAGCTGCTGATTTCAGCTTCTCCTTCCTGCAGAGATCCTTAATTACTGGGCTCCACCTGTTGAGCTTCCTTCAACGACTTGTGTATATTTTAAAGGAGGAAAACAATTCATTAAGAAGCGCCAACATCACCCAGGAGGCAGGGCCCCCGGCTGATGGCTGAGCCCTGCTGCTCCAGCCAGGCAGGAGCACAGGCCAGGGAAGTGCTGCTTGGCTCTGACCACCAGCAAGCCAGAGAGAGGACCTGCTGCAGGTGGCAGGGAGGGGCCCAAGGACCCTGGGAGGGGGCCCCCAAGCTCAGTCAGCTTAGAATCACGGCACCAGCAGGCTTTCGGTACCACCTCCTCATGACCAAAACGGCACTAGCATTTTATTAAGCCAATGCAACCTTTGCAAAACGCTAGCCTACATTTATTTTGGTCTCAGAAAATAGGTCTTAGGATATTAGAATCCAGAGCTGGGGCTGAGGCTCAGTGGCACATGTAAGGCACTGGGTTCGAACCTCAGCACCACATAAAAAAAAATAAATAAATTCTGATACAATTGGTCAGGGGGGAAGCTCGTTGCATCCGGGTCTCTTTAAAGCTCCCTCTTCTAAGGGCGACCCCGTTGGGTAGCCAGGGTTGAGCATTTCTCCAGGTCCAGTTGCATTTTGATAGGTTACAAGATGCTTTCTAGGGCTAGGGAGGCAGCTCAGTGGTAGAGCGCTCGCATGAGGCCCTGGGCTCAAGCCCCAGTACCACCAAAAAAAAAAAATCAAAATATTTTCTAAAAGATGGTCCTGGGCCTGATCGCCATCTCCCCTGTAGCAGGTCCAGCAGCGCCGGGCACAGACAGCGCCAGGATACAGGTCACGTGAATAAAAATGAACAAGGTCACTTCACCCCTGTTTAGTGTCTGCTCGATTATTTAGCCTTAGAAATCCACATAGATATATAAATTGTACATAAATGCATAAAAGTGACCAGACGCAGGCTGTGCGTGGGTCAGAGGGAGGGAGAACCAGGGTGCCAACCGTGTCCTTATCGATATTTGTTCAGTCGCCCCGACTCCACTCATTCCCATTCCTCCCTGGCCCAAGACCCGCCCCATCAAATCGCTCCGAGATCGCTCGGTTCTGTGACCCTCCGTGTGTTCTCTGTCCCCATTTAATGAGAGAGAGAGAGACAGACAGACAGACAGACAGACAGACATGACGGTACAGTCACCCTCTAATTTGCAGATGGGATCCTGTTCTACTGTCTGTTTTCCAGGGGGTCATTTGGAGCCCTCCAAGGGCACACGGCGGTCCTGGGGGGATGACCTTGATGGTCACCCTGTGGATGAGCTCCTCTCTTTGCTCCCACTTCCGCCCATCAGAACAACACAGCGACCAACACGAGGTCAGCTGGCGCTCAGGACCTCCCCTCCCAGACCCACAGCCAAATGCCTGGCAGGCCCCTCCAACAGGGCCGCCGGCCGGGGAGAAGGATCGTGAATGACACCAGGTCACGTGTGTGAAAGACGTCTCACAGGCCGCAGACGCTCTGTGTCACAGTCGAGTATCCACGCGGCCGTGGCCAGGTTCTCTGGCCAGTGCCGTCCACAGCCCGCCCGGGCGGAGGGCGGCTCAGTGGCCTCATTAACAACCCATTGATCCAATTCCATTTCTTTCTGTTCCACTTCAGAATTACAATCTCTCGTTCCCCTTGAAAGAGCGCAGATGGATTCCCAACGATCGTCCTCGGAAGAAGTAGCCGCCATCAGGACGTGCTCGATGGACCCAAACGCTCATCCCGCGGCGGCCGGGATGAATTCATCTGGTGGACACGTCAGACCTCGATCCTCCGTGGGAACCTGCCGTTTTCTCCAGCCTCTCCGTTTTTGCTGGCGAGATTCGGGGACGCAGCCCGACTTGGGTCGGCCCCAGGGACCTCACGGTGCTGCCCCCAGCCCTGTGTTCCTGGCACGTAGTAGCTACTCAATAAATAACTGTCAAATTGAAAAACACCCAGGGGATTGTGGACTGGGGCTCGAGGCAGAGCAGTGTGGCTGAAGAAGTGGAATTTATCCAAATCATCTCTTTGCAGGATGGGCCAGAACGGGAGCCAGAATCTGAATCTCAACGTGACTCGTAAAATAGGCAGCAGGATACGGTCAAGCCAAGACGTTGGGGGAAAGTTAAGGGCAAATCAGAGGAAAGACACACATCCTAAATCCGTGACGGGAAACCAAGTGGCGCTCCTTCACTCACCAGCGACTGTGTGTGGGAGGCCCGCTGGACGTCCACCAGGCGTGGGGGTAAATTCAGGGACGTGGTGTGTAGAAGTCACGATTCCAGCCCTCGGTGGCTCCTGGTCTTGTGAGCACCCGTCATAACTGAGCCACGGCCCAGAGGTTGAGAAAACATCACATCCCACTCATTTTCTCATTTTCTCCAGAAAACCATTCCTAGTCCCCAGACCAGAGCCCTTGTGTCCCCCTCTGCCATGATCCTCAAACCCTAAATTCCATCCTCCATCCCATCTCTCTCCATCCATCTGAGGGAAGAGCTTTGGCACAGAAACAATCTGCCATTTTCTCTCCTGTCACCTGGGTAGAGCGCCTGGTATGTAGTAGGTGCTTACTCAATGTCTATTAAAGGAATCATGTGTCTGTTAGCCGTTGCCTCCCTGAGATTTGGGGCCAACCTCTCCCTGCATCCCGCCATTCTCCAGAGGCCAGATTGCGGCCTCAGCGTCCAGCAGGCTGCACGCCGCCCGCCCCCCCACACCCTGCCGGCGGCCCCCCTTCTTTCCATCACCAGGGTGGGAGTCGATCTCACATCCACGGTCCCTCCCACCTGTTCCACCCATCTGTCGGACGGTCACTCTCTGCCACTTCAGAGCGACAGGGAGTTCTCTCTTCCTCTCCTGGCCCTCTGGGAAGCCCAGGGAAATTACCTCTGATGGATGTGATTTCTTCTTGGGGTCCTAAGGACAAAATGACAGCCAAACCCAGCCGCGTGTCACAACCCACTTGGAAGAGATCTGCTCAGCCTTTGTCTGCCAACCGCAGCAAAAAAAAAAAAAAAAAAAAAAAAATCTTGCCTAACCAGGACTTGGAACTGTCCGAATTTTTTTTTTTTTTTGATGGTTAGCAGAGGAATACAACTGAGAATCCCATTTATTTATTTCTTCCCTTATTGCTTGAGAAAAAAAAGAATGTCTGGGTGAGCCTGTGTGGCTGCCCACTGTCCTTAAGTTCCCCCAAAGAAATCGAGTCTCTCTGGGAAAGATGAGCCTCTCCCAAGACCTGAGAATCCGTATTCTGGGACTGAAGTCGGTGCCAGAAGTGAGGCTGGCAAGGCAGAGATCCCCGGCCTGAGGATTTTTAGAGACGTCTTCACTGTCGCTCATATTCCTTGTCCTGAGAGTCCGTCCTGATTATCTGAGGTTGCCAATTCTTTTTTTTTTTAAGAGAGAGAGAGAATTTTAATATTTATTTTTCAGTATTTGGCAGACACAACATCTTTGTTTGTATGTGGTGCTGGAGGATCGAACCCGGGCCGCACGCATGCCAGGCGAGCGCGCTACCGCTTGAGCCACATCCCCAGCCCCGGTTGCCAGTTCTTGAAGTGCAGCTCAAATAAGTCAAATAAGATCCTGAGTAATGGGATCTTCTGACAGACAGCCACCATCCAGCTCTAGGTTAAGTGAACGTCTCGGGTTCTCTCTGTTCGATGAGTGCCCGGGGTCTCCTAGGCATCTTGGATCCTCTGTGCCACTCCCTCTGAGACACACCAAATCCCCTCTGGGTACATTCCCAGGGTCTATGGCATCGTGGGGAAAGAGAGACCTTTCCTGCCATGCAGCTCACAGACGCTTACCGTCTAGGGGAGGAAGCCGCCCACAGAAGGGTAATTGGATGGACAAGGGGAAAATGTTTCGAAGAAAGCCAATGTTAGATTCCTGAGTGCTGAGTCTATGCCAGGCACGGGATTAAGAACTCACTTTTCACTCTCTAAGGCCCTACACAACCCAGCCCCCTGCCTGTCTTTTGGACTGAATCTCTGATCACATGCCCCACAACCTTCCCATGCTAACCCCCCCACACACACTGGCACTTTCCATTCCCTAGAGCACACCACACTCTTCCTACCTCAGGGCCTTTACACATGCCTCTCCCTCTGCCAGGAATGCTCTTTCCTAGGTGCCTGCATGACTCATCCTGACATGCCTTATGTCTCCAGGGTCAATCCAGAGAGGTCCAGCTTGCCCGTCCATCCTCCCGGTGATAGAAGCTCAATCAATATTTCCACGACGAACGAATGAGTGACTTTCTCTCTGAATCCTCCCCAAATAAAAATTGCTGCCATCTCCCCTTGCACATGAGGAAGTTGAGCGGGTGAGGCAGCTCCCCTGGTTTGCACAGCGAGCAGATGGGGGGCCAGGCTCCTGACCGAGCCTCCCTCCAGAGCCCATTCCCCATCCCTGCTCAACGCTGAGTGGGAAGACGAGAGAAGACGCTTCATCAATTGTTGTCTGACTCCTGTTAATGAGAGACGCCTGAGCAGCTGTGACTCAGAAGATCTTTCCTTAGCCCGCAGTGGTGAGTGCGTCACACCGGGGGACGCGACTTTGAAATCCAACGCTGCCATGTCGTCTTCGTCGGCGATGACCAGAGAAGAAGAGAATTTGGGGAAAGCACCGTTTCTGGGCTTCCCGGAGGCACCCGCCTCTTTGGGATCCTCCCAATAAGCAGATGAGGATCCGGTAGCAGAATGGGGGCTGCAGCGTCCGTCTGTCTGTCTAGGATGGTGGGAGAGGATGGATGGGGTGAATCCTGTCTCGGATGAGGACCATCGGTCCCCAAACCTTCTCGCCAAAGCGGCCACCCGCCCAGCCCAGAAGCCAGCGCTCAGAGATCATGAAAGCAGCCCTGAGTCCCACCAGGGCCATCTTTCAGGGACCTGCTCCCTTTATTCACTCAAGAACTTACGTCCTTGTCCCCGTTTCTGTTAGTCAGCACCTCAGCCTCCCACCTGGGGCCACATCTCCTCTCCAGTTGAGAGCCCAAGCCCCTTCCCAGGAAGGACTTCACTTTTTAAATCTTGATTCTGGGGATTCCCTGAAAGAGATACCTGCGTGCCACAGGCCCGTCTCCCGTCACCCTGGACGTGACCGACAACAGCAGCAGGTGGGGGGGGGGATTTGCTCCAACCCAGTCCCAAAGCCCCAGCCCACTGGCCCAGTTCTGAACGTCTCCACTTACCATCTTTGGTGTGGACGTTTGTGCACCCCCGCCCCACCCCACCCCACCCCAAAAATTCATCGGTTGAAATCACAGGTTGATCTTGGGAGGGACTTTGGGGAGATGCTGAGGACGTCGGGATGGAGTTCCACTGGGAAAATATCAGTGAAGATCCCAGAGAGATCCTCGTCCCTCTTGTTACGCGAGATTACAATGAAAAGCCACCTGTGAACGAGGATGTTGTGGTGTGGATGTGAGGTGTGTCCCCCAAAGCTCACGTGTGAGACCAGGCAAGAAGGTTCAGAGGAGAAATGACGGGTTGTGAGAGTCTTCACCCCATCAGCGATCTGATCCCCTGATAGGGATCCACGGAGTGGGAACAGGAGGGGTGGGTGTGGCTGGAGGAGGTGGGCGCTGGGGCGTGGCTTTGGGGTGTGTATCTGATGAGTCTGTGAGCTGCCTCCCGCTGCCACACACTCCACCGTGATGCTCAGCCTCAGCCGAGCCGCAAGAAATGGAGCCGGCCTTCTGTGGACGGAGACCTCTGAACCCCTGAGCCCTCAAATAAATTTCTCCCCTCGACAGTTTTTCCGGTCAGATCCTTCACTCACAGCAGTGAAAAAAGCCAACTAAAACACAGCACATGGGCCCTGAGCAGATCCCAAACTTGCCAGCACTTTGATCCTGGACTTTCCAGCCTCTAGAACTCTAAAGCAATAGACTTTTGTTATTTATAAACGACCCCAATGACGGTATTTTGTTATAGCTCTTGAGACGGACCACGACACGACCCCGTTTCCACTGACAATCATCTGTTAACCTCACAATATTTACTGAAAATACTATTCCCCCGCCCAGAAGAAAAGACCTTTATGGAGGTGACCCAACAATGGGGATGTGCTTCCAGCTCTTGGGGCTCCAAGAACCAAGGCAGAAATTCCCATCCAAAGGCAAAACTTGGGCCGCGTCTTTATTCCTGTTTTTCCTTACTTTAAGCCTTTTTTATGAAGAGAGTCGTAATGTTCCTCTATCTGCATGACACTCTCCATCTTTAAACATTAACTAATTAATTGACTGAAATGGTACCTCGGGAACATTTATCATCTCTCCCATTAGCCCAAGAGCCAGGAAGCCGTCTAGAAAAGCTGCCTAAAGCTCAGCGGAGACTTCATCTTTCCGCTTCCCTTCCCCGAAATGTTTTTTTGTGTCTCTGTGTCTGAATGTGTGTGTCATAGAGGGAAAAAATAAAATAAAGAAAAAATGAAATAAAATAAAAAGAGAGGATTTGACTCCCACCAACCGCTATAAAAAAAGAGACTACCTCTGGGAGACACGGGATTTCAATGGTGAAATAATCCGTCTTGGAAATGGTCCTGTCCTCTAGGAAAAGAAAAAAAAAATAAGTAGTTTAACAGCGATTGCCCTTCAAAACAATTACTAATTATAATGTCTATAAAGAAAGATGCCCTGGAGACCACCACTCCTCACACAGCCAGGCAGATCTATAGGAAGGGATTAGCGGGCACGTCCGAAATCAGACAGGAGCGCTCTCGGGACCCGGCCAGAAGAGGGGTGGGCTCCAACTGGCTGATGTGCCTGGATTCAGAGCTTCGGGGGGGCTCGCCACCTGGGGCCGGCCTTTCTCGGCAAATTGGCAAGATCAGTGCAGCGAGTCAGGCCAGGACCCTCGGGAGATGAGGACCCCTGTGTTCTGCCCAGCCTCCCTTCCTCTCCAAGGCCCCAGCTGTTTCCCCAGCCTCTTACCCTCCACCTCCAGCAGGTGGCGCAGTGCCCAGGACCGGTGCCTCCCCTCACTGTGGTCCTGCAGCTGACCAAGATGTCCAGGAAGGGGGACCCCAAGTCCCGGAGGCCTTGAGTGTCAGATCCCCTCTGTCTGAAACAAAACGTGAGGCGGGGGAGGTTTGGAGGGAAGGGGTCGAGGAGGCAGGATGGGGTTGCTGTAGACAGACAGAGGGACGCGTTCTGGCTTCAGACTCTCCATATTCCCCCTCTACAGACCCTGATGGAATCACCTCAGCTCTCTGATCCTCGGACCTGGGATCCTCCTCTGTAAAACGAACCAGGAAACCAGGCCTCCTCCGTCGATGAAGGAAGGAAGGGGGCACGGGAAGTCTGCCGTCGCAGCACCGTGCACGACAGACGGCTGCAGACAAACAGAAGGGATTCAGCAGCAGGTACAAAGTGAGCTGGAAAGGCCCGAGGATTTGGTTCTCACCAGGACAACTTCCCTGGTCCCCCCAAGTCCCCCTGTCTGTGCTACGAAAGGGAAAATGGCCACCACTGCGACCCAGCCCACCCGTGGACAGTGTTTCCCGCCTTCCCCCGCCCCCAACTCAGTTCTGCACTCCAGGCTCACAGGAGCGAGGGACAGTGGTGCACACTGAGATCCCAGCTACTCGGGAGGCTGAGGCAGGAAGATTGTGAGCTCAGGGTCAACAAGCCCCACATCAGGAAAAAAAAAAAATTGATGGGGGAGTATCTGATTTGCAGAACCTGAGCCATCTCCAGAATTCCAGCTGCACGGGAGCCTGGAAATGGACTTTCCAACATCCGGGCCTCTGTGGTGCAGATGGAGGTGGGGCACAGTGGACAGAGGAGGGGAGAAAGTGGGAGAAGCCCACCCATGAGGCGCACCCCCATGTTGCAGAACCACCTGGAGGAGTCAGATGAAATCCTGTTTGCAAACTGCCTCACATGAGGTCCCGACTACTGGGTTCTCGGTAAACACTGGTTTCCTTCCTCTTTCCAAAAATTCTGCTCTAGGCTCCTCTAAGAGCACAGAAGAAAGAAACCGGGAAGGAGAGAATGGATCTTCCTGTTATCCGGGAGGTGCATGGAGCCTCTCCCATTCAGCAACCTGACCAAACTCAGAGTCCTCCTGGCTCAAAGCATCCCCCACCTCCGCAGAAAGATGAGCTCGTTTTAAAGAGAGTCTCCGGTTTTACTCTTGGCAAACAAAATTTTCAAAGGGTCCTCCCTTGGGATAATTACTTCATTGATTGAGCCACCCTGGGGCGAGGGGTTGGGAGGGGGGCGGGAGAGACCATGCAGATGTGATTCTTCAGAGAGTTAATGGTCTGGGGCAGGAAAATTGTACAAAACTTATGACAAATTATGATAAAAGCTAGGAGACCCGGGTGCCATGAGGCAGAATAAATTAAGGTGAATCTGATTCTGTTCAGGGAGCCAGGAAAAATGTCCCCGAGGAAATAATGTCTATCCTGAGACCTGAAGGATGCATAAAAATTAACCAAGTAAAGAGCAGGAGAGAAGAGCCAGTGGGCAGAGACCGCGTAGGCAAGGGCTAGGCCTTCCAGAAGCCAAAAGAATCCCAGCCTGGCTGGAGCATGATGGAGGGAGGGAGCAGAATTCCCTGGGTTTTACAATCCCAGCCTTCGGTCTGGGTGACCTTTTCCCTGAGGTTGGAATCTGGATGTTTGGCAATTAGCATTTCACTGAAAGGACCCCTGGGGCAATGTGGGTCCACCTGGCTGCCCATCAGTTGTCCCCTCTGCAGAGATGAACAACGTGAGCCTTAGGTGAACTAGTGCTTGGAGGAGGGGATGTGACACCGTCCTCATCTTCAGTGTCCAGCATGCCACTCCTGAGAGCCCCATCAGCGCTTCCCCGTCCACATCCCCTCTCAGAGACCCTCCCCAGCCCACGCCTAGCAGAGGCGCCCACCCAGCCTCAGCCCAAGGAACTACAATGGATAACTGTCTCCATCGGGCCAATCAGGTTTGCACACCCCCCAGGGGATCCTTACGGCTCAGGCCCAGGCTGACCTGGTCAGAGGGTGTTGGCAGCTGGAGCTATAAGATCATGGAGGTGGAGGACCAGGAGAAAACTTGAGATCCTGATGGCAGATGCAGAGAGGAGAATGGAGCACATGTGCAGAGAGAGAGAGAGAGAGAGAGAGAGGCAGGAGCTGATTAACAACCCTGCCCTCCTGGCCCCCGGGGTCCAGCTGCACCTGTTGGATTTCTGGAGAACCTTCTGTGTCCTGACGGGAGATTCCCTGTTCACCTCAGTTTCTTTGCATGAGTCTTTGCTCCTTGCAATTAAACAATCACGGCCTAAGAGACTCCTCGGAATGAGACCTGAGGCTACCTGGATCAGACCTAAAAGGCAATGTCATCTTGCCAGCAGGGAGTCAGTCACGTCCACCGCTGTGCCTGACGCCATCTCAAGGCCCTGGCACAGCCCAGTCCTCTGCTCAGAAAGCTCTTCTGCCCACCGCTTTTTGCAGATGTGAGCCCCTTCCCATGCCGAACCCTGAAGTGTCCCTAAGGTAGACCCTGGCCTCCAGCTGTGAACCACGGGTTTAACCCAGCTGGCCTTAGCTCTCCATCGCTTGCCTTCTGTCCAGTGGCTCCCACCATATCCAGGACCAATCCTCGCCCCTCCATTTCCTTCCCTCCACACTCCCTAGGACCTCCCTGTGGGCTTTGCTTCCCAAAGCAAATCCGTTCATTGCATGCCTTTTTTTTTTTTTTTGGTACATATTTTTTTTTTTAAATATTGGAGTAAATGAAAGTAAGTCAATCAGATCAAAAACAACTGAGACGTCGGTCCCAGCAGTGCTTTTATAAGGAGCGTATTTGCGTAATATCGATTCACCTTTTTCTACCCTTTAAAAATTCAAACACCTCCCCTCATTTGCTTTCTTTATTTTAGAATTTTCGGCAGCCGATTTTCTTTTATCCACAGACCTCCCCTTCACTGGGAAGCTAATCAATAAGAAATCATATTTTTTTGCCAAGCTATTTTAAAGCGACGTAACCAACGTGTTTCTCTCCCATTCCTGGCGCTATCGGTGGCCGAGTGGAAACAGCTGGGACGGGGCTGCCACGCGGCCTTCCCGAGCCCTGGTTTCCCTGGACAGCACTCGGGCCCCTTTCTCTGTCACGGGCCCCTCTGTCCCCCACAATCCTTTCTCCCAGCAGCATCGTTTCTGGGGAAGCTTGTGTTCGAGCATCAGCCCCAGATTTTAAATTGAAGCTGAGCGGGGCCGAGTCCCCCCTGCAGACGTGAGGGGACAGCAGGGCTGTCCTTAGCACCCGAGCTCAGGCCGACGTCCGCAGCCACTGCATCCTCTCTGAATGTTTTATGTTGGCAGTGATCACTCTGATCTTGGTGAAGCTGACCCACCTCGTGCGTGGCCCCTAACTTGGAGTCTCCCTTTCACAAAATGTCACCTTGTACCGAACCAGAAAATCTAAATGGAAATGAAGTTTCAAGAGGGACGAAGCGGCCATCTTCTCAACCGACTTGAAGTATCATCGGGGTGAGGCTTCGAGGCACAGGGACAGTTGTGGGCCTGTTTTGTGGACATCTGTAGGTGGCTGGAGAGGAGGGCCAGGCTTCCTAAGGCAGAGTGGGAGGAGCGATGAGCGGCCCCGGCCCCTGCCTGTCACTGGTGCTTGGTAACACGGGGTGACCGACGGGCTCCCGGCCTGGAGCAGGCGAGGGGTTTGCTGCCGCGACCACGAGTCTGGCGCTCTGTGAAGTTGTGCGGATCCTCTACTGGAAGGGAGATGTCGGTGCCCCTGGGGAAGTGGCTTCAGCCAGGAGGGGTGAATCGCTGAATCAAGGGCACGTCAGCAGCAAGCGGACCCCTCCCCACAGAGCAGCAAGTCCTGTGGCCACGCGACCCAGAAGGACCAAGAGCCCATTCACGACTCACCCCACGGAGCCCAGAGTGAGCGAGACCTGTCCCCAGGGCCCCAGTCCTGGGTACCCTGGGGATATCCCGCCCCCGCCCCGTGCAGATGGTGGGACAAAGGTGGCCACATGCCAACGAGGAATGTGCGCTGGGGAGCGTGACCTGGCCACTCCATCCTGAGAACAGGGACGGGGGGGAAGGAGTCGGTGAATGTATCACTCCACAAAGTGACTGAGCCCCTGCTCTGCCTGGAGCCGTCGAGGCTCGGGGTGCGAACAAGAGCCCCACGCTCCTGAGGCGCCGGCTGCAGTGGGCAAGGTCGGACCTCCAGGGGACGGTCAAGAGCGGCAGGTGAGGGCACTGGCTTGAGCCTGGAAGTTTCTAGGTCTCCGCTGTGGCAGAGGTGAGTGCATGAGCAGAGCGTTTCCCAGGTCCGCTGGCCTCTTCCACGCCACCTGCCACAGAAGCCAAGTCCCGGGGAAGGCATGGAATGGAAATGTGGCCTTCGCTGTCCTGGAGGAGGGACACCCCAGCCTGGCACCATGCCTACAGCCACCTTCCCTGGCACAGAGCCCCCCGTGGACCCCAGAACCTGCCTGACCTTGGCACCAGCCTGCTCCGGCCACGTCCTCTCCCCTCCTCCCTCCTCCCGGCCAGTCCTCCTCCCGCCTCGGGAGTCAGCTCCCCCAGGAAGCTCCCCTGAAGGCACAGACGGGTCAGGGCCTCGCTTCTGTGCACCCCAAGACCCCTGGGGCTCACCTGTGCCAGGAAACTGACCTCTGAGAAAGGAAATCAGTTCCCGGAAGCCAGGGAACGGGGTAAGTAGGATGAGGGGATGACGGGAAAGGAAACAGGAGCCTGCAGGGAGTGGACAGGGGTGTCCCCGGGCCAAGCCACAGTAGTGCCGACTGCCACAGGAAAGGGACAGTCAGTCAGAGACATATGGTGAGGTGCGGAAGACAGCATTACAAAAGCCCAGTTCATTACAATGTTTCGCAGCCACTTATTTCTCTCACTTTTAGAAACATATCTGATTATTACAACTACCAAGTAAGGAGGAGGTTTCATCGGATGGAAGAAGAAACCAAGATACTCAGAGACATTAGGTGAGCTGCCCAAGGTCACACAGCACGAAGATGCCAAGGCAGCAGAGCGGAGTGGTTAAGATCAGCCAAACAGCTCTCCACCCCCTGGCCCCGAGACCCTGCCCAAGAACTTGACTTCTCTATATTCTCCACTCCATAAAGAGGAGTCAAACTGTCCACTTAGCAGAGTCACTGGGTGACCTCAGTTGGTCTTCAATGCCCGTGACAACAAACCCATTTGTCACCTGTTGTCCTGGCATCATCTGCAAAACTCCGTGGGTGGAACTCGGCGCCCAGAGGACTCCAGCAACTCCAGGGCTCCCTGCGCAGCAGGCAACAGAGGTCTGGAACCCAGGGTTGGAGTGCCCGTCCCCTCCCTAAAGAAGCCACCGGCTCCCCCTTTCCTGTTTACGCTGGCAGGAAACCACGCCGGGGGCTGGCCTCGTGCAGCGGTTGGGGAACTAATTAGCTGTGCCTTCCCCAAAGGCCAGAGTTCGCAGCTGAGATATTTAAAGCGCTTCTTAGGGCTCAAAATAAATATCACAATGGAGATGTCACACCAGCAGGAGGGGACGGTCACAGATGTAAATGGAGCCATCAGAAACCATCTCCAGGTAGCACCTCTGGGGTCTGGTACCACGACAGTCAGGTTGCTTCGAGGTTCTTTAAGATCTTTTTTTTTTTTTTTTTTGGATAAGTCTGTTTGCCTCCTTGGAGGCTTTGAGGGGGCTGTCATCAGCAGGAATGAAGAACTGTTCTCAAAAAGGAGGAAACACACACACACACACACACACACACTTGCATTTTTTTAAAAAACATCAGTTTTAATTTCCAGCCACATCTACGTGAGACTCATGCGATTTCCAAGGGCTCGTCATGAGCGGACTCCTCAGGCTACGAGGCGGATTGGGCGCCCAGGGGACCCGGGTTCTGGGCGGGGTGGTCGAGGGGTTTCCTGTCTTCCGCATCCTCTCAGCGACTCACTGAGGCAGGACTCATGGGCCCCACTCTACAGAGGAGCCACGGAGACCTGGGGGCCCTGCCTGCCACCCGGAGGTGGACGAAACACAGACAGGATTCATTTTTCTTTCCTGCGCATCCCCTGGGTTCTCCACCCTGTCCAGGGCTGAGCACCGGCGTCATCAGGCCAGGCAGCAAACGCAGTCTTACGAACTGGAGTTGGGGGCTGGTATAGAGCCAGGAAGGAGAAAGCTCCCAGAGAAGCAGTTCTGATGGTTCCCCTCCCCCCTGCCGGCCTGGAGAAGCCCCTTCCCCACGGCCATCCGTGCCCTCTCGGCCATCGCTTCTATTGCCCAGATCCGTCTCATGCCACCGTGCCTTGGCAACACTGTTCTCCCAAATTCTCTTCCTCCACCATCAGCCTGGTGAGCTCCTCTTCACCCTTCAAAACCCTGCTGGAACAGCATCCTTGGGAAGAAGCCCTTCATCCCTCGCTACCCCAGCACCCCGAGGAACTCCTGCTAGCCCTCTCCCCCCCCCCAGGCTTCTGTTTGTATAATTATCCCAATGCCTGGGGGTCTGTTCCTGGGGTTGGGAGGCGGTGGGACTGCCGCAGGGACTGCCCACGCCCAGCCCAGGGCCTGAGTCATAACCAGCACCTGATTGAACTGAATTGAAAAGGAGACCTGGAAGGAAGGAGAGCTAGCACCGATGCTGTGAGCGTCTGTTACGGTGCCACCAGCCACACCACGCTTTCCTAGGACAGATGACAGGATTGGCCCAGGGGCAAGACGGCTGCACCGGGGATGGATGCTCCCTGGACATCGCCGGGCGTCTCATCTGATAAATCCTGGCCTTGCCGACAATTTCATCTTTCAGAAGACAGAGGAGGTGACAGAGGAGTCGGTTACTCGGCACTCAATCCTGCAACTGGGAAACACCAGGGAGGAGGAAGCGGTGGAACGCTGGGGAGAAAAAAAATAATAAGGGTACGTGCAGAATCTTAATGACAGTGCAAGGAAATGAGCCTTCGTTAAACACCTGCTTTGCACATGTTACTACATTTGATTCTCACGTGCATACCCCTAGGAAGGTGGGAGTAAATGGCTTCAAACTGGAAAATACAGAAAGGTCAAGTAACTTGTACAAAGCTACGGGTCTGTCTGTCTGCAAACCTCAAGTTGTAACCTCCCACCGTGCCACTGAGCAAAAGCAGGGCATTGCCCAGCTTGCAGCCTGGACTTGATGCAAAAGTAAGGGTAATAAGTATGGGTCAGGTAGTGCTTCAGTAACAAAACACACTCTCCAAAATCACAGTGATATGATAGAGCGGAAGTTTTCCTCTGAGCCCCAGCAGTTTTCTGAGACTGGCAGCCACCAACCTGCATGTGCTGACTCTGGGCTCCCCTCCAGCTCATGAGCCTCCATCTCAATGGATGCTTCAGGGGCTGGAGACATAGCTCAGTTGGTAGAGTCTTGCCTTGCATGCACAAGGTCCTATGTTCAATCCCCAGCACCACCAAAAAAAAAAAAAAAAAAAAAAAAAAAAGTCAGTGGTTGCTTCAGGGATAGCTTCAGCCAGAGAAAAAAGCCCCAGAGGATCTCAACACCTGTGATTTAATGCTGAGCACCAAAACTCCTACCACAGCCACTTTAGGAGTGGAGAAAGAGAGCTTCCACATGCCACAAGGAGTGCTTGCCCAACAGACCCTGCCTCTGCGTCCTACCAACAGAGAGAGGAGAAAACGTGAAAATAAAAATTGACAAGCACATATAGAAAAGCCCCCAAAGAGCAGGGGGGATTTGAACATGGAAGGTGATTTTACAAACACGGATCGCTTGCATGTGAAGGTGGTCAGTGCCGTGAACAGGGTCCTGTGGTCACAACTCAGAAGGAAATAGTGCACAGAATGAGTGGGAGGCCTCCACCTCTTCTGGCTGCTGTGACAAAAAACACTGTAGAAGGTCGTGGAACCTTCCATGATACCAGAAGCTAGAAGCCCAGGGTCAGGGTGCCGGCTGGGTCAGGTTCTGGGGGCCCCTTTCTCCTGTTTCCACACAGCGGACAGAGGGAGCTCTAGTCTCTTTCTCTTCTCATAGGGACACTAATCCCTCCGTGGGGACTCCACCCTCATGACCTCATCTACACCTAGTTCTCTCCCAAATGCTCCAGCTCCTTCACCATCCCTGGGCGGGCGGGGGGGAGGCAAGGGGTCGGGCATAAAAACTCAGGGTGGACACAAGCGTGCATCCGTGATGGAGAGGCTGGGAAACGTGTGTGTCCCTTTCATCCTTAGCATTCAGTCCCCTCCTAATAACAAGACAGGCCTCCAACACCATGTGTGGGACCAGCCAGGGCCAATGGTCTTATTGAAAAGACGGTGAGAAGTGGGCGGAAGGTGGGGTGCAGATAAAAATGGCTTTAAAGATGGAAGCAGGATCGTCCGATGGAAAAGCCGGCAGCGCGTGGTCTTGGGCAGTTGCAGGACGCACACTCTGCCCTGGCGCCTTACTTAATTTCCCACGGGCGCTTAGGATCTGCTCGTTAAAAATATACTTACTGAGTTTGTTTATGGTCTGGCCTCTTCCCCGGTCCTAGAAAATTCTTCCAGATTTAGAAGAATCCAAAGCCTAGAAAAATACCTGGCAGAGAGGTATTACCTCTGCAGGGACGTGGCACTTCCTGTCGTCGATCCATTGCTTATGAACTCGACCTTGAAGCAATGGGATATGCTTTATGTCCAAATTCAGGATCTCCTTCCCCTGCTAACCTGGTATCCTGAGCCTCCGAGATTCCACAGCAAAACCTCCCCAAGGTTCACTCTCAAAGGGCAGCCTCCTCTCCCCAGGCTGCCCTGCAAAGACCCTCCCCAACACCAGCATCGTAGCTGCCCACCCCCTCACCTTCTAGAAGCTTCCAAACCACTGGAACATCAATTTGTCAGGGTGGCGGTGGGGGGGATGTCACCAGCCTCCGAGTGGCCCATAAGAGAGTGGGGACAAGTCTCCATAGGGTTGTGTTCCTCAGCCGTGGGAGCGAGGTGTGGCCGTAAATGACAACCTGCTTTTACTCCTTCTGTACCCCTTCAGTGTTCCAGTGGGGGAGCAGCGTCTCCACAGAGAGTGGAATCCACTCGTGTGATTCGGTGTCATAAATAATAAATAATGTGTGAGCGCGTGACGGGGCTCTTACAAGGGTTCTTGAACTCAGTGAAGAAGAAATGGTTTAGGAGTGATTAAGACATCCGAATTCCTCAGACGGCCGTCTTCGGGTATGTGTGTGTGTGTGTTTGTGTACAATTTCTAAATTAAATTAAATCTCGATTAGCATGTGTTAATCATACATATTAATAGGATGTTCCTCGGACAACTTTTGATCGCTTTTGCAACCCAGACACAAAACGTGGGGGCCGCTTTATCATCAGGTCCTGTTTGGCTGAAAATAGCAAAATCCCTGTGGCGATGAAGTTAAGCAGCCAAGCGACAAATCATCTAGCGTGCGCACCTTCCCTTCTCTCCAGGAAAAGGGGGCTCCCGGAGAGGGACTGGGCTTTCATAATAGCAGACCCAGTAATGAAAACCCTAAATATGCCGTTCCATTTTATATCCACGGTGAAGGCAAGAGAAATTGCATTGGCCCCATTTTTTCAGAAAGAAAACTGAGGTTGGGAGAGGTGAAGATCAATGCCCAAGTCCACGCAGTGAGCAGCTAAAGGAGCCAGAAGTCACAGCGGTGTCTGCCCCTGTGTTCAGGATGGTGATCAGGAAACAAAGGAACCCAGGGGCTGGCTGACCTGCTTCTTCTCAGTCCCTGAAGAGGGTGCTCTGAACCCACTGACGCCAGGCCAAGGGGCAGGTTCAGTTCGGCAGAGCTGCTCACTTCATTTGTATACCGATCTGGGTCCCCATGACCCGACCCCATTGAAGGCATTCCACTGGATCCATGCATCCAAAATCCCTCATCGTCAACCAAAGAAGGGATCGCTCCACCCACCTGACCTTGGGACATGCTTACCCTTCATCTCCAAGCTCACCCAGATGGGGAGAAGTCCCTCCAGTCCGAGACTGGGAAACTGAAAGCCACCAACTTAATACAAGGAGAGAGGAGGAGAGACAGAAGGCGGGCGAAGAACTTGCAAAAACCCAGATGCACGGGACCAGGGGAGCTTTGCCTCTCCCACTCTCCTATAGAACAGCCTCAGTCTTTCAACCCAAGGGTCGGAGTGTCGCATAAGCCAAAACACCTTCTCCACAGGCTGCTCTGCTAAGCCTGGGTCATTGAAATGATGGGCCATCGGGACGCCAAAAAGTGAAGGGTCACAGTTCAGAAGTCAGCGGATCTGGGTCTGCACAGGGCCCTCAGCACACCTGCTGCAGGACCCTGAGTGACAGCTAAATGCTCCAAGCCTCAACCTCTCCACCTCTAGAAAAGCTTCAGTGTGAGGAACAAGTGCGTGGAACACCCTTGACACAGCACCCAGGACACAGGGGCTCAGTAAATGTGCGTTATCTGTTCTAAGCAGGAACAAGGTTATCTAGTCGACATCTAGGTCGACATCGGTACTGAAAATACCGCTTCACTGCTCCCTGAATCTTTTTCTCTTGATCTATAGGCTGTGATTTCTGGATTTCAAGCTTAATTCACCATCTGCGGGTCTGTAGGGTACTCAGTGCTCCCCGAGACTTGTTTCCTCTGGGCCCCTGATAGATTCGTGTTCCTCCTGGAATATTTCAACCACGTTATGATTTCAGCCACCTAATTATAACCTGCACAAGTATTTGTTCATCATCAGTCGATCACCAATAACGGTGCTCTATCCTCAGAGCCAGGTGTCAAAGAACCCTGACTGCCTTCTTCCGTTGGGTGCCCAAGATATCTGAAACCCAGAAAGTCCAGAACTCGATGCTACCACTGACTTGTGTCTCCGCAGAACTCACATGTTGAAGTCCCAGCATGTTTGGGACTGTGACGGTGTTTGGAGATAGGGCCTCTGGGCGGGAATTAGGTTTAGATGTGACCACAAGGGTGGTCCTGATGACAACATCAGGGTCCTTATTAAAAAGAGACTGGAGCTGGGCACGGTGGCCCACGTCTGTCATCCCAGTGGCTCGGGAGGCTGAGGCAGGAGGATCGCAAGTTCAAAACCAGCCTCAGCTAAAGCCAGGCAGTAAGCAACTCAGTGAGACCCTGTCTCTAAATAAAATACAAGATAGGGCTGGGGATGTGGCTCAGTGGTTGAGTGCCCCTGAGTTCCATCCCTGGTATGAGAGAGAGAGAGAGAGAGAGAGAGAGAGACTGGAGAGCCTGCTCCCTCTTCCCCACCATGTGAGGACACAGCAAGAAAACCACAGCAAGCCAGGGAGAGGGCCCTCCCAGGAGCCCCATCGTCTGGGTTTGATGGAGCTCCTCAGCCTGCAGCACTGTGAGGAATGCATATCTGTCGCGCAGCCAGAGAGGCCAAGGACCAAGACGGCTGGCCTTCCGCCTCTCACTTAAAATATGCTTCTATCTGCTCTCTTGACCAGTGGCTCCACCAGCCACCCAAATTGTCATCCGCCTAACTTCTCCTCCTGCCCTCCTTCTCCTAACCAATGGGTCCTGATGCTTGTGGATTCCAGGTCTGCCAGGGCTCTCTGATGGGACCTTTTTCTCCCTGCGCAGCTGGTTCTGGCTCAAATGCAGGGTTCATAGTGTCTTCTCAAAGTCACGACAGCAGCATCCAAGGGGTCTCACTATTCCAGTCTTCCCCAGTGGGGTCCCCACGCACAGCTCTGAATCTGCCGCTTTTCTGTTCTAAAATCTTTTAAGGGTTCGCAAAATCTCCAGGATGAAGTCTGCGCTCCTCAGCCGGGAAGGCCACCGGGACCCGGTCCTGCCCACCCACCCAGCCCGCCTGTGGCCATGTCTCAACAAGCCCCCTGCCTCCAGAGGCAGCAGACCCCTGCCACTCCCCTGCCCATGTCACAGGCCTTGACAGCATCCGGCCTCTGAGTGTGCTGCTCCCTCTGTTCACAGTCCCCTCCTGCTTCCCACGCTACTGAGCAACACCATACCATCCTCGGTAAGTTCAAATCCCCACAGGCCACTTGGGACCTCCCCACCCTCGGCTGCATGAAGCCACTGTCCTCTCTGCTCTCCCAAACCTGTTCCCACTACAATAAACATGACACAGCCTAGTAACATTTTTTTTAAAAAATCTCTTTCTCTGCACGGCCCCCTGCCCCCATAACCAGATGGTCATCTCTCTGAAGACAGAGCTTACCGTCTTATTTAACTGTATTTTCAGAATAAAAAGAAAAACTCAATTTTTTGCAAATGTGCTAAAGCTGGAAATTCCTGAAAGCGAATGCTTCATGCATACCAGGGGAATAATTATAATGATAATAACAATATCAACTATTTTGAAGTACATAATATGACTAAACACTTTACAGGCATAGCTCATTTACTCCTTTTAACCACCCCATGAGGAAGTATTGGTTTTGATCCCCCTTTTGTTCAATGAGGCGCGCGCATGAGCACACGCGCACACGCGCCAAGATTTGGAGTTAGAAGACGTGGTTCCTAATAGGACTGTTGTTCATCATTTTTGTGACCTTGAGGCAATTCATAGTCTTTTTTTTCCCCCCCCTCTGGAATGGGAAAAAGACTTCCTACTGATAATCAAATAATACCCACTTATAAAATTATTGGTACCTAGCAGGGAGTGCTTGTTCTGTATGTTCTTTGGGAATATTATTAGTCTTCAGTTAGACGAGTCTGATTGGCTGAGATCCGGGCATGTTAATATGCCAATTTGGCCTCTGGCTTCCCCTATAGGTCAGCTCTGAGACTCTTTCCATCTGGGGCCCCGCCCCTTCCCTTGGCCCCACCCCCCTCTTGTGAACCATCCCCTTCTCCTGGCCCTGCCCCTCTCCTGGCCCCGCCCTCTCTCCTGGCCCCGCCCTCTCATGGCCCCACCCTCTCTCCTGGCCCCACCCTCTCTCCTGGTCCCCACACACTCAGGGATGGACAAGGAAAGGCTCAGGAGGGTGGTTTGGGATGGGGTCAGGCTGACTCCTGCAGTTTCCTGGATAACTTTGAAAAAGCTGAACACTTAGCAGTTTGGTTTGGAGGTTGCGAAGCAAATGTGAACGCGTTAGATGGAATTTCTGTCAACCACTTTGCAAACAGAGCCCCACACCCTGTGCCCAGGTGTGGAAGCGCAGGATTGACAGGGACACCGGCGGCCCTCTCCCTGTCAGCCCCGGGCGCCTTCCCCACCGTGCCCCAGCCCCTCCCAGCCACCAGCTCAGGAATACATTGACATTTCCAAACGTATCGATTACAGGAGCAGACTGGGTCTGGGAGGGAGGAGGGGGAAATGGATTGACTTTATTATTTGTGGGAGGAAAAAAAGAAGAATAAACAAGGGAGCTTTTGTTTGGAGGACAAAACCCAAATTATCGGTTGAATGGCGCTGAATTAAACACTTAAAGTTCAATCTTTCCAGAGTGCTGACAGTGCAGGGGGAAATCAATACGGAGACCATTTGCACCACGGAGCCGACTCTGGTTATTAACAACTAATTATACCAAGTTTGCTGCAGAATCAGGTTAGTTCCCTTACAGGTTACCCCCCACAGCAGCACTCTGGGCAAGGTGAGATGCAGGTCAGGGATCCCAAGCCCACCTAGCTTTCATGGGATTTTGAGCATATGATTAACAACGACCAATATTTAACTAGAAGCATCATCATGACCATACCGGTTCTTAAAATATGGAAATGCACCATCGTGCCCAACTGTAATCCCAGCAGCTCGGGAAACTAAGGCAAGAGTATCTCAAATTCAAAGTCAGCCTCAGCAACTTGGTGAGACTCTGTGGCTAAAAAAATATGAAAAAGACCTGAGGATGTGGCTCCATGGTTAAGCACCCCTGGGTTCAATTCCCAGTGCCAAAAAAAAAAAAAACAGAAAAACAAATTATATATAGATAAATCCATCCATTCCAGTTGCTCAGCATTCACCCCTGGTACCTCCCAGACCCCCTCCCTCCTGTCCTCCAAGAACTAGAGTCCACAGCTAGCATGGGTAGGGTCACCCAGGACCTGCCCAGAACCCACTCTGTGAGTCAGAGCTCATGTCCAACAGGTAACCACATGGTTGGATAATGACAATAGTTTTCTATAATCAATCACAGTCTACAAACCCACATGCCTTCCTTTGGGGATGGGGGATGGTTATGGTACATAAACAAGGTTACATACACCATATCTATACATACTCGTTGTATAGTTGCAGAGTTTATTATATATTATATAGAAACAATTTAATTTTATGTTATATTTCACTAACATTTATATATACTATATAGAATTGCATGCTCTAACTATGTATAGGAAATTTTATCTAAAACTAGATATGGTAAACTAGACACATAGCTACATGTAGATTACCATATATGGCTACCTACAGTATATAAACTGTATATTTTTATGTCTGTGTATAGCTAATATGTACAACTATAGTTATTTATGTAACTCTATGTCGTATATAAACTCTACACATCTCTCTCTATATAAGCACATCTATATAAGCCTGGTGGGTTGGGGAGCTATTTCCATGTCAGCCTATATAAACGCATCTCGTCTTTTCACATCTTCCTGGAACTCTACGGTATGGTGGTCCAGTCACGAAGCCACTCCCTTATTGATGAATATCTAGGTTGCTCCCCACTTTCCCACTACTGCAAAGGAAGCTGCCCCGGACACCTTGAACACTGTAGGTTCCAGACTCACGCTGACATTCCTAGAGAATCGATTCCAAGTGCAGTTGTCGGAGTGGTGCCGATGTGTGTGGACGTACCTTGACAAGTCGGTCATGCCTCCTGTTCTGCAAGTGGCAGAGGCCTGTGCCCCGTTTATCTGGTCAGTTCCCAGCAGTCAGCCCCTCTCCAAGACCTGAGCCGGGAGCATTTAGCAATCAGGGCTCTTCCGCATCTGCTAGGACACACGCTGCCCCCTGACAGGCTGGGAGGGGTTCATTGCTGTTTGTCACAAACAGATTAGGCCACCAGTGCCCAGAGCTTCCAGGTGGCGGCACCGCCTGAGAGGAGCAGATAGCACGGTTCCCTGCGGAGTCTGGGAGTCGGCGTCTGGTCAGCAATTGTCGCCCTGGCCTTCTGGCCATGCTGCTTGTCTGCAGAACGATGGCAAGTCCCTGCGACAGCTCTGCCAACGCCTGGCTGCCATGCCTTGCCTGGTATGTCACCCAGCCTCTCATGAAAGACAGCTGTCAGTGTCTGTCCCTCTCATCAATCATAGGACCTCAAAGCCAGCACAGGGGGCTAAATAGGGCACAGATGCTACGCCATTCCCTGTTTTTATCCTCCTTCCCATAAAGAAAAAAAATTAAGAAATTTTCAGAGTTCCAGAGCACGGAGGAAAGCACGGTCCCCAGGAACAGCAGCTCGACCCCCAGCTCGCCCAGCTAAGTGCCCTCACCACATAAGCATTTGATTCCTTTCACAGAGGACTCGAGGCCGCTTCCAAGCATGTGCATGACACCATAAAATCAGAAAGTTCAGTGAAAAGACAGAGCCAGGGGAAATGTCTGAGAGTTAGGACGGGAGGACCAAGGGGACCCATCTGGGCAGGCCCTGGAGTCTGCCTGACGCTGAGGCACCTGGACTCCAGCTGGCTCTCAGGGGGGTGATGGGTCCTGGGGGAGAACCTGCCTTGGAGGCAGTGTGCAGACCCATAATGCTCAGGAAGAGGAGGGGCCTAAGGAGATGCCACGGAGGGGAGGTAGGGAGTAAAGATGGCGCCACCCTGAGCATCTCAGATCGCGGGTCCAATGATGGAAAATTCATACCACTCCCCCACACTCCACGTCCCTCACCCCACTCCCAGCCCCCTCCCAAGGCTCCTACTGACCCCTTTTGGGTTTTTTCTTGTTGTTGTTGTTGTTTTGTTTTGTTTTTTACTTGAGAACAGTAAAATGCTGGGAAAATGTTTTAAAATTCCACAGTACAGCCTCTGCCTCCCCCTGGGGCTGCTTAGCCTTCACCTCCTTAGACAGGGGAGGGCGCCCCCCGCTGGCTGCCCCTCCCCAGTGGGTGCCCCTGCCCATGGTGCTGATTGGTGTCCACAAACCCCAGTCCAGGCAACAAACAACAACAAAAAATTCTTTTTAATAAAGAAAAAAGACCCATGGGATGAGCAACCTTGCTCGCAGAGACCCGAATCTAGACCTGTGACTTCGCCATCCCTTTCCTGGATCCACAAAATCAGGGGTCAGACACCAAATGACAGTCTCTCTGGACTCTGACAGTGCTCCTCCGCGGACTGACAGAGGCCCCGCTCCCCAGGGGAGGGGGATTTGCTGACATCCACAAGCCACGTCGACTTTGATTAAAGGTCGAGAGAGAGGCTCTCCCCCCCCCCCCGGGATGGGACCACTTTCCTTTTGACTTGAAATGCCTCCCCACAGAAGGTCCCCACTGCCATCCCACCCTCCCCGCCGTGCCAGGCTGATGTGGCCACAGAGGGGAACTGGAGAGAGATTCTGCAGCAGACACTAAATCAAGACAAAATGATGACCCAAAAAATGGGGGAGGGGCAAGGAACCACCAAGACTCCTCCCTTCCTTAAGTCTGCGCCACCTGCGTGCAGCTGTTGGCCCGCGGCTGGAGCCCCAGGTGCGTCCTGGAAGCTGAGCGCTGGGCGCCATCTAGGAGCCGCGGGCGGCACTGCAGGCTCCCGCCCTCAGCCTGCAGACCCTTCCCCGGGGGGGATCTCTCCCTGGGTGCACGTAGAGGTCAAGGGCTCTGCAGCCAGACCCGGCCACTTCACCAGCTGCGGGGTCTTGGACAATTCATTTCCAAACCATGACTAGGGTGCCTGGATGGAGGGAGGATGACGTTTTAAAAAAACAAACCTCATGATCTGGCCTATGCCAATGAGCTCTTTCCCTTCGTCACCACGTCAGACGTTGACCCCGTCCATAGACCAGAGACTCGTCCATGAAGCAGGGGGCTGGGAACCTCGCAGGGCTGTTGGAAGAGATGCGTGGGTCATGGTGAGTGCCCCACTAGTGACCCCCGGGGAGGGAGAGAACAGTAAATCCAGCCCTGGGTGGGCCCCGAGGTTAAGCCAACACACAGGACAGTGGTGAGGACAGGGTGTGATCTCCACGTAAGATGGAATGTCCAGCAATAAAGAACCAAGTACCGCCACACCCCGGAACACAGGGAGTCCCCAGTCACAGGACCACATATGGCCCCATTGACATGAGCTGTCCACAACGGGCAATCCATGGAGACGCGGGTAGATGAGTGAGCACTGGGGCTGGGAGGGGACAGGGAATCCCTGGCCCTGGGTGCAGGTTTCCTTCCAGGGTGGTGGAGGTGTTCAGAAGTCTACTGTGGTGCCCTTTAAATGCACAGATGGCAGGGCATGTGACTTATTGATCTGAAGACAAGTGTCATACTAAAAGACACCTCTCTCCCTACCATTTCCTGACTGTTCTATGTTCATACATTTCTTTAAAAACAAGTATATTCACTTAGCTCTTGCTTATTTGCTTACTGGCCCCCACCACCATGGGTAGACGCCATGAGGGGTGGAGTCCAGGGCTCATTCAGGACGATATGTCCAATCCCTGAAGGGTGCTTGGCACAGAGGGCGCTAAGTAATCTAGTGCCAGTGAATGGGCACACGGGCAGGGGTGTGCTCCATAAAGTAAGAATCAGCAAAGATAAAATGCCTTTTCCAGGGCTGCAGCCCCAGAGGTCCAGACGCAACTGAGCCGAGGGAGGCACTGACCTTGACCCTGGCTCAGGACCCCCAGGTGACTCCGTCCTACCAGCCAAGACGGGGGTCCTGTCCCAGGAAGGGCACCACCTACCAACCTCGCCCTCCACGCACCTGACGGTGGAGCCTCGCTACCTCACCGTGGACATTCTGGAATCAAGGGACTCAGCTGAGGGACTCAAGTGAGCCTGCGGACTCTGCAAGAAGAACATCAGAGAATATCTCCCCACCCCCACCCTCACCCCACCATCCAAGATTTAAATCCCGGGGGCCCCACCCAAGAACCTGCTTCTCCACCTTCAGATGCTCCGAAGGTGGAGGAGCGGTGACCTAGGAATCAAATTCCTCCAAGGTCTGCAGCTCAGCCAACAAGGCCAGGCCTTCGGGGCCACCTCCAGCTTCTCCCATCATGGCTGCTGACCTTTGCTGCTCCACCCACCTGCTGCTGCTCCAGGGAACAGGGACGCCCTCTCCCTCCTCCTTGGCTTGGCCCCTGCTGGGGGTCACTCCCTCCACAAGTCTGGCTTAGGCAACTGTGCTGACCACAAGCCTCCCACGTTTTCACTCACTGTACCCCATTGATCCTGGTGACTGCACTCCCCAAGGGACGTGGGGTGATTCTGGAGCTTTCTTAGTTATCTGGGAGAGGGGTGCTGCTGTCCTCTACTGGATGGAGTCCAGGGATACTGCAAAACCTCCCACATCAAAGTGGAATCTGGCCCCAGATGTCAATAGTGCTGAGACTGAGAAACCCAGCAGTCCCATGGAGGGCAGAGAATGTGTAAGACTCACTTGTGTAACTTAGTACCCAGGAAAGAACCTGGCACACCGCAGGTGCTCAGTAAATACTAGTAGAATGAATTATCTGTACCCTTTATCTGGTATTTAGGCATTTTCATTTATATATATATATTTTACCTTATTCCAGAAAAGAAGATGTGTAGCTGCTAACAAAAAAACCTATGCAATACGGCAGGATAAAATAAATAAGTAAAGGTATCTCATTGTAAAAATGGCAGTAAGATACAAGGTTGTGCTGAAATTTGGCTCTGGGCTTCCAGTTGGCCACAGAAAAAGGGGAGAGAAGGGATTCATGGCACAAAAACTTTCCCATTGCTGGATGGAAGCAGTTTTCTCCAATGTTGAGGCAGATGGGGGTCTAGGGTTGACGTAGATGATACTTTCAATAGCATAAATACCCAAGAGTCTTTTACAACTGTTTCCTATAACTTTATCCAATTCTTCTCCCCTCTCAGAACTCATTCTCTTTGCCATGTAATTTGGTGGTTTCTTCCCACCCCTTAAGTTCCCAGCTGGCCATGTCTAGTTGAGTCAATAGGATAAAGACAGACATGACGTAAATGGGAGCTTTAGTTGTTTATGCAGCTGGATGTGATTTCTTTTTTTTTTTTAAAGAGAGAGTGAGAGAAGAGAGAGAGAGAGAGAGAGAGATAGAGAGAGAGAGAGAGAGAGAGAGAGAGAGAGAGAGAGGGAGAGGGAATTTTTTTAATATTTATTCTTTAGTTCTCGGCGGACACAACATCTTTGTTGGTATGTGGTGCTGAGGATCGAACCCGGGCTGCACGCATGCCAGGCGAGCGCGCTACCACTTGAGCCACATCCCCAGCCCTGGATGTGATTTCTTGCATGTATGGCATCACTGTGAGAGGAAAGTACCCCCTGCTCTCCCCGTGGTCCAAAGAGGGAAAGAGATGCTTGGAATCAAATGGACTCGATTCTCAGATCTGCAACCTACAGCAGAACCACCCAGCTGAGCCCCGCCTAGCTCAGCAGATAGCCCTCAGAGCTGCAGTTACAGGAATGAGCCCACTGAGTTTAGCAGCCTCACCAGCCACCTCCCCACGTACATGTTCACTCTTCATGTTCCTTCATGACATGCTAAGTCTCAGCTCCCATGTGGCACCTCCCCATCCCCACTGGTTGGGTTCTCTTCAGACATCTCAGCTCTGAATCCAAAGATTTGCTCCCGTGCTTGCACATGGCTTCCGATTCAGAGAGACCCTTTCTGAACGTCCCTCCACTAGACAGCTGGCCTGGGATCCCTACCTTATCTGCTCAGAAGTGACAAAGCTCAGCCCCATCCATATTTGCATTTCTCAAATGTAGCTGCCGAGTGGTGAAAGGCGAGGAGTTAGGAAGTCCAAAACTCCTGCCGAGTACATGCTGGGTGACCTTGGGAGGACAGGACACTTATCCTCTCTGAGCTGCAATGTCCTAACTGCACGACAGACATAATGCTATTCACTTACTTCAGGGTTATTGTCAGGATTCAGGAAGATAAAGCCTAAAGCCCTTAGCACAGCTCCTGGCGCGGAGTCTGTGCTAAGCAAACATGAGTGGAGGTTCCATGGGGTGGCATGATGCAGAGGCCACAGGACCCACTGTGAGCACCTACTGTGTGCTCCAGCTGTGCGAGGCACTTTAAATATACTTTTTTGGAAGGAGGGGACAGGAGTACCAGGGATTGAACTCAGGGGCACTCGACCCCTGAGCCACATCCCCAGCCCTATTTTGTATTTTATTGAGAGACGGAGTCTCTTCACTGAGTTGCTTAGGGCCTCACTTTTGCTGAGGCTGGCTTTGAACTGGTGATCCTCCTGCCTCAGCCTCCCGAGATGCTGGGATGGCAGGCGTGCACCACCACACCTGGCTTTAAATGCACTCTTATTTACTCCTCACCTCACCTCGGTCCTCATTGCTCCTGTGACGGGACACCCAGTAGGAAGTGCTCTGTTGTTCTGGAATCGATGACTCCAGAAGAGAGTTGGTACCTGGCTCAGGGAGAGAGATCTCCAAGGGAAATTGCTCCTGGAGAAGGCGGCCGTCCACAGGCTTTCCTTGGATGGCCCGAATTGATGCCTGTTGTCTTCGCTTGACTATCAATAATGTCCCACTCCCCTGCCTGCTCAGAATGTCCAGGTTTAGACAATTCTATGGGGACCCACCATGGAGCCAGGGAGGGACGCTGACTCAGGAGGAGTGTGGGGACTGTCGGTCTCCCCTGGAGCTGTGGGAGCCGAGTGGAGCGAAGGCCGTCTGGGAAGAGCTAAGCTCAGGGCAGAAGAGAGGGGGGCAGGCAACCCTCCCCTCGCTCTGGGTTCTCAGAGCTCTTCAGGGATCCGGGACCTCATGGCAGAGGAGGAAGGAAAACAGAGCTGTGACACCATCCAGGGAGCCACCGAGTGAGGCTCCGGGGGTCACCGAGCGTCCCTCTCTGGAGGGTCTCTGGGAAGACAGGGGAGATGTGGAGTTGGAGCCAAGCACACCCCGGGACAGAGAAGCCGTGTTGCTAAAGCAAACCGACCTGGCGTGACCCAGCCTGGGACCACAAATGCCACCCATGGTCACAGCCCTGCCGAGCAAAATAAAGATCAGGCGGCCTCCCCTCCTCCTCCTCCCCTGTCAACAGACGCAGAGAGGCGGAGATGTGCCAGGAGCTACCGTGAGCACCACTCCAGGACCCGCCGTGGGAAGGGAGAGAACACTTTTTAAATTTTTTTTTTATTTATTCTTTTTAGTTATCCTTCACAGTAAATGCATTTCGACACGTGAAACATGCGTGGGGTATAACTTCCGTTCCGGTGGTGGTCCGTGGTGTGGAGTTACACTGGTCACGTGCTCATAACACCAACCCAGGAAAGTTATGTCCTATTCATTCCTGTTCCCAACACCCTTCCCTTCATTCCTCTTTGTCTGATCCAATGAACTTCTCTTCTCCCCTCCTCCCCACCTATTGTGAGTCAGCATCCACATATCAGAGAGAGGATGTGGCCTTTGGTTTGGGGGGATTGGCTTATTTCACCTAGCATGAGAGTCTCCAGTTCCATCCATTTACCAGCAAATGCCATAATTTCGTTCTTTTTTATGGCTAAGTAATATTCCATTGAGTATATATACCACATTTTCTTCATGCATCCATCTGTTGAAGGGCACATATGTTGGTTCCATAGCTTAGCTATTGTGCATTGCAGTGCTATAAGCATGGATGTGGCCCCATCACTATAGTGTGCTGATTTTAAGTCCTTTGGGGTATACCCCGAGGAGTGAGATGACTGGGTCAAACGGTGGCTCCCTTCCATGTTTTCTGGGGAATCTCCACAGTGCTTTACAGAGTGGTTGCACCAATTTGCAGTCCCACCAGCAACGTAGGAGTGTGCCTTCTCCCCACATCCTCGCCAACACGTATGACTACTTGTGTTCTTGGTGACTGCCATTCTGACTGGTGTGAGATGAAACCTCAGTGTGGTTTTAATGGGTATTGGGAGAGAACTTTTGACGAGACCTGAAACCAGAGGTATCAGTTAGACTAGAAAGTTTTGTTTTGTTTGTTTTAATTGGGGCAGAAAGTGGTCAGAAAGTTTAGGGACCCGCCATCCAGTGGGGTGGAGATTCGACTCACAGCTGACGGTAGGATTGAAAAATAAAGCCGATTCGTGTTTGTGCCCCGTGGAGCTGAAACTCCTCTCCAGACAAATTGGCTGCCACTGATCATGCCCTTGCACCACGAGCCTTGCCTTTTTCAGCCTGTGTAAACCTCACAACAATGGCCGCCCCATCTGACAGACAAGGAAACTGAGGCACACTGTCCTGGGGGAATTAAAAAATCGATTTTTAAAATCTCCTGAATGCAAGGGGACATCCTCGATCGGATCCTGAGACAAAACTGCAGATGGAAAAACAGAGGACCTCCGAGGAAGGACACGTGGTCCAGTGAGCGCCATTGTCCACGTCGGTGTCCAGTGCACCAAGGACAGGCAAGACGCTACCGCCAGGGCCACGGGGCGAGGGGAAGTGCGGGAATTCTCGATGCCATCCTTCTGTAAATCCAAAGTCGTTCCAAAATAAAAAGAAATTTATTTTTAAAAATAGACGAGACATGCTGAACGGCATATGGATGAACAAGTACCAAGACTTTTTTTTTTTTTAAAGCAGCTAATGTCTGCCTATTTCTGATGCCCACGTGTTGGCGGTTCTAAACACCATGGGCCACAGAACATTCCAGAAGCCCACCGGGACAGCCTCATTCCGCACCCGCTCCAAGGACACATCTTTAATATCCTTGGGGGGTTGGAGAGGATGGAAATGTTCTGTGGATACAGAAATAAAACAGAAACTAGGATCACAAAGGTCAGGGCCGGGTGCAAATCTGAGCACCACCCCCCGGGGGCCCCTCATGTCCAGATCTGTGCTGCCCACGGACTCCAGCCTCCACCCACCGGAGCCCCGGTCCCATGAGGATGTGTGACCAGGATCTCTTGGGTGGCACCACAGGAAGGAGAGACCCGAAGGGGAACTGGCAACTCCTCGTCATTCTCAGTGGAAGCAGCAGGTAGAGTGACTGGGATTCCACGCAGGTGACTCTGTCAAAATGACCCCAACGGCGACGTGCGATTATCAGGCCCCCAGGGAGATGAGAGCAGATGCACGGGGCTGGTGATCTACCCCGTCAGACCTCCGCTCTCACGGGAGGTCAAGCTGGCCAAGCCTCCGGCCCTGAAGCTGAGCCTGGAGAAGGCAGCAGACCTTGAGGATGGCCCCAGCCACCCAGGCCAGGGAGGACGTCCCTTGAGCTCACGCAGCTCAGAGTTCTTCCCTAAGAGAAAACCCCACCAGGCGCAGCAGCACACACCTGTCATCCCAGCGGCTCTGGAGGCTGAGGCAGGAGGATGGCGAGTTCATAGGGAGGTTCTCATCGACTCAGGGAGACCCTGTCTCTAAATAAAATACAAAACAGGGCTGGGGATGGGGCTCCGTGGTGGAGTGTCCCTGAGTTCAATCCCTGGTGCTTACCCACTCCCCAAAAAAACTAAGGGAAATATCCTTCTCATATCAACTCCAAGAGCCCATCTCAGCCTCTTCTCCAACCTCCACGTTTAATCGCGAGACTCCTGTCGGTGGGTGCTTATGATCAATGACGACTCCCTTGCTCAAGCCCGTGGGGTATCTGCCCACCTGGAAGCCTTGGAAACACCCCTTCCTCGGCTCCCAGTTATCTGCATGGCTGGTCTCCTCAGCTTCTCCAGGTCTTCGCTCAAAATCACCCCCTCACCACCCAACAGAGGCACCCTTCCCACCTTGCCCATCATCTTACCCCGCTTTCTTTATCATTTATCCACAGGTTGGTTTGTTCAGCATCTTCTCTCTGAAAGCTTCAGAAGGGCAGAAACTGTTACTAGTGCATCCCCAGAACCTCGCGGTTTTCAAGGTGGACAGCAGGTGCTAAGGCCCTGAGGTACAAAAGGTCACGACATGCTACAGGAGCAGGAAGGAGGACAGTGTGGCCGGAGGAGAGTGCCAGACAGGAGCAGAGGGAGGTAGGAAGGGGCCAGAGCACAAAGGCCTTTTAAGATCACTACAAGTGACCTGGGCGTTATTCTGAGCACCACTGGGAGAGCTGTCAGCTAGGGCTGGGGCAGGGAAGGTGGACATCCTCTGACGGTGGGTGGTCTGAAGGTGATTCTGACGTCTGCCTCAGCGATAGACAGAACCAGGCAGGAGGTAAAGCACAGGGGCCAGTTACAAAGCCTCCCGGCGGTCCAAGGAGACAGGCTGGTGCCTTAGGTCAAGGGACAGCCCTGAAGATGGACACTGTTGTGAAAGGATCAGGGATGTTTCTCAGCCACTTGCAGATCAGTTGGATGTGGATTGTGGGGGAGAGAAAGGAGACAAGAGGACACTCCGTTTAGGGACCCAGGGATATCTTTTGCAGGTGGCTCTCCACTCTTCCAGCACCGTTGGTTAAGACACTCCCCCTTTCCCGCTGCATGCCCTTGGCCCTGTGTCCAAGGTCAGGGGACCACTCATGGGCGGATTTACCCCTGGGCTCTCTACTCTGTTCCATGGGTCCACATGTCTGTCTTTATGCCCGTGCCACACTGTTTGGGTGACTGTAGCTTCATCGTATACCTAAAAAAAATGGATCGACTCCAAATTTCCAGTTCTATAGAATTTTACAAATACACTCGACCCTGATAATATGGCTTCGCAACTAGCCAAGTAGTTGAACTAACACCCATAAGTACAGAGAGGGAGACAACTAACATCCACTGGTGTTCTCTACGCAAAGTATCAACTCAAACTATCATCCTTTGCTGATGACATGATTCTATACTTCAAGGATCTGGAAAAAAAAAAAAAAACACTAGAAAACTTTTAGAATTAATGGATTCAGCAAAGGAGCAGGATATAAAATCAATACCCACAAATCAAATGCATTTCTATACATCAATGATGAATCCTCTGAAAGAAAAATTAGGGAAACTACCCCATTCATAATATCCTCAAAAAAATACTTGGGAATCAATATAATTTCATTTTTAAAAGACAATTGCAAATATACCACATAACATTAGTGGGCAAAACAAGGCAATTATGTGAATCTCTAAAAACACTAAATGCACAAAAGCAGCCTGTTATCAACATTTACATGATTCCCATAAAAATGATGACAGCCCAAAATGTATTCATTTTTTAAAGAATAGATTTATCAAAATATTATATGTCTCTTAATTGCTCCCGTATATTATTTCTTCCTAGATGGCAGGAAAGTTAAATGTAGGTCTGGTCATCGGCTTAACTAAAGGATCCTTTTTTCATCGGCTTTCATTAAAAGAATCACAATCAGGTCACAAAGACATAGGCAAAATTATTAATTACGTGATTTGAGGTTGAGGATGAAGATTAGTTTGATAAACAGCACAGTTCTGCAGCATGCTCAGGCCTTGTGTGAACTGCTCATGGTAGAAAAGGAATGAACTCTTCAGTGGTGGAAGAACAATAAACTCTGTTTTGGAACCCGTTTTTCAAGACAAAGAAAAGAAAAGTTCTCCAGAAAATCAAGAGCTAACACAGATCCTAAGAAATGCATCTTAAAGTCAGGGAGGCATATGCTTCTGGATAAAACTTTCTTCCCCAACAACAAATAGAAAATAACAACAACAACAAAAAAAAATTGCACTGGGCTCATCCTCACGGCCACAGTCTAAGTTTCCCTGTAGATCACAAATCTGCAAAAAAAAAATACCTTCACCACTGCACACCTCTCCACCCTCCCCTGCCCCCAGCAAAACAATCTTGACAATTTTCTTGGCTGTTCCAAAGCAAATGGGTTCAGATACCAAGAATTCATATTATATTTTAAAATCAGGGAATATAATGCTTCTACCTTTGCTCCTCCTTCTCAAGATTGATTTATCCCTGTGTGGTCTTTTGTAGGTCCATATGAATTTTAGGATTTTTTTTTAAATATTTATGTGAAAAAAAAATGCCTTTGGGATTTGATACTGACTGCATCTGATCCTGACTCCCACATTCCAGATGCGTCTTCTCTGCATGGAATCTGTAGGTCACTCTGGATAACGTGGACATGTTAAACAGTATGAAGTCCTCCCCCTCCATGAACATTGTCTATCTTCCCGTTTGGTTGTATCTTCTTCGATGTCCTTCACCTGTGTTTTGAAGTTTTCATGATACAGTCATTTTTACCTCCTTGGGTTAACCCAAGCATAGGTAAAAAGTCTCAGTGTCGCTAGTCATCAGCATCACTAGACTCAAATCAAACCCATGATGAGATCTCGCCTCACCTAAGTCAGGATGGCTATCCAAAAACACCAAGAGGTGTGTTGGTGAAGTCGTGGAGAAACTGGAACGCTTGCATGCTATTGGTGGAATACAAATGGAAATTCCTCAAAAAATTAAGAGTGGAACTACCCTAGGATCCATTAATCTCATTCCTGGGTATTTATCCAAAAGAATTGCAATCAGTTCTCAAAGAGATGTGATGATAGCCCTGTTCACAACAGCCGAGGTGTGAAAGAACCTGGATGTTGTCCATCAACAGAAGCATGGATACGGCAAAGATGGTGGGAACTTACAAAGGAATATTACTCAGCCTTCAAAATAGGAAATTCTATGGGACTCAGTGGTGAGCACCTGTAATCCCAGTGACTCGGGAGGTGGAGGCAGAAGGATTTTGAGTTCAAAGCCAGCCTCGGTAACTTTAGTGAGGCCCCAAGTAACTTAGCAAGATTCTGTCTCTAAGTAAAAAATTTAAAAGGCTGGGTATGTGGCTCAGTGGTCAAGTAGCCTTCTGGGTTCAATCCCTGGTACCAAAAAAAAAAGAAAGAAAGTTAAAAGAAATTCTGTAATACGTAACAACAAGGATTCAACTTTAAGAAAACTAGGCCAATCCACATAAGGAGGATTACTGCAGGAAGTAGCCAAATTCATAGACTCAAAAATTGAAAGAGTTGCCAGGGATCAGAAGAAAAGAAGACAGGTATTTTACTTACCAGTAAGCATAAAATTTCAGTTAAGCAAGGATCATCCACACGTCATACCTCCAGTCAATGGTACTTTCTTGTACACATAAAAACTTGTTAAAAGTGCCAGGTGTGGTGGTGCATGCACACCTGTAATCCCAGCTACTCAGGAGGCTGAGGCAGGAGGATCACAAATTTGAGGCCAGCCTCAGGAGCTTAGCAAGGCCCTAAAAACTTGATGAGACCCTGCCTCAAAAATTAAACAAATAAATGAACTGGGGGATCGGTTCAATCCCCACTACAAAATACGTTGTTTTAAATTGTTATAAAGGGACATCTCATGTTAAATGTTCTTACCAGAATAAAATAAGATCTTTTCAAAAACTTGTTGTATATGCACGCCTTAGAATCTGCAACAGTGGCCACCAGATCATACACGCCCATGCTCCAAGCTCTGTGTCCCCCATTTACTTGGATGGCAGGCTGATAACAGGAAGAATTTTTACGACAACTGAGATTGCACCTGGCTTATCACCTAGTTTGTCCCCAAACATATTATTCGCTTCTTTGGAGTGAGCAGACACGTCCCCTCTCCCCGTCTCAGGGCATATTTCACGAACACTCGGTTTTGATGAAGTCACACGAGACACGGGGAGCAGCCCGTCCTAAGCCTCAATTTATGAAAGTCAGCTCAGTCAAGAGTCTGGACGGAACCTCCCAGACCTGCCTCATTAATGACACACATTATTGTCCCTCTTCCCCTCACCGAGAGCAGCCTCCAAACCTTGACGTGTTTTCCCAACGATAAAATGCCATAAATGAAGAAGTGTCCCCGAGGGACCCGTGGCAGGAAGAAAGGGAAAGCCAACCAGAAGATAGATGATGTCTCAACTAATTTTATGATTTATCGATCTCCACTTTGCTCATTTTGCAACGCGGGAGAGCTCATTTTTCTGCGGGGCCCACGGTGGTGTCACCCTTGCTAATAGATATGATTACCATCCCCAAAACCGCGTGGGTGAAAATCAGCGCGGCTCTGCGTGCTGCTGACCTCAGCAGTTTGCTTTTATTATGTGTTAGATCTGCTGCGGACCAAAATTGATGCACTTATCCGGGGCTCTGTCGGACAGCCGCGAGCGTTTTTCTCATTTTTCTTCCCAACAAGTTCATCTTTAAGCAAGTGCAGATTCATGGTCTAAATTACGGAGTTGACACCTCATCTGTTTTCGCCGTGGGTCTTCCCACCAGGCAGGTCTTGTGTGTGTGATCGGAAAGGGGATGGAAATGTTACCGCTGTCCAGCGCCAGCCACGCGCTGCCTTGACCTGAGAGATGTCCCTTAGGACACAGCACAACTCCGGTGTCTTCGGATCTCTGTTCCTGTCACGTCCACCCAGATTCTACTGGCCAACGCCAAAATCCTGGGGTCGGCTCCACACACAGCTGGAGGGGAAGGGCATGGGCATCCCCTGCGACGCAGTGCAAATTGTCACACAGGAAGGACCAGGTGACTTCAAACCAGGTTTGAGAGGGATGGAAGAGAACTGGGCATGAGGAGTCGGGGGGAAGGGGGTTACTGAGATGAGGTCAGAGCCCAGCAGGGGCCAGATCTTGTTGGGCTGTGAAGAGAGATGGCGCCTGGGGTCTGTGATTTCAGATGGCCCCTCTCCCTGCTGCGTGAGAAGTTTGTCAGAAGGGGTGCCAAGCTCCAAAGCCCGGGGTCTGTCCCCTGAGCCCTGGCTCAGTGCTTGGTGGCTTATGACGACGCGTGGTGTGGACTTGAGCCTTAGTGTAAAGAAGGAAGGAAGCAGCAGATGGGCAGGGACCTGGGCCGACGCGTGCGGATTTCCAATGTGTCATCTCCAATGGAATCAAGCTGGCGAACAAGAACGACCTCACACAGACACACTGGGCGTCAGGAAGCCACACCCATGATGGACGCATGGGCAGGTGCAGCAGCCCAGCAGGGGGAGGGCAGCGTCCCAGGAGGACAAACATCAGTGGGATACGAGTCCCTGCTTTGGCCCATTGGCCCGAGAGCCAGACTTCTGCAAGGAGGAGAGGCCAGACGGGAGGGTGGGGGATAGGTGAGCACCGGACACACACCAGGCACGGGGATCCGGACTCCCAGCGCAGACCCTCTGAATCACTGCCATTTTGCCACACGGATGTAGAGATCTGTCTGGCAAAGACTGAGTCACATTTGAAAGGTGTGGATTCCCAGACCCACTCGCGCCCTGGACTAGCCTGGAGATTTCTTCACTCTTCCATTTCCACGTAGACACAATGAGAGGTCTTGCAAAACACAAGCAGGTAGATGTGCCGAGGCACATGGCACCTCCCAGACTCCCAGACACGGGCTAGACCAACGGATGAATGTTGAACCCAGCGTGACTGATAACCGTACAAAACTCAGAAACCACTCCAGGGCCCTCAAGAGAACGGCAATCCAATGGACAATGGTGTGTTCCTATCTTGGAATCTCAGGTAGCAATGCAAACATTTCCCATTGGGAAAAAAGTCTTATCGGAAATGTGGAAATAGAGAGAGACCCGGAAGAAAATAAATCTCACCCACCAACCACCCCAAAGACATGGCTGCTATTAGCATTTTGCATTCCACTCTGGTGCTTTCCTAGGGTGAAGGTATTCTCGTGCCCATGTGTATCTATCTGACACAACGGAAATCAGGTCTAATGCGTGAATTTGAATCCTGCTTCTTTCCGCCCCCCCCTTACAATATTTTGAGGTATTTTGCCATATCCATAATTTTTTACAAAGAAGTTTAACGGTGTGAGAAATTGGTACTGATTTCATGAGAGTGGAAAAATTGGAACGCAAAACTACATCTTCAGCGTGACTTCGATGGCAGCAGTCTCCCGCGGGGATGGGCACAGGTGTGGCAGGTACTTCTGTGTGAGCGACCCTTAGGAACCACATCCAGCACTCCCAGCCGCCGACCTGGGACTGTAGGGTTATGGTTGGCGGTCACCTGGTCATTTGTATTTTTCTGCCTCTTGGTGACATACGATGAGCATGGGTCGCTATTGTAATACGGGGAGAAGGTGATGTCTGATGAACCAGGGTCTCCGTGAATGTGAAAGAAAATGGGGGCGAGCTAGCGTCCACCCCTCTGACCCCGTAAACTTGGGGCGGCCACATCTGCATCTCAGGCTCACCTTGACCCTCCAGAGTCCACGCCTTCACCTTGAGCAGGGGCAGAGGTCACGGGGCAGGCTGCAGGCGAGAGTCTGGGAACCCAGAAGGTTTGTCCCACTAGCTTGGGGGGTCGTCCATGAGCGGGCAGATCTGGGGTGTCTGGCCATGCAGAGCACGCAGAAACGGAGACCACTGATTCCAGGCACTGGACAGTCGAGGGCCAAAAGACCAGGCAGCCAAGGACTCCAAGGACAAAGGACACCAAAACTCAAACTCTCAACTCCCCCGACGTCAAGAGCCGTCTTGACTGCCACTGTCCCCAGAGACACTAACGCAGGAGAGGGCCGTGGAAGCCCAGCGTCATGAGGGCACCCTGTGTCTGCATTGGCTCGCTTCAGGGCTCTGTCATTGCCTGGGAAACAGGGACAAGTGCTTCAGTGTGGCACCAAGGGCTTCCCGGGGTCTGTCTCTAGTGACCCGCCTCAGCTCCCCGTCTCCACTCTCTCCCCCCCACACCCCACTGTCCACCACTGCCAGGGTCACTCCTGCCGTCCCCTCTCCCAGAATGCCCACCTTGAGGCTATGTGACCTTGGACCGGTCCCACCCTCCCTCTGGACCCAGTTTTCTCACCAGTAAAATCAGAGGTTGATTGCAGCTGCTTCCAAAGCTTGCTAAAAGGATTCAAGAAGATGAAAACGTACCTCCTCCCATATCTGTTGAAATGCAGCCCAGGGTCTGTCAATCAACGTCGAGAAGTCGGCCATAAACACCACGTTTCCCTCTTTCATAGGATCCATCCCCCTCTCCTTCTCCGAGTCGGCATCTGCCTCTGCCTCCGTCATCCTCTTAGCTTACGGCCCAGCCCTCTTCCAGGCTCAGGACTCACGCACGGCTCCTCTGAATTCAGACAGCATCGTCTTACATCCCAACCCTGCCATCTCTCAGTGGCGTGATCTTGAACAAATCACCCCTCCGGGCCTCAGGTTCCCGCTGTGAGAAGCGAGTTGAAGTTCAACATGGAGAGGTGCCCTGGAGATGATGCACATCAAGCTCGCAGAACAGTGTCCGGCACGTAGAAAGTTCTAGAAGGATGTGTCGTCGCTGCCTTATAAGGGTGACGGTGGAACAGGACTGGGCTTGCCAAGGTCTCATCCAGAGTCCTGGCTCGTAGCCAGCCCTCTGTGAACGTCACGGGTAGGATCTGACATTCGGTGAGCAAGTCCAACACCCCTCTCTCCACCCGCCGAGCAAGCTGACACATGTCAGTCGACCCCCTTTTCAGACCAAGAGCTCCTGTCTTCTTCTCCACTGGGGACCCCTGAGCCAACCCATCATCCCGGCTCCATTCCTGGAGCCCGATGAATCCTCCTCCTGCCACCACAAGGGCCCAGGGGCCAGGTGACATATCGTCTGGCTACTTTGGAGCTACACTGAATCCAGGCTGGAGAACAGCCGCTGGCTTCTTGCACTGCCTCCCCCACAAAGGAACCCCACGGTCCAGCCAGCGGGCGCCTCTCCTCCGCCAGCTAATGGGGTGACGAGATCTCACTCCCTGGGAAGCTAACTTTAATAATGGGATGCCAAGGCAAAAATGACCCTGGCAGGCCACGGGAGGGAGGGCCGAGTGACACGTCCTATATGAAGTTGATTCATGTCGGAGCAGATCTGGGCAGGGACCGGCTGATTCAGGCAGTTAAGTTATGGCTCTGCCAGTTTAATATTTCGCCATCTGCTAACTGAAGGCTCTCCTGCCTGCTGGGTCCTATAAAGACTTTTATTTATTATATTACACATGGCAACATCTGCCACCGGATGCGGCTCCTCTCGCGCCCTAATTAAACCAGCACACACTCCAGCGACGAGGACGGTGCAGAGCCTGCTCACCGCGAGCGGCTCCACGGTGGCAGGAGTTGAGAACTCGGTGCTCCCTCCCCGAGCTTCCGAGGCAGCGCGTGGGGTGTCGGCTCCCATCAGTTGTCACCAGAGGCTTGCAGCTGGTTAAAGGGTTGTTCAAAAGCGTAAGCTGAATTCTCATCTGTCTCACTCCCCAACAGAATGGAGCCTTTAGGGCTGGGTTTGGCCAAATTCCTCACCACCTTTATCTGCAGGCTCAGGAATGCTCCATAACCCTGTCGAAACAAGACCTGCAGAGGAGGAAAAGGTGTTCCGAAGTCCCCATCCATTTCTTCACTCACTCATTCCTTCAGTAAGTGTTTATTGAGGATGTGCTACGTGGCCCACGCACTGGTAGGTGAGCCAGTCAATAAGGTAGCTATTTCTGTCTTCGTAAAGGGCACATGTGACCGGAGTCATCAAGTGGATAAATAAATAAGCAAGACAATTACAGATGGAGCACTAGGAAGGAGATGAAGGGGCTGGTGTATGTTGGAGAGTGTTCAAGGCTGGGCTGGAATGTGGGTGTATGAGCTACCTGCGGCTGCTATAACAAGTTACCCCAAGTCAGTGTCTTACTACACGTGTCATCTTAGAGTTCCACTTTGCAAGTCCAATGAGTCTAAAATGAGTAGATAAAATCAAGTCACTGGGCTGAAATCCAGGGGCCAGCAAACTCTTCCTTCTGGAAGCTCTAGGAGAGAACTGCGTTCTTAGATTTCCAGCTTCTAGAGGCTGCCCGCCTTCCATGGCTTGTGGCCCCTTCCTCCAAAGGTAGCCCGGAGCCTCTTCTGACCTTGTTTCCCCATACTTCTTTCTCTGCCTCTGTCTTCCACCTTTAAGCACATTGGGCCACCTCGATACTCCAGAAGAATCTCCCTAGTTTCAGTTAGCCAGATTGTAGGTTTTAGGAAAATCTTCACAAATGCCTCCGAGTGCAACTCAGTGACCTTAAATCCTCCGTCTGTGAAGTGGGGTGGGTACCCTAGCAGCAGGCCCAGATGGTGTGGGATCCGAACACAGCTCTGGGGTGGGTGGAACAGGCGGGTGGACAGTCTCTCTCCGTCCAGCTCCTCAGAAGTGAGATGGACGAAGGTTACAGGTTAGAAATCACGTGGGTAGAACGGCCATTAGAAAAACAATAGAATTTTAACTAAGATACCAACCACTCACTGACTGGGGCAAGGTTGGGAACTTGAGCCCGGGACTCCCGTGGGAGGCCAGTTCTCAGGAAGGGAGACCAAGTGAGCAGAGTCCCCCCACCCCAGCCCTTCACAGAAGCAAATGCAAACCCTCTCTGCCTGAAAGCACTTCCCATCTATGCCACCGGGATTTCCATAGATCGAGACGGCACCTCCATGCGCTCACAATCACAGGCCACCAAACTCCCTAGGAACGAATGTGCCACCGTGAGAGAGAATCGGCAGAAATAATAAACAGATGACCCCGCACCAACTTCTCATCGGAGCACCACGGAATCAGATCCCGAACATAAAAATCTGTCATTCAAGTATTTAAACAAATAAGGGCAGAATTATAAAAAATGAGAAAATCACCAAAAAATCATTTTAAAATATGACAAAATGCAATTGAAAAAAAAAGTCTCCGAATAAAAAAAAATGGGGGAAATTGAATAATTTTGAAATTCAGACTCACAGTAACAGAAAGAGGGAATTAAAAACAGGAAGACCCATCTAAAGAAATCATGCCGAACAGGATTAAGAAATAGACCAAGAAATGAAGACTATTAAAACGAAGAGACCCGGAGATAATAAGAAACAGAAGCTCTAATACATGTCTAATGGGAGTCCCAGAAGGAGAGGATAGAGAGATTGAAGAGGAGGCGAAATGTGAAGGGTTGGAAGTTTCCAGAAATAGTAAAATACGTCTTCAGATGCAAGCACGAGTAACACGTATGCGCCTCGACGTGCAGAGTGACCAGACCTCAGTTATAAGCTGGACACGCACTGAACCTCCTAATGCCACAGCATGGAGCCTCTAAAGACACTCCACCCCCTGAACGTCACAGCGTAGCACACCCTGTGGGGACCTGCAGCTCAACACACCAGCAGCCGCATCGTGCGAGTATCGTCCCCCCCCGCCACCGGGCTGGAGCCCAGGGAGAGACCAGAGTTTAAAGTTGAGGGACGGTTCCTACTGAACATGCATCATTTTTACCCACCGTAGAGCTGGGACACCGTCACTGGAACCCGCCTGAGTTGGGAACTGTCTCTCTAAGGAGGGTGGTTAGCAGACAGTTTGCTATGAAACCAGCAGACAGCAGAGGCAGAGGAAAGACCAACCTGTAGGTCACCGTGGAGGTTTTCAACTCAGCCTGGGAAGCCCAAGACCCTGGGAGAACGTCTTCAAAGCTCCAGGAGAAAACAAATCCTTCCTGGGCTCTGCCCCAGACCAGGGTGTCCTTCAAGAAGGTGAGAGATGATGTTTCCACTCGAGAAGACAGAGATTTTACTGCCAATAGATCATCCCAGGAACTCTAAGGGAAACAGAGCGAGGGAAATGGCCCCAAAGGTCTCAGATACAAGAACAGTCAGCAAATGAACTCATCAATGGTAGGCAAGAGCAAAACACAGTCGGTATCAAGTAACAATCTGACTTGTAAAGGTGTTGACTAGTTGTTGTTGTTGTTGTTGTTGTTGTTTGTTTTTGGTCCTGGGATTGAACCCAGAAGCACTTAACCACGGAGCCACATCCCCAGCCCTTTTTATTTTGATACAAGGTCTCCTTAAATTGCTGAAGGCCTCGCTAGGTTGCAGAGGCTGGCTTTGAATTTGTGATCCTCCTGCCTCAGCCTCCCAAGCCACTGAGATTTTAGTTATATATCACCACAACACACTAACGTTGACTTTTTTTTATTTTGATAATTTTTGTTCTCTGAGTTTTCATGGGTTTTTTATTTGTTCTTTTTAGTTACACATGTCGGTGGAATGTATTTTGACATATCGTACACACATGGAGTATAACTTCCCATACTTGTGATTGAACATGTGGAGTTATTCGGGTTGTGTATTCATATATGAACACAAGAAAGTGATGTCCAATTCATTCTACTGTCTTTCCCTAACCTCCATTCCCCCAACCACCTCACCTGCCTATTGAGAGTCAGCATCCTCATATCAGAAAGAACACTCAAACTTTGGTTTTCTGAGATTGGCTGATCTTACTTAGCATCCATTTACCAGCAAATGCCATAATTTCATCCTTCTTCATGGCCAAGTAATATTCCATTGTATATATGTACCACATTTGCTGTATCCATTTATCTGTTGAAGGGCACCTATGTTGGTTCCATAGCTTAGCTGTTGTGAATTGAGCTGCTATAAACATTAATGTGGTTGCATCACTGTAGTATGCTAATTTTACATCTTTTGGGTATAGACTGAGGAGTGGGATAACTGGGTCAGATGGTGGTTCCATTCCAAGTTTCCTGAGGAATCTCCATATTGCTTTCCTGAGTGGTGGCACCAATTTGCAGTCCCACCAGCAATGACATTGACTTTTAATCCTAGAGGAAGCTATTGGCACTCAGTCCTATATTCTTGGAAAGAGGAAGTTAAGACACGTACAGACTTTCGATTTTATTAAACATTCACAGTAAGCTTTCAAGGGATAATAGTGGAGGAGGCGTTTATACGTTTAGAATCTTAATCTTTTAATTTTTAAATTTTTACTTTTAAATCATGCCACTTTATAATTCCCAATCAGAAGAGGGCAAAAACAGAATATGCAAGAAAAAAAATAAAACCACAAGCCTAAAAAAAGGAGAGAAAAGTAGAAGAATAACTCTAACTCTTAGAAACTACACTCAGCGAAAAACAAGTCCCCCGATATTATTGATGGCATGGTACAACTTTCATAAATCTCCAAAGCACATCAGACCAAATGTGTATATTTGAGGATACAGATAGATTTATAGTAATAAATATGCATGTGTGTACCCAGACACACACATTTCTGATAAAGCCAACAATTGGGGGAAAAAAAATGAGAAACCACAGAAACAGGAGAGCAGATTTCTGTATAGGAACGGGCTGGGGTCGGGGGTAGGAGAGAGAAATAACACCCAGACAGATCCAGAAGTATTCATAACTTTCGTTACTGATCAGACAATGATTTCGTGGTGCTGATGTGCTTTATAACTGACATACATCCTAATTATGCATTGTGTGTGTGTGTGTGAAATGCTACATTTTAAAAAGATCTAAACAGAAACCAAAGGAGCCAGACAATAAGAGGATCCACTTCCCAAGGTCAAGAGCAAAGCCCGAGCTTTTCCGTGGCTCATTTGTTGTGCACGCGCTGGGTCCCCAACAGGTATCTGGGTACAACCGGGGTGACTTGGTCACCTGAGTGAGTCATAAAAAGAGGAGAAAAACCAAGGCTTCGCAGGAGCAGATGTGGGGCGGCGCAGAAGGGAGTGGAAACCAGATGATGATGTGCCCCATCATGGTGCCTAACGGGTGTGATACAGGTAACAGGAACCGAAAAACAAACCGTGCTTCTCGGGCGGGCGGCGTGGATTACCCCATTTCTGAGGCTCTGGGCAGGAAGCCTGTCTGCAGCTCCTCTGGGCTCCGGGCTGTTAAATCATGATGGATGATCCCATAAGGAACCAAACAAGATCAGTGGAATTCATTCATTTGCCTTGGGCCCTGGGAACACTTTCATTTCCCCCAAGACCTGCCTGCCTCCTGCCATTACCGGTCGCAGCTGTCAGTGGCTCCCACAGGGACCGGTGGAGAAGCGGGAGAGAGACCCAGGGTCGCCAGCCAGCACCCCAGGTCTAGCCACAGAGGCCAGGGAATAAGCTGCTCCTCCCAACACCCTTAGGACGACTCAGATCCTGACCTCTGACTGCTGGCTGGGCACCAGGGTGTGGACAGGTTCTGCCCGGGGCACGGCTCGGTTTTTGCATTAGGAAAACGGAATAACCACATGCAAGGCAAGGATTCTTGAGAATCCATCTGCTCGCCCCACATCGCGCCCGTAACAGGTGTCCCGCAATATGTTTCCTTTTCCTGCTAAGCTCCCTGCACATCTTCACCCTTGACCCTCAACTTTTAAACAAAGAAAAAAATGGTAATCATGAGTGACAGCCAGGGGGGAAGCCATTAAAACGACTGGTGATTGCAGCTGCTTCTGTCCCTAAGGGAGAGAGACGTTATTTCTCTCCAGACTAAATATATTTTCTTTAGCAAAACACTTTGATAGGCAGCTTTGGTTATGAAATGTGAGCGCCCCCGCCCCCCACAACCACCACCACCCCTTGCCCCAAGGGCACAGTTTAGAAGGAAACAGATCTGCGTTTGATAAGGGTGCAGGGATGCTGCGGTTTGGCCACGTGATGAGAAGTCGGGCCCCCTCCACCTGACAGCCCATGCCTTCCTCTTTACTCCTCTTATTAGAAACCAGAGTACCCTCCCCCTATTCTGGAGGGAGATGTTCCAAGACCCCCAGTGGATACCCGAAATTGGGAATAGAGCTGAACCCTGGGTATACTGGTTTTTTTCTGCACAAACACGAATAAATTCAACACCCTTTCTACCTTAACCAAGTATTTATCACGCACTGTGACCACAACTTTCACACTTTTGAGGTGTGATGGTAAAACTACCAGGGATTTCTTACTCCTTCGTCATAATTGCGTGGATATATTTGTTCTTCCCGTCCATCGGAGCCACCTCAGCATATGATTTCTTTTTCTTTCCTAATTACCTCACCTTTCCACTTAAAGGAAACACTTCATGGTTTCTCTTTGGCATATCCAAATCGTCACCATCCCTCCTCATGGACTTTAGGGTCCGTATTAAGTAAAATGAGGTTGCTTGAATCCAAGCGCCACAATATTAATGCTCTGACAGTGGATCTGATCACCAAGATAACTACCAAGTGACTGACGGGCAGGTAGGATATACAGGGTGGATACTCCAGATCAAGGGATGATTCATGTCTCAGCAAAGACAGTAGGATGGTGCATGATACTCAGAATGTCACAGAATTTAAAATTTTTATTTCTGGATTTCTCTATTTAATATGTTAAAACCATAGATGACCTTGAGCAACTGAGACCATAGAAAGCAAAACCACAGATAAGGTGGGCAACGATTATGTCAGAGTCTTACATACTGTAGATTCTATTTATGGTCTATCTCTCCTCTTGAGAATATAAACTCCACAAGAGCAGCGGGCGGGGGTATCTTTTTTATTCACTGCTGTTTTCCCAGAGCCCAGAAGAGTGCCTGGGAAATAAGAAGTATTTAATACATTTTTCGTTGAAAAATGATAGAGAAATTTTAAGGGATATTTAAGCAGAGATGCCACGGCTGAACTTCAGATCAAGGAGAAGGACTGAGTCTGATTTGGGGGTGGGGGGATGTTTGTTATGCAGCATGATTGTAGAAACTACTGACAGGCACAGATAACCACACTGGCTGAGTTCAGATATGGCAAAAATTACATCCAAAACTGATTGAGATTTGGGACTCAGATCAGCATGGATTTAATCCTGTTTTACCATCTCTGAGCATTTTCTCCCTCTTCCGTAAGAAGTTAATCCTCTATTAAGGAAGAAATAAATAATATTTTCCTTATAGATAACTGTGGGAGCTACATTACCACCATTTTTTATAACACATGCTCAAAACATGGCAATCATTATTATCAGCTCCTGCCATGTGGATACTTGGATGGGTTCACTTGACTTCCATGTAAAGTCAGTCCTACTAGAGAGTCAACATACAATTTTGATCCCGCCTGTGCTTGAAATTAGACATGTGGAGTCCATGATTTTATTTTCCCAAGAAGTTAGCAAAATTAAATGAATGGTGACAAAGTCTATGAAGCAGACTCATTATTCTTGGGCACTGAAAATAGGTCTGGATGCCTTGCAAGTCATAGGACCACATTTTGATTAAGAATCATGAAACCCTTTAGAGAGTGTGACCCAATATCTACCTTCCAAAATGCCTGCTAAAGAAATTACCATAAATATTAGACTTTAAAAAAAACGTACTTGACCAATAAAGATCTTGATGAAATCATGACTAATTGGCCATTTCCATACAGAAGTAGAAACTCACCAGAGAAGGTCTTTCTCACCCACACAACCCAGACCACCCAGATCAGCTCTTTTAAATGTCTTAACAGTGGGGTGGACTGAGCCTGGGAATGTGGCTCAGAGGCAGAGTGCATGCCTGTCCCAGGTCAGGCCCTGGGCTCCATCCCCAGCGCCACAGAAAAGGTGTCTGGGTGAGCTTAAGACAAAGATAAATCCAGAAAGTGAGGATCTCATCAGAGGAGAGAAGCCATTTACCACGGATCTTATCAGGTTGGATTCAGCTCCCACTCTAACAATGCATGCTCTGGGGGGGGGGGGGGCTGGGGACACAGCTCAGTGGCAGGGTTCTTATCTAGCATCGGTGAGGCCCTGGGTTCAATTCCTGGTACTACAAAAAAGAAATTATTTTTTTTTCCCTAAAACATTTTTCACTTTAGTATCTTCAGCTCTTTACAGAATTTTCCAGCATACAAACAAACATTTAAAGACACACTAATGATTTATTTAAAAGAGAAAAAGAAAATGTGGCCCAGAGTTAAGAGAAAACGATCCATAGAAACAGACCCCCCGGAGAGGACCCGGATGTTCGAGATATTAGAGAGATACTTCCAAAGAGCTACGGTAAATATGCCAAATTTTGCCCAGAAAACGTGGAAAACATGCAGAAAGAGATGGGAAATTTCAGAGAAATACGTGGCTCAGGAAGAGTTAGGAGAAAATCAAATAATTAGAAATTTTAAAAAGAAGAAACAGACATTATTACTGAATGTATTACTGCAGGATCAATATGACTCTGTGACATGTGCCCTCAGAAAAATGAGAAATTGTGTCCCATCTATGTGTGACATATCAAAGTGCATAAATGCTTTCTACTGTCATGTATAACTAACTAAAACAAATTAAAAATTTTCATAAAAAATACAAGAGAAATGATTAACTCATTAGATGAGTGTAACATCAAACAGGGGGTGGGGATAATATCTGTGAACTGAAAACGATCAACCTGTCAATTTACCATGAAGTCAAAACGATCGTAAGTACATATGCACCTAATAGAGTCCCAAAACTCATTAAGAAAAAAGTTGACAAAACAGAAAGAAGAAAAAGAATTCCACAGTCACAGCTGTAGGAGATAGACCTCTTGGTATCAGAACCAGCCGACCAAAAGTTCAGTGAAGAGTATTCAAACAACTTCATCAAACAAATATTAGCTGCGTTACAGAATTTTAATCCAAACGTCGATAACCGATTCTTTGTAAGTACGTATGGAACATTCAGCAAAATAGACCACGTTCTGGGCTATATAACAAAGTTTAATGAACATCAGGAGAGGGGGATGGGAAGGGGAACAGAGTTAGAAATGATGGTGGAAGGAGATGGACATCATTTCCCCAAGTACATGTACGAAGACATGATTGGTGTGAATATACTGTGTGTACAACCAGAGATACGAAAAAAATGTGCTGTATATGTGAAATAAAAATTGTAATGCACTTTCCTGTCACATATAACAAATTAGAATAAAAAAATAAAATTAAATAAAAATGAACTTGCTGGGCTGGGATTGTGGTTCAGTGGCAGAGCACTTGCCTCGCATATGGGAGGTAACTGGGTTCCTAACACATAACAATAATAAATGAATAAAATAAAAGTATTGTGTCCATCTACAACTAAAAAAAATGTTTAATGAATTCACACAGAGTAAAGCAACAGAAAGAAAATATTAACAATAAAATACCTAGAAAATACCCCAAACGTTTGGGAAATAAAATAGCACTGTGCTAATGACCTATAGGTCAAAGAAGAAATCACAAAGAAAATTAGAAAGCACTTTGAACTGAATAATAATGAAAACAAAAAGATATAAAAATTTATGGGATACAGCTGAAGCAGTGCTTTGAGGGAAATCTATGGCTTATATTGGAGAAGAAAGGTATAAAATTGATTATCTAATCTTTCATCTTAAGCTAGAAAAAGAAGAGTAAGGCAAACTTTAAGCAAAATAAAGGAAGTACTAAAAAAAATAAAGGGGGAAATACAAAATCTTAATAAGAGTCAAGAAAAAAGGAAATAAATACAAATTACCAAAATCGAAATTAAAAACAGAACATCACTACAGCGCCTACAGATGTTAAAAGAGATCAGAAATATTAGCACAATACTGTGGCAATAGTTCAATGACTTAGTTTCATTTAAAACCAGCAATCACAGACATTGAAAGCACAGAAAAAACACCTATCAAAGAAATTACATGTATAAAACCTTCCAACAAAGAAGACGTCAGGCATACATTGTGCACTAGTGGACCTTACAAAGCATTTAAAGGAAAAAAGTAGTGTCAACTCTGCACAAACTTAGAATATGGAGGTGGTATCACGCCCAGACTTCACCATAGACTTAACCTATGAGACCAGCATAGCCCTGATAACAAAACCTAACAAAGGTAATAAGCCAGTCTCTCCTGAACATAGACACCAGATTCTTTCACAAAATTTAGCCAATAAAGTCCAGCAATATATGAAAGGAATAATACATCATGACCAAGTAGAGTTTATTCTAAGGATGCAAAGTTGGTATGACAGGAAGATTAATTAAGTGTAACTCATCACACAAGCAGAATTAGGGGAAAAAAACATTTGATCATCTCAAAATATGAAGAAAAGCATTTGACAAAAACCAGAGCTTCGTGATGAAAACACTCAGTGAACTAGGAATGAATGGAAGTGTCTCCAATATGATAAAGTTCACCTAGGAAGACCTGCAATCTTTCCAATGATGTAATAGCAGAAAATTTCCCAAACCTAAAGAATTGAATTTAAAATCAAATACAAGAGGCTTATAGGACCCCAAATGTACAAAATTTCAGCAGACCCACACCAAGACACATTATAATGAGAATGACTAACAGAGGATACAGATGAAATCTTAAAGGCTGTCAGAGCAAAAAAAAATCAAATTACATATAGGGGGGAAACCTATTCGGATCTCAACTGATTTCTCAACCCAAACCCTGGAATGGTATATTTCAAGCTCTGAAAGAAAACAGATGCCAACCAAGAATTTTATATCCTACAAAACTAAGTTTCAGATTTGAAGGTGAAATTAAAACCTTCTATGTTAAACAAAAATTAAAATAATTCAAAACTAGGAAGACTAAACTACAGAGCATTCTCAATAAAATATTCCATGAGGATGAAATGGGGGAAAAAAGTGAAAACCAGTAAAGAGAGGATCTACACTAAAAGAACATTCAACCAAATGAGAAACTAAGTCAAATTAAAAACCAGAAATAAGTCAAGATGACAGGGAGTACAAATCATATCTCAACAATAACCTTGAATGTTAACGGCCTAAAATCATCAATCAAAAGACATAGACTGGCAGATTGCATTAAAAATCAAGACCCTACAATACACTGTCTTCAAAAGACTCACCTCATGGGCAAAGACATCCACAGGCTGAAGGTGAAAGAATGGGGAAAAAATTATCACTCATGTGGATTGTGTAAACAAGCAGGAGTCTCCATCTTCATCTCAGATAAAGGAGACTTCAAACCAAAGTTATCCAGAAGAGACAAAGAAGGACATTTCATATTTCTTAAGGGGAGTATATATCAACAGGACACGACCATTATAAATATTGATGCCCCAGACAATGGAGCATCTATGTATATCGAACAAACCCTTCTCAATTTCAAGAGTCAAATAGACCACAACACAATAATACTGGGTGATTTTAACACACCTCTCTCACTACTGGCCAGGTCTTCCCCACAAAAACTAAATAAAGAAACTATAGAACTAAAAAATACAATCAACAATTTAGATTTAACAGACATATACAGAATATTTCATCCATCAATGAGCCAATATACTTCCTTCTCAGCAGCACAAGGCTCCTTCTCTAAAATAGACCAGATCTTATTTCACAAAGAAACTCTTAATAAAAAAAAAAAAAACCCACCAGATAATTCCCTGCATTCTATCAGATCACAATGGAATGAAATTAGAAATCAACAAAAATACAAGCTACAGTAACAAATGGGGACTGAACAATACACTATTGAATGATTAGCAGAAGAAATCAAGGATGAAATGTAAAAATTCTTAGAGGTGAAGGAGAACACGGATACCACGTATCAAAATCCCTGTCTACTGCGCCGTGTGCATCCATCCAGAGGGTCATAGTCGGGGCTGCGGTGGTGGCTCGGTGGTGGCTCGGTGGTGGCTCGGTGGTGGCGCACTCGCCTAGCCTCTGTGAGGCCCTGGGTTCAATTCTCAGCACCATATAAAGATAAATAAATAAAATAAAGGTATTATATCTATCGACAACTACAAAAAAATACTTTAGAAAAAGAATCGAAGATGAAGAAGACGGCGGGTCAGAGGGAGGCAGCAGTCTGTCACTCCCACCTGGACCCCACCTGGTGGGATACTGCATTTCTGAGAGGGACAGAGGACCCATACACAGCTGCTCTCATGCAGAAATCACCAGCGCTGTGCCCCAGGCAGGACCCCGGCTCCCGGGCCCAACTCCCCAAGTTCTGGCCCCCACCGCTGTCACCAGCACCTCAGCAGCAGCACCTATTGGCACCACTCCAGAGCTCCCAGATGCCACTCCGCTCCCATGCAGGACACTCAGCTGCTCCCTGCCCTGAGCACAAGGCCACAGCGGCTCCTCTCGCCCCGCCCAACCCCCGGGAAGTGGCCAGCCTCCATCTTGGGTCACCTTCTTCTCCATAGTTGGCGGGGGCAGCTCCCAGATGGGGACTCCAGCTGGCCAGACACCAGGTCTCCAACTCCCCCTCTCCCCAGCACAGTAGTTGAGCAACACTCCACAGCTCTCCGTGGGACAGGGCCCTGCCCACTGGGGCCCCCGATGGGAGCGGTCCTTCAGTGGGGAACTGCTGGGGGAGTGGGGGACGGGGCTAAAGTTTGGAGCCTGACAAAGAGACCAGGAACTGAGAAGTCTCCAGGCAAGAGAGGGAGATCCCATCAGGTACTCAAGTCAGACGAGCCGTCCCAACAAGAGACCCGCGAGGTGCAGTCTCCCTGCAGGGACTGGTGGGTGCCACTCCCTGCATCCAGGTGCCTTGCATCAGGACCAGCCTTCCTGCCCTGGTGACCTTAACCATCCTGAGGGTAGAGACACCAGCTTACGACAGAGGACCCCACCCAGGGGATGAGAAGAGAAGCAGGAAAGATAGAGATCTCTAAACTAGCAACAGTCCTGGTCTCTTCCTTCCAATATTTTTATCTTTTTCTTCTCCCTTCTATCCTCCCGCCCTCACATGCCCAACATATGTGAAACCAAGAACTTTACATAAAATAGGATGTGAGGACCGAGTCATCTAAATAATACAATACAGAGGTGTGGTACATGCCCTTTATTTTCTTTGTTCTTCTTTCATTTTCTTTCCCCCTCCAATTTTTACTATTTTAACACCCTTTATTTCTCTAAATGCATATGTATGTTTGTTTTATGTACTCTAATGTCTTCCCACATACTCTAAATTACTTTCTGTCTATTCTCTTGCTACTAACCCTCTTCATTAGATTTCTCTTTCACATTTCCTCAGATATATTCACTCTATATCCTCACAGCCTAACTCCTCAGCATATCATCCTACACCTCACCCCGAGTTCAAGGTCTACCATCAGAAACTGTTACCACTTTACAAAACTGCTGATTATATTATAGATAATAATCAAATCCAACATTTCTGTACATTGAGACCAAACCGTAAACGTCTTAATGACAACAAATTGTTCATAGGTGGTATATTGTTGATATTGGGATCTGTAAACATTGTCCTTCTCCACAAAGGAGAGGTTTTGGAACCCTACAGCAGTGCTACAAATCTATAGGGTAAAAACAAGCACACCCCGGACCCACAGAGCTAGGAGGGAAGACACAGGAGCATCGTGAAAAGACAAAGGAAGAAAGTGCCCCCAACAAAGGAGATCCACATCATTAGAATCCTTGGCAACCACAGCAGCAGAAATTACAGAGAAGGAGTTCAGGATATACATGATGAAAATGTTCTGTGAACTGAAGGAAGATCTAAGAGAGCAAATACAGGCAGTGAAAGATCATTTCAGCAAGGAGCTACATAAACAGATACAGAAAAAAAAAACATCACCTCAACAGGGAGATAGAGGTTCAAAAAAAATAGAAATCCTTGAAGTGAAAGGAAACAATACACCAAATTAAAAGCTCAAATGAAAGCATCACCAACAGAGTAGACCCCTTGGAAGATGGGACATCAGACAATGAAGACAAAACTTATAATCTTGAAAAGAATGTAGACCACACAGTGAAAATGGTAAGAAACCATGAGCAGAAATATGGGATGGCATAAAAAGACCAGATTTAAGAGCTGTTCTGATAGAGGAAGGCATAGAGTTCCAAACCAAAGGAATGAACAATCTATTCCATGAAATCATATCAGAAAACTTTCCAAACATGAAGAATGAATTGGAAAACCAAATTCAAGAAGCTTACAGGACCCCAAATGTACAAAATCACCACAGATCCACACCAAACCACATTATAATAAAAATGCCCAACATACAGAACGAGGAGAGAAATCTAAAAGCCAAAAGAGAAAGGAATCAGATTACATATAGGAGAAAACCAATTAGGATGATGGCAGACTTTTCAACACAGACCCTGAAAGCTAGCAGATCCTGGAACAACATATATCAAGCTCTGAAAGAAAATGGATGCCAACCAAGAATCTTGTATCCAGCAAAATTAAGCTTTAGATGTGATGATTAAATAAAAAACCTTCCCTGATAAACAAAAGTTAAAAGAATTTACATCTCGAAAACTGGCACTATAAAACAAAATATTGTTTGGCAAAATATTCCATGAAGAGAAAACAAAATTGAAAATCAGCAGAGGGAGGTAGTACCCTAAAGGAAAAACTAATCAAAGAAGAAAATCAAGTCAAATTAAATAACAAAAATAAACAAATATGGCTGGGAATACAAACCATGTCAATAGTAACCCTGAATGTTAATGGCCTAAACTCACCAATCAAAAGACATAGACTAGCAGATTGGATAAAAAAAAAAAAACACCCAACAATATTCGGCCTATAGGAGACTCACCTGATAGGAAAAGACATCCACAGACTGAAGGTGAAGGGTTGTGGAAAATCATACCCCTAACATGGACTGTGGAAGCAAGCAGGGGTTTCCATCCTCATGTCAAATAAAGTAGACTTTAAGCCAAAGTTAATAAAAAGGGATAAAGATGGACATTATATATTACTCAAGGGAACCATACACCAACAAGACATAACAATTATAAATATATATGCCCCGAACAATGGTGCAGCTATGTTCATCAAACAAACTCCTCTCAAGTTGTGATCTTGGGTGACTTTAACACACCTCTCTCACCACTGGATGGATCTTCCAAACAAAAGTTGAATAAAGAAACTACAGAGCTCAATAACACAATAAATAACTTTGACTTAACTGACATATATAGAATATTTCATCCTGCATCAAGTAGATATATTTTCTTCTCAGCAGCACATGGATCCTTCTCTAAAATAGACCATATAATATGCCAAAAATCAACTCTTAGCAAATACAAAAAAAAGTAGAGATACTACCCTGCATTTGATCAAATCCTAATGGAATGAAATTAGAAATCAATGATGAAATAAAAATTACTCCAACACCTGGAGACTAAACAATATGTTACTGAATGAATAATTTATTGCAGAAGACTTCAAGGAGGAGATTCAAAAATTCTTAGAGGTAAATGAGAACACAGACACAACATATCAAAGTTTCTGGGACACTATGAAAGCAGTACTAAGAGGAAAATTCATTTCATTGAGTTTATTCCTTAAAAGAAGAAAAAGTCAACAAATAAATGACTTTTAACATTGCATCTCAAAGCTCTAGAAAAAGAACAATTCAACCCTAAAAGCAGTAGAACAAGGCAGGAAATAATTAAAATCAGAGCTGAAATCAATGAAATAGAAACAATTGAAAAAAATTGGCAAAACGAAGAGTTGGTTCTTTGAAAAAATAAATAAAATTGACAGACCCTTAGCTACGCTAACAAGAGAAGGAGAGAGAGAAGTCAAATTACCAGCATTCATGATGAAAAAGGTAATATCACAACAGACACTGCATAAATACAGAGGATAGTTAGAAATTATTTTGAAAACTTGTACTCCAATAAAATAGAAGATATTGAAGGCATCCACAAATTTCTTAAGTCATATGATTTGCCCAAATTTAATCAGGATGATATACACAATTTAAACAGACCACTATCAAATGATGAAATAGTAGACACCATCAGAAGCCTACCAACCAAGAAAAGCCCAGGACCAGGTGGATACACAGCCAAGTTCTAAAAGACCTTTAAAGAGGAACTAATACCAATGCTCTTCAGTTTATTTCAGAAAATAGAAAAAGAGGCAGCATTTCCAAACTCATTCTATGAGGCCAATATCACTCTGATTCCAAAACACATCAAAAAAAAAGAAAACTTCAGACCAATATCTCTAATCATAGATGTAAAAATTATCAATAAAATTCTGGCAAATCAAATATAAAAACATATCAAAAGGATAGTACACCATGATCAAGTGGGATTCATCCCAGGGATGCAAGGTTGGTTCAACACATGGAAATCAATAAATGTAATTCATCACATCAATAGAATCAAAGATAAGAATCATATGATCATCTCAATAGATGCAGAAAAAGCATTTGACAAAATACAGCATCCCTTCATGTTCAAAACACTAGAAAAACTAGGGATAACAAGAACATATCTGAACATTGTAAAATCTATCTATGCTAAGCCTCAGGCCAATATCATTCTAAATGGAGAAAAACTGAAGGCATTCCCTCTAAAACCTGGAACAAGACAGAGAAGCCCTCTTTCTCCACTTCTCTTCAACATAATTCTTGAAACACTGGCCAGAGCAATTAGACAGAAGAAAGAAATTAAAGGGATACATATAGGAAAGAAGAACTTTAATTAGAACTATTTGCTGATGATACGATTCTATACCTAGAAGACCCAAAAAGTTCCACCAGAAAACTTCTAGAACTAGTAAATGAATTCAACAAAATAGCAGGATATAAAACCAACACCCATAAATCAAAGGCTTTTCTGTATATCAGCGACAAATCCTCTGAAAGGGAAATGAGGAAAACTACCCCGTTTATAATAGCCTCAAAAAAAAATAAAATAAAATATTTGGGAATCGAGTTAACAAAAGAGGTGAAAGATCTAGGCAATGAAAACTACAGAATCCCAAAGACAGAAATCAAAGAAGACCTTAGAAGATGGAAAGATCTATCTTGCACTTGGATAGGCAGAATTAATCTTATCAAAATGCCCATACTACCAAAGCACCATACAGATTTAATGCGATTCTGGTCAAAATCCCAATGGCATTCCTCATAGAAATAGAAAAAGCAATCATGAAATTCATCTGGAAAAATAAGAGACCCAGAATAGCTCAAGCAATCCTTTAGCAGGTGGCATCACTATACTCGACCTTAAAGTATATTACTGAGCCATAGTAACAAAAACAGCATGGTATTAGCACCAAAATAGACTGGGAGACCAATGGTACAGAATAGAGGACACAGAGATAAACCCACATAAATACGGTCATGTCAGACTAGACAAGGGTGCCAAAAACATTCACTGGAGAAAAGACAGCCCATTCAACAAATGGTGCTGGGAAAACTGGAAATTCATAGGCAACAAAATGAAATTAAACCCCTATCCCTCACCCTGCACAAAAAAATCAACTCAAAGTGGATCAAAGAGTCAGGCACTAGAACAGAGACCCTGCACCTAACAGAAGAAAAAATCGGCCCAAATCTTCACCAGGTTGGCTTAGGATCCGACTTCCTTAACAGGACTCCTAAAGTGCAAGAAGTGAAATCAAGAATCAATAGACGAGATGGACTCAAATTAGAAAGCTTCTCAACAAAGGAAACAATCAATCACGTGAGGAGAGAGCCTACGGGTTGGGAGAAAGTCTTCACCACATGCACCTCCAGTAGAGAATGAGCTCTAGGATCTATAACGAACTCAAAAATCCTAACACTAAAAAACAAATAACCCAATCAATAAATGGGCCAAGGAACTGAGCGGACACTTCACAGAAGAAGATATACAATCGATCAACAAATATATGAAAAAGTGTTCAACATCTCTGGCAATTAGAGAAATGCAAATCAAAACTAAGACTTCAGCTCACCACAGTCAGAATGGCAGTCATCAAGAACACAGGCAACAATAAGTGTTGGCGAGGATGTGGGGAAAAGGCACACTCATACCTTGCTGGTGGGACTGCAGATTGGTGCAGCCACTCTGGAAAGCAGTATGGAGATTCCTCAGAAAACTTGGAATGAAACCACCATTTGACCCAGCTATTCCACTTCTCAGTCTATACCCAAAGGACTTAAAATCAGCATACTATAGTGATGCAGCCACGTCAATATTTATAGCAGCTTAATTCACAACAGCTAAACTATGGAACCAACATATGTGCCCTTCAACAGATAAATGGATAAAGCAAATGTGATATATATATACATTACACACACACAAATAAATAAATGTCCATCAACTACTAAAAACAAATATTTTTTAAAAACCACCAAATCATTTCTATAACACTTCCAAAAATGAACTTCATTTAACAGAATCTATATGACACTTCACGACCTAATGTGAGAACCAGCGACTCTGGTTTCAGTTTTGTCCCTTCAATAGAGAAGTATACAACGAATGGAACCAACCCAGGTGTCCTTCAACAGATGAACGTACAAGGAAACTGTGGCATACGTACACGATGGACTATTACTCAGTCATAAAGAAGAATGAAATTATGGCATTTGCCAGTAAATGGATGGAGCTGCAGGCAATCATGTTAAGTGAAATAAGCCAATTCCAAAAAAAAAAAAAAAAACCGAAGGTCAAATGTTCTGTCTGATGTGTGGATGCTGACTCACAATAGGGAGGGGGCGGGGAGGAAGTGGAGGTTCATTAGATTGGACAGGGAAATGGGGAGAACTGAGAGGGATGAGAATAGGAAAGACAGTGGACTTAATCGGACAGAACTTTCCAGTGTTCATGGATAAAAACGCGACCAGGGTAACTCCACGTCACGGACAACCCCAAGAAAGGGAACTTATCCTCACGTATTTATGATATGTCAAAATACATTCAACTGTCATAGATGACTAAAAGGGACAAAAAATATAAGAAGGAAAATACTTAGCTACATTGATTTTGTTTTCTTCAATATCTGATGATTTTCTCTTCTTGTTTGTTACAATTACTCATCACCCATATTCCCTTCCCCCTTTAGCTCAGTGTCTGTTCAGGTCTTTTGTCCTTTGTGTGACCAGATGCTTGTTTTTTGGGGGGTTTTTTTGCTGTTAATTTTGGAGAGTGCTTTTGTGTATTTTGAATGAAATTCCATTGTTATAGGGAAAAAAAAATACAAAATAGGGCTGGGGATGTGGCTCCGTGGTCGAGTGCCGCCGAGTTCAATCCCCGATACCCCCCCAAAATAAAATAAAATAAATTGTAATTTGCACAGGTGGAACATGCCCTCGTTCCTGGTCACTAGAACTCCAATCTGCAATACTACCCACACCCCAAGCCTCTCCAGGAATGGTATGCAAGGGGCTGTGGGTGAGGGAGAGCCTGGTTCGTGGCCGGTTTCCTTTCCTAGTTTATAAAATAATCTCTAATTATATGCTTTTAGATGGAAAAACTTGACAAATCTGAGTGCCCTATTAATCATTCCTAATATGAGAAGAGACTTGGCAGGGAGCGCAGCGGGGGGGGTGAGGGCCTGCAGACTGGTCCCGGGAAGGGGGTGTCCAGGCGGGGACAGCTCTGAATGGGCATCATCTGCAGAATGACTTGGCTCTGTTGGGTTCTTGCTGGCTGATTGAGGAACTGTTCAACAAAGGGGCCTTCAGACTTCGCGCCAGATTAGAGCCCTTTGTAAATAGAAGGAGAGTTGGGGCTCTGCTTCCCCTGGCTGGTGAATACATGGAGGAAGGGCGGGATTCGTCAGAGCTTGCCAACGGGTCCAAGTTCATCTCAGATTCTTCCATCTTTATGAATAAATGCCAAGGATCGTCACAGGCCAAAAGCCCACAAGGCAGAAAAGAAAGAGCTCACTTCCCTCTGAATCAGAGACCCCCCCTCTTCAATCCAAATCCCCCCACCAGAAAAGGAGTCCCTGTCTCTCTCACCCAATCACAGACACATGGCTTCACTGATGTCCAGGTTGGCTGGGATTCTGCCTGTTTCCATGACAATGAGGGCAACAGGATCTCTTTGGATCCAGTGTGGGACAGCTCCTTTCTCCTGATGTGACCACTTGGATGTGCAATGTCCCCAAGGCTCAGGTGTTAAAAGTATGTCCCCCAATGCAACAAGGTTCAGGGGTGGGGCTCTTAGGCAATGACTGAATCATGAAGCCCTGACCTCCTCAGTGGATTAATCCACTGAGAGCTGTGTAGACTCCTGGCCCCCTTCCGCCATGATGTTCTGCCCCGCCTCAGGCCCAGAGCAAAACAGTGGCCAACCGCAGACTGAACCCGTGAGCCCAAATAAACTCTGCCTCCTCCAAGTTATTTTTTGTCAGGTGTTTTGTCACAGTAACACACGGGTGCCTTGAGGCACCCGCATCGTTCTGACCCCTGTGCCCCGAACAGAAAGGCCTGTCCCCAGACGCTCGTTTTCATTAGAGGCAGATTTAGTTCTCCAAGATCCTAGGAGCTGTGGCCACCAGCAGCGGGTGGGCCTTGGGGGTCTTTATTAGGCCATCGGGTCTGAATCACAGGTTTCCTTCTTCCTCTGCCCAATCACGTTTCTTTCCTTCTTTCCCACAGGTAACAGTGCTAAGGAAAGGCACCAGGAAGTGCACCAGGCATTCAGCCCCCTCCTGGTCTGCTTCCCAGGACACACTGCCGGTCACCTACCGTCTCTCGGATTGCGCCAGGACTGAGCCTTTCGAGATCCACATCACGTGTCCACCAGGATTGGAGAGGTGCATCTTTTCTCCACATGAGGATAAAAGTTTCCTCTGACCTCAGACTCCTCACACAGCATATCATCGTACGCATGGGTCATTTTAGGAAACGCTGATCAGCAGGAGAACAAGCCCCCCTGAGCCCACGGGTACAGAGCAGCATCTGCCCCCAGGAGGAGGCTGACCCAGGTCCCACCCAGAGGAGATGGGAGACGACATCCCTGGGGGCCACGGCTCCACCCACGGGTCCAGTACCAGCTCTGCTGCCCGAATGAGGTATCAACCCTTCCGCCTCGGTTTCCTCATCTGTCAAGTGAGGGCCCAAAGAATATCTCACAGGGCTGTGAGCAAGGAGCAAGAGGAACGTTTCCTGGGAAGCAGCAAGACTGTCACATAGTAAACACTCAATAAACGCTGGCTACTCCCACCAACACAGGACATGCAATAATACAACGCTGGAGTCAGGAGTCATGGCGGCCGGCCGTCCTCACTCACCAGGAATCGAGAATTTGAGCAACGGGGCAAATTTGGACCACTTATTTCCCCCCCACCCCTCCAGGCTGAGTTTCTTCAACAGCAAAATCTCCAAGGCCCAAAACAGTGATCTGATCATGGCACTGCCCATCATCAGAACTGTCATTTATTAAGCGCTGACTGTTTGCCAAGACCTACACTGAGCACCATGAGGACCGACTTTTTTGAATCCTCTCCAGCAATGCTGCTGCAAGGCAGGAACAATTATGACCTTTATTCCACAGATGAGGAAACTGAGCTAAGCTGAGACGTAAGGTAGTATGTGGCAAAATCAGAAATCCAGCCTAGGTCTCTGTGTTGGTCAGCTTTCTATGGCTGTGACAAAATACTTGAGAAAATCAGCAAGGAGGAGAAAGGTTTATTTGGGTCCATGGATTTGGAGGTTCAATTCCATGGTCACTTGGCTCTGTTCTGGGCCTGTGTTGAGACAGAGCTGCTCACCTCATGAGCCAGAGAGCGAGGAGGGGGCTGGGGGTCCCAATATCCCTTTCAAGGACACATCAGGCCCCGTGACCTACTTCCCCCTGGAATTAGGTCCAATGTCCTAGTTTCCACCAACTTCCAACAGCGCCACCACCTGGACACCTCCAAAATTGCACTTTTGCAGGTATTTCAGATCCAAACCAGAGCCGCATCTTGGCCTCACAGCCAGGGTTTAGGGTCTAGGGTTTACTGCTTTATCTCAATTGGTAATTGTCCCAGCTGAGTCCCACAGATCCCACCCCTGAGGTCCCCAACTGAGCACTGTCATCTCCCACCAGGCCTGGCCCTCGCTCATCTCCAATCACCCTCCATCCACCATAGCTTCAGAAATGAACTCTCACTAATGGCCAGTCACGTGTCGGCCTAATGGATGGGATGCAGACTCCCATGAAAATAATGAAATTAGCGAGCTTCGACTTTGGTTACATCGCACGGCACGCAGACTCCAAATAATTACCACCCCACGCCCTTTCCCCCGAATTAAAGTCCGTTATTTATTTAAGGTCTTTGGCTGGGCCATCTCTATTAAGCTCACATCATCTGTTTGGGGATGGATTTTTTTTTTTTTTTTTGGCTTGTTGGTTTAAAGATGATCAGGCCATTCCCCCGATTAATAAAGTCGTAAACACGGAGACGGCTTCTGGGCCGTCGTGCGCACAGGCAGAGGATCTAAGTCAAAGAGTAATTCTTTGGAGACCTGGATTTGGTTGGGGTTGGGGTTGGGGTTTGGTTTTGTTTTTCTTCCAAAGCATGGAAACAACGAGAAAGAAGGCTTTTGAGCTCCAGGAACTCCAATTACACTGACATTTCTGCTGTGGAAACACATGAAGATCCGTTCTGCAGGAACCCAGTGAACTAGCTAATCAGATTTCCTTGGATAATTTGCTCCAAAGGTCAGCTGCCTTCAAAAGCACCCTGTGCCTCATCATTCAGTGAGGCAGGCTACACACGGGCTGGGACTTGGAACCAGGCATTCCCGGGGGCAAGGGAGTAAATCTGGAATTCATTTCTGCCCAGATCCTGCTGGCTCGGCCTTGGCCAAAGCCCCATCTAATTTTGTGTTTAGCAAAACCACCACCAGAGAGAGCCCTCAGTGCCTGGAGACCCGGTCTCTGTCTCCAGGATGGGTCTCTCTGTCTAGCCCCAGGACATCAAAGATGACGATGACGGACTCATCTGAAACTTGCGTCTCGTTGACAGATTTCAGGAGAGGGTCTTGTTGATAATCTCAGGGAGGGGTGACCAGGCCTAGGTTAGAATCACCAAGTCGCCGTCTACCAGATGCCGGACCCCAATTCCTCAAAGTTACCAAGGTGAAACACAAAGACGGAGAAATTGCCCCAGACCCAGAGGGACCGCGGGACTGTGAATTGGATTCCAGACCGAAAAGGTCATTCGTAGGAAAACTCGTGGGATCCAAGTAAAATCTGGAATCTGGTTAATAGGTTCCAGCGTCGGTATCTTGAGCTTTGACAGAGGCACCGAGGTAACGTGAGATGATAAGATTGGAGGGAGTGGAACTGGGGGTTATGGGAGCTCCCTGAACCAGCACAGCAAGCCTTCTACACGTCGGAAATCAATTCAGAATTTTTAGTTTATATTTACTGTTAAAAGAATAATGATAATAACTCCACTAGGTTCCTCAAGACAACGAGGAATGGAACCACCATATAACCCAGTTAATCCCACGCCTCAGTATTGACCCCCGAAAAACTAAAATCAGCACACTGCCGTGATACAGTCGCTTCGGTGTTTATAGCCAAGCAACTTACAACAGCCCAGATAGAGAACCCGCCCAGGTAATGCATCGAGAGGTAAATGGATGAAGAAAATGTGGTCTAGGTTCACAAGGGAGTAGCACTCAGCCATAAAGAAGAATGGAATCATGGTGCTGGCTGATGAACGGATGGAGCTGGAGACCATCGCGCTAAGTGAAATAAGCCAGAATTAACAAAATCATGCTTCGCACAAGTGCAAATACGCCACAGGGAATTCCACCTTTATGTATCTCTCTGAAGCACCCGTTAAAAAAAAAAAAAAAACAGAAGTGAATGGGAAGTAGACCAATAGAGAAGAAGGAAGAGAGGAGGGGAAAAGGGAGGGGAGAGAAAGAGGGAGCACCAGAGGCTGAGATGGGGCACATTGCCATCTCCACGAGGCCCTTTTTAAAATTTTTTTGTTTTAATCAGTTATACATGACAGTAGGATGTGTTAATGCACTTTGATGTGCCATACATGATGGGATGTAATTTCTCATTTTTCTGAGTGTACAGGTTTGCAGAATCGTGTTGGTCCTGCAGTCACATATACACAGACAGTAATAATGTCTGTTTCATTCTACTGTCTTTCTTATCCCCAAATCCCCTCCCCTCCTCCGATCACTTCCCTCTACCTAGTCTAAGGTAACATATTCTTCCCTAGTGCCCCCCCACACCTTATTGTGGATTAGCATCCACATCTTAGAGAGAACATTCAGCCTTTGGTTTTGTGGGGTCGGATTATTTTTCTTGGCATGCTATTCTCCAACTCCAACCCTTTTACTGGCAAACACCATAATTTCACTCTTCTTTAAAGCTGAGTAATATTCCATTGAGTATGTAGACCCCCACATTTTCTTTACCCATTCGTCTGTTGAGGGACACCTAGGTTGGCTCCACAGTCGAGCTATTGTGAACTGAGCTGCTACCCACATGGATGTGGCTGCGTCACTATGGTATCATGCTGATTTTAAGTTCTCTGGGTACAACCAGAAGAAACAACAACAGAATGTGAAACTAAAACTAAATCTAACCGTGACAGACCTTCTCTATGCGCCGGCAACAGAGAAGGGGGTTTCTCAGTTCCCCTCACCATGCCCACCAGCATCCCAACAGGACGGCAGCAGCCACACCACGTCACTGGCTCGGCTGCCGCTCCCCAGTCGGGTCCCCCAGCCCCGCCCTCAGCCTGCACCCTGCTCCCCTGAGGGGGGCCAGCCCCTGTACCGGAGCCCCCACCTGGCCAGGCACCGGTCTCCACGAGGGGGGACCAGGTCCTTCCTCTCCAGGAGTCTTGGAGAACTTAAGCAGCCACATCTCTAAAGAAGAATGGAAGTTCAGTGGTTGGAGGAAGAAAAGAACCTGCTTCCAAGAGAGGGTGCCATGCAAGCCAAGGCACCAAATCCCAAGACTCGGGTCCTCCTGGGGCCTCCCAGGAGACGGCCCTGGGCCCCGGAGCTTGAAGGGAGCATTTTAGCTCGGGGCCCCACACAGGAAGACCTGGACCCAGGTGAAGACCCGGATCCACCCAAAGGCGGTGGGTGGAAAGACTTCTCCAAAGATGCTGTGGACACGCTGCAGGGACCCAGGGGCCCAGCCACAGGGACCTCAGAGCAACCATCTCTCCTGCCCTTGAGCTCTGTGCCCACCCTGGTTCCAGTTGGAAGATGTTCCCTGCCACCCTCCCTTTCCCACTCCTAGTCCCTGCTCTGCATGATGCATCTTTCGTCCCCAACCCTCTTACTCTAAGTCATACTCCATCTCAAATTGTCACCCTGAGGGTCTCACTTACTTGGAAAAAAGGGGTGGAGAGGACGGGAGATGACCAATGCCAAGGGGAGCTATCATGGTATGAGCTATTGCCCTACCTGACCGCCACCCCATCTTTTAACTACAAAGGAAGAGGGTCAGTCCCATTTCTCACACAGGAAAATCAAGGCTCCAAGAGCTGAACAGCCTCACCATACAGCCTCTAGTGGAGGCAGGGGTGGGGAGTGGATTCCAGCAGGCCCGACTCGGCCACCTTCTCTAGGGCACCTCACGGTCCTGCAAACGCCTCTTTGCCCATTTATTAAAGCTCTGTCTCCCTTGAAGCCAAACACAAGCCCATAGGTCTGGGCAAGAATGTGAGCTGAATATCAACACCTGCTTTAAAGAGGTCTAGACTTCTCTGACAGATCCCTGACGCTCCACACCTCTAGCCTTGGAGCGGCTGGAGGACCAGCAAGGAGAGTTTTTCCAAATCTCTTTTTCAGTGGCTCGGTGGAACAGAGCTGGTCTAGCTTCTAAAACCAGAGCCCGATGCCTTTCTCCATTCTGAAAAAAATATGTAGGGAAACGGATGGATGTGTAGATGCATGGGTGGATGGATGGGTAGGCGTATGGATGAATGGATGAATGAGTGGGTAGGTGGATGGATGGGTGGATAGTGGGGTGGATGGATGGATGAATGGATGAATGAGTGGATAGGTGGATGGATGGGTGGGTAGAAGGGTGAGTGGATGGATGAATGAATGAATGAGTGGGTAGATGGATGGATGGATGGATGGATGTGTGGATGGGTAGGTGGGTAGATAGATGGAGAGATGAGAGGACAGGTATATGGATGGACATATAAATGGATGGGTGGGCGGAAGATAGATGAGTGGATGGGTAGGTGGATGGATGGATGGATGGATGGATGGATGGATGGGTGGGTGGGGGATGGATGGACAGAAGGATAGATAAGCATTTTTAAGTATATAATATTTCTGAAAGGGATCATAGGGAGATATTAATGGCATATGCCACTCCTGGGGAGAAACAGAGTAGCTGAATGAGTATGGAAATGGAAGATACATTTTACCATCTTTTGTATCTTTCAAATTTTGACCCATGTATGATACTTACTTGAAGAATAAATAGCAACATGGAATTCTAAAAGCTCCTTGGTCAGAAAGATAGGTATGAATGGATGAATGGAAGAGTGAATTACATGTTATAAATAATAAATTTTAAGTATGTTGTAGTGTTGAGAGAAATTGGTTTGCCAGGGATTTTTCTTTAAATCTTGGCACCGTCTTCTATTTTTCTGTATAAGCATCTAACGTGATGCATAACCAACTTAGCGCATCATCAATTATGAAACTTTTGTTATTTTAAGTCAACCATGTCTGGGGGTTGTGGGGTTCTTACAAAAAGCATCTTGACTTCCTGGTTTGCCTGCAAAAGTCTGCTCAAGCCCCCTCTGCAGGGGTCTCGGGGAGGGACCACAGGGTTGAGACCCAGGAGCACATGGTCACCCGGTTTTCTGACTCAAGCTGTAATTGTCATCTGGGCACAAACCTGGCATGAGAGCTGGGCCTCCCAACACCGCTCTCTGCATCCGTGGGGGACCCAGGGACAGAAGGTGAGGAGTCAGACCCTGCCGGGAAAGAGGTAATAAGACAAACGACGTCCCCGGCCACCACCGAGAGCTTTTCCAGGAAGAAAAGGAGAGAACAAACTCTGGGCTGGGGAAGCTTCCTCTCTCTTGGTGTGGAAATGGAGCGGCGCTCATTCAACGCTGGGTTTGGGGGCTTCCTGGGGAGCTGTTGGCATTCCATGTCCCAGAGAGCAGAGCATCATCATTAGACCAGACCCCACAGAGCTGCAGGAGGGTTACCCGCTCCCGAGAGCTTCATGCTCCAAGTCAATATCTCAACCACAATCCAAGACAGACAGAGGCAGCGTCTGCACGCACCCAGCGTCTATAGTAAGTGCTAAGTTAGTGCCTGGATGGGGAATGTCGGCAGGTGTGACCAGCTCCTTCCAAGGTCCCTGGGTGTGGTGTGGCAGGACTTGACAGGTGATTTAGAGGTTTAGCTATGGGGCACAAGTCACCATTCTATCCCTCCTGGGGCGGTTTGGAAAGCCCACTTTTCTCATCAAGAAAGAAACAGAAAAGCCACTGGCAGCGACGGCTCAATAGCGCCATCTAGTGGCGAGCCCTGTCCACTTCCATGAGCCTCCCTGGGTCCCACCCTTGCCCAGCGTTTTATGCACCCGGATCTGTGAGTCCCAGGGACCTGGACAAGACAGAGTACCCCAGGCTGGACCAGTAACTAAAGACGCCTTCAAGAAGGAGATACTTGAGTCAGGTCTTCGAAGAACAGACGTCCAGGCATCTCCAGCCAGGAGGACGCGCCTCATGAGGCCCGTGGATGGTCCGGTGGCAATCTGAGGCTGGAAGGCGGGTCTGGACGGGCGGGGACCCTCTCCTTGACCACCCTGGGTGTTTCCACCTTGGGAGCAGCACCTCCCTGATCTCCCACACAAGCAGTACCCACCCTCCCCAAGGGAGGGGGTACTGTCACTGTCTCCCGCATGCAGATTAGGAAAGTGGGGCTCACGCAGGCTGACCCTCTCCCGGAGGTGGCCGAGCCAGGATTCCAGCCAAGGTCTGCCCGACTTCAAAGCTGGCTCTGGCCCCTCGTCCCAGGCCTCTGCTGTCGCTTGTGACAATGACAGTGTCACGTAGGAAATCACTCAATTTCAACCCCAGGGATCCCCAGACCCTCTGTCGGTCAAACTGAAGTTTCTGCTGAAGCCCTTCAGGTTGAGAGTCCCAGACCCTCCTGTCACAGGCACCTGGTCACCAGGTCTTTGAAAGATTGGGAGGGAAAGGTGTGAAAATGAGAAACCGTGATGGTTCATGGTGTCCACTCGACTAGGCTAGGGGGTGCCCAGATAGCTGGTAAGATGTCATCTCTGAGTGTTTCTAGAAAAGACAAGCATTTGAATCAGTAGAGGGAGCAGAAATCACCCCTACCAGGGCTGGGGCTGGAGCTCCGAGGCAGAACACTCCCCTAAGACAAAAGAGGCACTGGGTTCGATCCTCAGCACCACATAAAAATAAATAAAGGCATTGTGTCCACCTACAACTAGAGAGAGAGAGAGAGAGAGAGAGAGAGAGAGAGAGAGAGAGAGAGATATCGCCCACCAGTGGGAAGGAGTGAGATCCAGCCTGTTGAAAGCCCCCAGAGAGAAGGTGGAGGAAGGGCACCTGTGCCTTGGGCTTCCGCTGGACCATCCAAAGCTCCTACCCTTGAACATCAGAGCTCCTGTGCTTGGGCCAGCTTCCCTGCTCCTCCAGTTTGCAGATGTCAGACCACGGAATGTCTCGTCCTCTGTGACTGCATGAGTCACGTCGGCATCTGTCCCTGGGGAACACTGGCTGAAACAGTCTGGCACCCAGATCCCACCTCTGCTTCAGACTTGCTCCAATGTCCAAAACCGAGTTCCCAGTCTCTTCTCTGGCTCCTCCTGTGCCAACCTCACTGCGGGGGACTCTCCTTCTGCTTGTTCCTCCCCTCCTGCCACATTTTCTTCCTTGCCTTTCCCTGAACACAGGAGATTCCCACCCCAGGACCTTTGCACTGGCCACCCCCCACACACACACCCCACCCCCGCCTGGAAGTGCTTTGCCTCAAATACGCACATGGTTTGCTGACCCATCTCCTTCAAAACCTTTTCACAAATGTCACCATCCCAATACAGCAAGCCTGGCCATTACCACTCCCAACAGCAAGCCCCAAACCTCTTTATTTACTTTGTATTCCATAACCATTGGCACCACCTTCTACATTGCTACCCAGAGAAATCATTTTTAATGGTTTGAGGTCTGGCTTTCCTGACTAGGATAAAAGTATCCCAAGGAATGGTAGAGCCAAGGTCTATGCAGCGTCCCCTACAAAAGCACTTTATCTCTGAGGTATGTTTGAATTTTCTATAAACCAATATTGGGGTAATGTCCCCAAAGGCTACAATCTCATCTGCTTGATTCAGAGGTATGCCAGGTCTCTTGGTCCATTTTCTGTTGCTGTAACAAAATGCCTGTCACCAGGTACTTTATGCAGAATAGATGCTCGTTTGGCTGATGGTTCTGGAAGCGGACCAGTCCAGGAGCACGGTTCCAGAACCCACTCAGCTTCTAGTGCTATTTATAGCATGGCGAGGGTCTCCCATGGCGAGACAGGGCGAGCTCGTTAGCTCGGGTCTCTCTTCTCATAAAGCCACAAATGCCATTGTGAGGGCCCACCCTTGGGACACCATCTGATCCAAATGCCTCCCAAATGTCCTGCCTCCAAATACTGTTAACATAGGAATCTGCAGATTAAGTTTTCAAAATGAGCTTTGGGAAAACACACTCACACCACGGCACCAGGTGTCTGGAACGGGATCCGACACTTAGTAGCTGCTCAATAAACACTGAGTGAAGGAATTGTTGAATAGAGTGAGTCGCTTCCGGCTAGATGTTTCCTCTCTCTAACTTCCATGTGTGGACTTCAAAGGGACAAAATAGTAACTGTTTTCATTTACTCTAGAAGCATGTGCGCATCTGATACATATCTGCAACTGCTGGGCACCAGGGATTATTCAGCTATGAGCGAGCCGACCAAGTCCTCCTCCTCCCGGAGCTTGGGATCCAGGGTGGTCAACAGCCAGTTTCATGCACCTCCAATGCCATCCCTGGGCCCTCCTAGTGTCCACATGCCCCACCTCAGCCTGGGGGGGTTCAGGAGGGACGTCTTAGCTGAGTGGCCTCTCAACTGCATGCTGAAGGATGGGAAAGGAGGATCCTCAATATTCTCCTCCTCCTCCTCCTCCTCCTCCTCCTCCTCCTCCTCCTCCTCCTCCTCCTCCCTTGGTAATAGAATCCTAGTATGTCCCTACAACCCACACTTGGGTAACAATGTACCCATCCAGCTAAAAATCTTCACTAGTGTCTCTTGAAGCTAGAGCAGGCCGGCTGACCAAGGACAGGTAGGCAGGGTGTGGCTTTTGTCCTTTGGCCCTTTGTCTTTCCTCAGCTTCCGTGCCTGCTGACATGATCTGTGGAGGCCAAGCAGCCCTTTTGCAGCCATGAGGATGGAAACCGCGTGGAAGAACAGGAAGATGAAAAAGCTGAGGTCCCTGGAGGCATCACTTGCCTGACACGGAGCTTATCATTCATTCAAATCAAATAAAACCCTCCCTGTTCAAGTCATTGGAGTATGGCTTTCCGATATCTATAGTCACAGGCGATCCCATCATCCTTTGTTGACGAGGGTCAGGGAATAAAAGTGAAATGTCCTCAGCCCGGGCTACCACGTGCGCCAAAGCCTCGCCAAGCCCGTCCAGGCGGGAGCAAAAGCTCAGCACAGCTGGAGTGGAATGGATGGAGAGAGAGGTGTTGAGTAAAAAATCCCCAAAGCCAACAAAGAACCTGTCAATCAAAGTTTTGTAAATCAGACTGGCAAAGCCACGAGGAGCCATCGCAAGCGGCTCAGGGTGGGCAGCCCCGAGAGGGAGAGGCATGGCCTTCAGCCGAGGGCCAGCCAGAGGTCCCCAACACAGACCGGGGACAGTCACACCAAGCTGCCACCACCTGGGTCTACTGCACACGGAGACGCCCACAGCACCTCTGTCCCTCTCCGTGCAGAGCTGTGACACTCCGGCTCATCTGGGCAAACACAGTCACTCCCAGGCCAGGTGGCTGCCCAAAGTGGCCTTGGCCCGTCCCTCAGGTCCCTGGGCTCTCTCCAGCAGACGGCAGCGAACACCTCAACGAGGGTTTGATCAATGGAGGCCGCGACGCTATTGACAGAGTTCTGCGGTTTCTGCAAATCGCCCGGCGCCCAGAGCTCCCGGAGATTAATCTTCACAAATACGGGGCAGAGGGGGAGGAAGAAGCCAAGTCGATTTAGTCTCCGATTATTACTTTCTCCAGAAAGCACTGAAGAGTCAAAAGTTTAACTGATGTACGTTGGACAGGGAGACAAATCCAGAAATATCTCCCCATTACCTGGCCGCTTCCAGGAGACATTTTTCACGGCAGCAGGTGGGCTGGCCCTTTCTAAGTCAGGAAGGAGACCAGACACCGCCACAGGGCATCGACGTGGCCCAGGGCCCAAGCGCCAAGCAACTCGGGGCCGAGAATGGGTCCTGAGCCTACGGCGTGCCCTTGAGGACACACACATCCACCGATTTCTTATTTTCATTTCACGCTGCATAGATCTTTGGAAATTATACTGACTGTTCCTTCTTGGAATATGGTGGATTTGTATTTTTTTGTTTAAATACAAAGAAGTAATTGGCTGGGTACAGTGGCTTAAGCCTGTAATTCCAGCAGCTGAGAGGCTGAGGCAGGAGGATCACAGGTTTGAAGCCAGCCTCAGCAATTTAGGGAGAATAGAAGCAACCTAGTGAGACCCTGTCTCAAAATTTTAAAAAAAAAAATATATATATATATAAAGGGGCTGGGGATGTGACTCAGTGGTTAAGTGTCCTCGAGTTCCATCCCTGGAACAAAAATAAATAAATGTGCTCAGCCTCTCTTGGCCTCCACTTAGACCTTAGAGAACAGAAGGCCTGCTCGTCCCCCCCCCCCCCCCCCCCGGTCGGTCGCGGGCACTGGGCTGGATGATTCTCTCCTGTAACGGGGGCCGTTTAGCAGCATCTCGGGGCTCCGCCCACGAGGTGCCAATCACAGCTACCCCACTTCACCCCTGCTTGCCACCAAACCCAAAATATCTCCAGACATTCCCAAATGTCCCCAGGAGCAAAACTCACACCCGTGTGGAGTAACAAGCCAATGGGTCGCATAAAGAAAAAGAGGTGGGAAAACCTGCTCTCTGGAGATCCTTCCCCACGTAGTCACCAACGTCTTCTTCGCTGACATCCAACGTCACAACCAGAGAACTCGAGGTGACCTTCCTCTCTGTGCATCATGAGGTCAGGGCCAGCTCTCTGGTGTGCCTCGGGCGCAGTCACACGTGCCCCCCTCACCTGGGGGACCCCGTTCTGCTGGTGGTGTCTTGAAGTCCCTGGCATCCTCCCCGGGCCCTGGACCCTCAGGTCACCCAGCCAGCCTGCCCCGGGCGCTTGAGGAAAGGCAGGGTCCCGGGTCACCCCTGCTTTGCCACGGTTCAGCCCGACAGGCGCGTCGGCCAGCGGCATCTTGATTCCCCAAGTTAATCTGGGAGCTCGGGGGTGGGCGGGGAGGAGGGGAGTTTCCTTTCTACAACCAGAGGAGGAGCCGTGTCTCGTTTTAACTGCAGAAAATGCACAGCCGGGACCCAGGGACGGTAGGAACGGAACCCAGGCTGGGGGGATCAAGGGACATGGTGGAAAGGAATGCGAAAATATTTCAACTGTCCCTTCTCTCCATTTTTTTACTCCAAGGTTAGCCAGTTCTTAAAAGGAGTGAAAAAGAACAATTTCTTGGTAAAACTAAAAAAGTCACATTTCTGAGCCTCGGTTTGCTGAGCATGGGGGCTGGGAGTGGCCTGGGACTGTCCCTGGGGTCAGAGACAGAACTGAGTTCTTCCCAGGAGCTGGCTCCGGGTGACGACCTGCCAGGCGGCTCCAACGTCACGCGGGGTGACGCGCGGTCAGAGAGCAGAGCAGAAACGCCTCCCGAGCCCTTGGCTGTGAGAGTCCCCAGATCCACCCGGCAAGCGACAAGAGGACGTTTGGAGGATTCGGCAGAATCACAGAAGCCAGGCCAACGTCTCTCCAAGGGGACCCCGTCGGATGCTGCAAATAAGATGCCGGATTTTTTTTTTTCCAGAGGAAAAATATCAAAAATAGTTTCTTTTTCTTTTTTTTAAACTTCATGAGGGAGGATTTCCTTGCTCTGCTGGAGCCTGAGGAATATTGAGAGGAGCAGATCTGGAAGCCGGAACTGGAGAGAAGTAACCTGCATGATAAAAAGGAAAAGGGAAGGGGGTGGGGTGGGGGGCAGAGTAGAAGGTTCCGGAAGCCAACGACGTGAGCCAGAAGAATTCTCTCCAAAGACGGCGTGCTCCAGGGGAGTCACCCGGGCTCCGGGGCCGGGAGGCGATTCCCCGTAAGCATTGGGGACAGACAGGGTCCTGCGCTGGGCTCCTGGGGGGAAGCAGGGCACTGGAGCCGGCAGCCCATGGGATCCCAGGAGACCCCTCCCCAAGTTAGAGCAAGCTTTGCCCAGATCTCCGAGGATCAGGAGGACCCCATCTGGCCTAGGTCGTTCTACTTTGTTATAAAACGTCTGACAGTGACATGGGACCGTGGGGTCAGAGGGCAGGAGCACTTCTCTGCCACCTCTGGGTGACATGCCCTGGGTGGCAGTCTCTCACCCTGGGGCTCCACACTTTCCCGGTCCCCGAGGCCAGCCTCTGCCTCTGGATGCTGGGAGCCGAGCCCACCCTGGTGGCCAGGACCACCCTGCTACCCACGGCAGGCTGCAGTGCTGGAGGGTCCCGCGTTGAGTCCTCCTGTGAGCCAGGCGCTGCGTCCACTCGAGACTCTTCAGCCATCCATGAGTCCCTTCCTCAGGGACAGTGTGACCACAGAGTACTCAGGGAACCCCAAGACCACCACTACGGGGTTCAAGCTCCCATTCCCGATGTAACCATCCTCCTCGACAGCCGTGATCGCCAGAATTAACTCAAGAAAAGCCAGACCTGTCGGCCCCACCTGGTCTTCCAACATGGACGTGGCGTGGACAGTCGATCGGGGAGGGTGAACGTGGGGACGTCTTGCCTTTGTTTGGTGGCCGCTGGCCCTGGGGCCTCTTTTGGAAGGACACTAATCCCATCAGGAGGGCGCCAGCCCGTGACCTAATCGGTTCCTGAAGTCCTCCTCTCCTAGCTCCATCACATTGGGGGTTCAGGGTCCCCCACGTGGGGGACACATTCTGTCACAGCGAGCACACGAGCACTCATCAAGCGGATGACCCACGTCCGTGAGCTCCTGGAGGCTGTGAGCAGCGGAGCATGAAGTTCAGGGTCCTTGGGGCCTGAACGGCGGGGACAGGAGATCCTAGGAAGAGGTCCACGCCCTCCTTCCCGTCTGCACCTGATGAGAGGAGCCGGGGAGTCACTCTGCCGTGGGGCTGGACACACAGGGGCTCGTCTGCCACCAGCACGTCACACGGGGACTCTAATCACCTGCTCCCTTAAATGGTCAAGGAACACGAGGAGGCAGGACCACAGGACTCTGGGGTGGAGGCCACCCGTGAGGAACCGTCCCCTCAAAAGCACCTCACACGGGGACCCTAAGATGCCACATGAGGGCAGAACCAGCATCCCATGTCCCCAGCCCAGGACCTGACCCCAGGCTAACCCAATACGACCTCAGGGACACCTTGTGAAAGCCCCTGGGTCCACGGCCACTCTCAGGAGGCCACGCTCGGAGGTTTGTGACCCCGTCTGTCACCATGGCCACGAGCCGCTGCCACGCTCCGTCCCCGATTCTGCTTCCTCCTCTGTCCCCCAGTGCCCTTCTTCCAAGGGGTCACTAGGAGCCGAAGTAATCGGCTTCAGAAGGTAAATCCACTGTAACTCATAATTTCTGAAACTCAGCTTGAGAGACGGCAAATAATCCCGCCAAGAAACCAAAGCAGAAAGAGCCGGAAATGCTTGTGTCCCTTCAACCCCACGACCAAGACGTCAGAGGACACTCCACGGGGAGGACGCACTCAGCGCCACCTCCCTTCCTGCCCCAGTACCTGTGTCACCTGCCATGTCCCCCGTGTCCCTTCTCGGCCAACCCCACGCCCACCTAAATCTTTGGAAAGATAAAGGAAAGGGGGTGTTTAAACCAAGGTGACCCATGCCCAGGACCCACGTCCCCTCCTCGCCCTCCCTCTGTCCACCTGCCTCACGTTGACCTTCTCCTCTCTCCCACACGCCACGCGACTGGGCGACCAAGTTCCGCGTTCAGTCTTCTATCGGGGGTTCTTTGATTTGCCCAAGCCGACGTGAAGGTCCCCCCACCCCCGGTTTCTATGACAACCTCTCCGCGCATTCAGTCTTCATAGAGATGAGTTATTGCTTTTATGTGCTCAGACCCCAAGACAACAGGGAAATTAACATAATGCGGTCCTACCAGGAAAAAAATAATCAAACCATCAAAACCCTCATAGCCTCCCCAGAACTTCACAGATCACTTCCAGTGAAAAGGGACCAAAGAGAAATGAGGCCCTGGCGTCTGACAACGCTGTTAACATTAGAGATTTCATTTCAGATGCATTTAGATGAAGCCAGACCATAATGGGGTTCCAAAAAAAAAAAAGTGCACAGACAGAGAAGGGAACGGAAGGGGAGCGGATGTCAAGGCAAATTTGCTTTCAGATCATCAATCCTCCCATCGCACCTCCACTCCAGTCTCTGCCATGCTAGTCTTCCTGCCCCAGGACCTTTACACACGCCGCATGCTCTAGTGGCCAGACAAAGCCTGGGCACTGTCGTGGTTGCTTGCCACGGGGATACTGAGCACCGAAAGGATGCAGGCAAGGCACCCACAGCACCTGCCAATCCCCCAGGGCAAATATCATCGCCAGAGACTGGGATCGGGGAAAGGGAGACGAGAATTCAATCCAAAGACAGGCAAGAAGTGCTGAGGGTCAAAATGGAGCCAAGACATGAGAAGAGGAGAAAGCATCAGTTCAAAGGGACCTAGACCTGAGCCAGGTGCCGGGACAAAGGGCCAAGCATGGGAGACCCTGTAAGGGGGTATCCACGGTCCTTCCTGCCACCCCAATAACCCCAGCACCCCCTTTGCTGCAAGGACATGCCTACAGGACAGGCCAGTCTGGGGAAATTCTAGCTCACAGGGTTCCAAGAGTAGGGGTGGCTCTCCCCCCACCCCAGACTGCAGGACGACCTCTCAAACCGAGTCTCCCAAGCCTCTGAGCCTCTTGGCGGTTCCCAGCGGAGGAAGTCACTTCATTACCCATCCCTGGGGAAATGGCTCACTAGAGGGCGCTGTATCCACCCAATCAAATACCACGAAGCCACTAAAAAGGGTGACCATTCAGGGGTGAGCACTCCTGGTGACACGGCCCGTGACCACACAATAATGGCAAACATGAATCGTGTACACTCAGTATCTGTCGTCTCCCCACCTGGCAGGAAACACACGGGTCTCCGACAGGTTGGAACCAAGCAAAGATCTTGATCCAGCTCTGAACCAAATACAGAGCAAGATCTTTGGCTGGGCTCTGGGTCTTCAGCACCTAGGACAGCGCCCAGGCCGAAAACTGTCCAGGTAAGACTCACAACTCACGACGTCTGTTATCCAATCAAAAGTTACTTTTAAAAGTACTTTAAGTTTGTTAAAAGAAGGGATTCGGCCCCACTGGCTGGGGGTAAGACTGGCCTGAATCACACCCTCCAACTCCCAGAGGTCCTGAGTCCCTGGCAGCCGGGAGGAGTGTCTGGGTAACAGGGCTCAAAAGCACAGGGTGGGACAAGTTGGAAGAAGAAGAAGAAGGAGGAGGAGGAGGAAGAGGAGGAGGAGGAGGAGGAGACCAAATTGCCATGGCTTCAAGCAGCCACTGCCCTCACAGTTCTCAGGAACCCAGGCGGGACCCATCTGGGCGATGCCGAGGTCACTCCCTGGTACCCAGCTGGCTTCTGGGCTGATCTGAAGGGTCCACACAGCTTCAGTGACATGTCAGCGGCCCTCAAGGGGTGGGCTGGCAGCTCAGCGGGCCCCCTCTGCCTCTCCCACTCACTCTTGGGAGTCTCTCCGAGTCTTCCCTCCAGCAAAATCCCTAAAGACCAAGGCTCCCGAGGCCCGAAGCAGAGGCCGTCTGAGGACGAGGACCAGAACCTCCCTGGTATCGCGTCGATGGCCCTCTGGGGGGTCACAGCAGTCCCGGGTCAGCCCAGGCCCAAGGAAACAGACCCCACTCCTCAATGCAGGGTGCCTCCAAACTCCCAGAGTCACCTTTAGCCTCCCCGGGAAGCCAGGCAGGAGGTGGGGAGAAGCCTGAACCCCGGGGTAGAACCATCTAGAACCCCTAGGAGCTGCTGGGTGCAGGCCAAGTCGCTCTTCAAACACTTTTTAAATGATGGACTCATCTTTTGCTCAGATATCAGACGTGGCCGTGTTTACTTTATTGGGTGGATTTTTGGTTGTGCCGTCCCAGGTGCGAGGATGTCCTGGGTGCCATCCCCCTCCACCTCTTGCCGCAATTCTCCATGTGCATAAATTGCCTTTTTCAAATAAAAAAGTGGGGAAGGGCAGGGGGCGGGGGGGTGGCATGTCCAAAAGTTGAATCCTCATCTTCTGCAGCAGAAGAGTCAATAGAAAATGTCTTAAATTGATAAATCGGGAAACGGCTGCATAAGCATCTTATTTTGGAGTTAAACACCAGAAGACCTAAAAATGGAAACATTCCCAGCAGCCGTCTCTGGGAAGCAGGACTTGGGGAGGGGAGAGGCGGGGAGGGTCAGGAACCCTGGACACCCGTACGGTGCGTTTTCACTCTGTACTGTGCGCACGCGCTCCTTTGATTTTTTAAAAAAATCCAAAAGGGGAAAAAAAATAAGAAAAATCAGTGATGGTTATTTTTTAAACTATGTAATTATTAAAACCTAGAAAAAAAATCTCATTTTGCAAAATGGAAAAATAATGTGGATTACAAAACTACATGTTTGTCCGCCTGCTTCAAATAAAATAAAAAATCTATATGGAAAGGATTTTCTAAAGAAACGTACCTAGAAGTGGCAGTGGGTGGATTTTACTTCTTTTCTGGGTTGCCCAAATTCTCAGCAATGTCTCTAACTTTCATAATGAAAAAGAAATCAATTTATGACATTAAATAAATGAGCAGAGATTAAATAAAAATGTCAGAGGGCTCTCTGAAGAACTCTGGGCTGCAGAGCTCGACATGGGTTCTGGCCCCCGAGCCTCCGCCTACGGGTTCTGGAAGGGTCAAGTCAGCGACACCAACTCACTTGGTTCTAGAACATTCCCAGCAAGAATTCAGTTCATCCCGTTTTGATTCACCTTGACAAGCACTTCATAAGCCTCCACTGTTTTGGTTTGGATGTGGATGGAGCGCTCCTCCGGCCATGAAACAAACGTGTATCGAGGACCTACTATGTGGCAGACAAGATGCGAGGGGCCGGGGTCACAGTGGTAAGTGGGACGGGTAAGATGCCCAGGCCTTCGGAGCCGCAGGCCAGCGCGGGGGACACTCACACTGTATTCTGATAGGTGCTTTTGTGAGGGAAGGTAAAGGGCAGGCAGGGAGGGACTCATCTGGAGGGCTTCCTGGAAGAGGCCAGTCTCAGCTCAGACTTAAAGGAAGAACGACAGCAGATCAGGCAAACGAGGAGAAGCATTTCCAGCTCAGAGAAGAGACTACGCAGAGACTCAGAGACACAGGAAAGACGATGGATAAAGTCAAGGAAGCAAGAGTGACAAAAAATGACACCCCCAGGTCAGAAGCATCCATCCTCCAAGACGGCTCCCTTGCGGGCTCTGAACCCCTGGCCTGGAAGCCCGTCCTGCCCTCTGGGCTCAGTCGAGGTGCTTCTCCCCACCGTGCCCCGGTTCTGCATCTTCTCTGCCCTGGTGGTAAAACCTGCCTCATGATAATTAAATAAGATACTGGGTGCTCGTGAGAGCTGTTATGGCGCCCCAGCCACCGATCGTGGTTACAGCGGACACCGTGGAGCCCGCGCTGTGCCAAGCCAGCCACAGGCACGGGGTCATTAAGGCTCGGAGGTGGGTTTTATCAACTTGCCCACCTTACAGGTGAGGAGCACGGAGGCCAGAGAGGGTGTGCAACGTGGTACCTGCTGCTGGTGGCCCGCCAAGCCCCTTTACCAGCCCGCCCGTCCGTGCCCGTCTGTGCCTCTCAGCTGGGCAGACACTTGCTCCAGAGAATCCCCTGGGCCGACGGCAGCCTCTCACCCACCCTAGGACCAGCACAGCAGTGAGGTCAGAGAAGGTCCTGCCTGTCTGCTTCCCGGCAAAGGCAGCTCCCTGACCGCATGCTCCAGAGCACCACGGCGTCCCTGAATGGACCACCTCACCCCCATCCCTGTCTCGGGCTTCCAAGGAGCCCCACCTAAGTCACAGGACTCAGAGATTCAGACAGGTGTCCCCATCCCACAGGCCACCGTCACCTCTGAGTCTGCACCAGGGTAGCAAACAACGGGGCTGAGGCTGGCCCAGCTGCTGGGGAGCCAGACACCATCTCAGACTCGAGGGTCCACTCCCAATGGGACCAGCAAGTTCAACCCACCAGCTCCATGCTCCCAGGGCTCCTGCAGGGGACCAGGGGAGGTGAAGGGCAGCTGAGCGCAGGTGGGCTTTGGAGCCCCTCCCTGAACAGGAAGGGAGGGAGGGAGGGAGGGAGGCCGAGGGGAGCACAGACTTCAGACAGCCTGGCACCGGGAGCCCCCTGGCCTCCCAAGTGGAGCGTGTGTCAATCGCCAGCACAGCGTCCTGCACACCTTAGCTCTTCTCCTGTTGCTTGTCCTCTTCTCCGACCTTCAAGGTCGCCTGGGACCTTCATGGCAGAGCTGGGAGCTTTCTCGTTCCCCCCCAAATCAAAGAGACCCTCCAAAAGAGAAACAGCCCCCCGCCCTGCCCGGCCCCTGCCTCAACAGTGTATCTCCCTGACTCCATGCAAGAGGAGGCTTCACCCAGCTGAAATTATTCAAAACCGACCTTGAGATGGGAAACAAATTGGCCCCGGCGGCCAGGGATCGGCAAATGCGATCTAAATGCCCCAAGCAGCACCAGAGCCTTCCCCGTTGACAGCGAGAGTCAATGTGCGTCCTGGAAAATTCGGAGGAAAAAAAAAAATTAAAGGTCACCGCATTTGTAGGCGGAATGGATTTTCCCCGAGACCATTACAGACAGACCGTCTTAAATGGCAAGGATCCCAGGCTTGGCAGCTCCTGGGGGCCCCTGGAGGCAAAGAACATCACCCCAAGTCATGTACATCCAAGCTGATGCCCGTGGGCACCGGAAGCCCCCCAGCGCCCCTTCCCTGGCTGAAATTCCACCATCAGCCTGTGATGCCCTGGTGGGCAGCAGGCAGGAGGACCAGGAGGCAGAACAGCAAGATGGGTCCAGACAGGTGCGGTGGCGCACACCTGTCATCCCAGCAGCTAGGGAGGCTGAGGCAGGAGGATCGCAAGCTCAGAGCCAGCCTCAGCAGAACTGAGGTGCTAAGCAACTCAGGGAGACTCTGTCTCTAAATAAAATAAAAAATAGGGCTGGGGATGGGGCTCAGTGGTCGAGTGTCCCCGAGTTCAATCCCTGGTACCAAAAAAAAAATGATGGGTACAAACATTTCCGTAGGGGAGACCAAAACTCCAAGGCCAGCCTAGGAGGAAAGAGTAGGATGCCTACTGACTGGGAAGGAGAGTGGCCCAGAGGGACACGGGCAGAACAGGCAGGACAGTTTCTCGAGCAGCACAGGGACGCGGTATTCTCTGGTTTTATCCCAAGAACGGAATCCCTGTTGGTGGAGGCAGCCAACGGTCACCGCATCTTCAGGAGCAGCGCATGCTCAACTTCCCCGCGCATCTCCGTGGTCACCCTCTGTGAGAGGGTCCCGTTCATGCCCACTTCACAGAGAAGGTGGCTGAGGCTCAAAGAGGTACCTAGGAGGTCACCCAGATGACCGTGACAAGCCAGGGAACCGGCCGCTGCAGAGCCCAAGCCCGGTCCTCCTCACCCTATTCCACGTGGGGTACTCAGGTGGGGGGTGTCCGCTGGACTCGGGGGAATAGTAAAAGTCAACTCTCAGCATAAGCCAGTCAGTGGGGACCCCATTGTCCCAACAAGGAAATTAGCGTCCAGCAGAGTGGGGGGCCCTAAAGGGGCCTCTGCTGAAGCCGGACTCACAGAGCACAGCGCACAGTACACCTGTGTTTAAGGACAGCGATGCAAGGGACGTGCCCTTATCCAGCCAGGCTCTGCTGCCGCTGTACCCTCTGTGGTGGGAAGAACGCAATCCCCCGCCCCTCGGAGTAGGTGGGCTTTGCTCATGGAAACCAGGCGGAGAGATGGCGTCCCAGTTCCCAGATGCACCACTAAAACACACCAGGGGTTTCTGTCCACCCTCAGGAAGTGCCAGCCCCCACCAGGAAACCACGGCTCCTCCAGTCTGGGCCTCAGAAGCAAAGGCAGGGGTCACACTTGACCTTGACCTTGACCTTCAGCCTGAAGCAGTCTCACCCCACAGACCTATGAGCAAGATGGAAAGGCTCATCTTCATAACCACTGGGTATCGGGGACATTGTCACGCAGCTCCAGGTGGCTGGACCTTACACATGGCCGTGAGCGTATCGTATGATACAGGACATACACCTCCGGGGTGTCCCACAGAGGGACGTGTGACTATTGGCACTGTGTCCACGTGACGGAGACGCTAGAGGACACTGGTGCCCCCTTGCTCTGACACTGATCGGCGGTGTGCTCGGGAGCAGGCTCCTTGGCCCTTCCGAGTTCATTCGTCTTTTGTAACATGGAGATAGAGACATCGCCTACCTCACAGGGTCAGCTGAGGTCAAAGCCAAACGAGGTGCGGAGCGGGTTGGGCGTAGGGCCTAACGCAGTCCCGTTTGTCCACGAAACAAGCACTGAGTAACGGCACTGCCACGCCTCCTCCTGGTGTCCAGGACACAGTTCCTAGGTATGGAGAAAGGACAGCTGGGGGCCGGGAAGGAGGCAGCAAGCTCCGGCTGTGAGGTGGCCTCCCCAGCCCCGGGTACCCAGAGAAGAAGCCGTGTTTCCTCTGCGAGTGAGGGACATGCATGTGACCAGACCCAGCTGACAACAAGAAAATCCGTCCCTGCTCTGCACAGACATGTCCTTGGAGCCCTGGGCGAACCACAGCAAGAGATCAAAGACGGTCAGCCCTGGCCACAGCCGCACTCAGTGACAGTCCCCGCAGCTCGGCAGTCAGGTGGAGAACACAGAGCCCAGCGGCCATCCAGACATCGGGGGTCCCTGGGGCCAGAGCCAGGCCTCAGAGTCCACTGATCACAGCAGACACGCCACCAGCAAAGCCGGGAGGTGCCCAGGAGCTGCAGGGCGAGGTCAGCAGCAGCAACCCTGCCTGCCTGAGTCGGGCACCAGAGATGCCCTCCGACACGGGGGCCGGGAGGACTCGCTCTTCACAACACGATTCGTGCACTGCCCTCCAGGCCGCCTCCTGGTTCTCAGTCCTAATTGGCCCTTTCTCCGTCTCCTTAGAAACAGCCGCAGCAGTTAAAAGCGTGGTCTGGTGGGGTGGGACTGGCTGGGGTGGCATCCTGATTCTACTGCTCACCAGCTGCGTCCTTGGGCTGGACACAACCCCTGGACACACGCACCCCCTGCCCTTGCTGGGAGGATGGAAGGACACAGCGTCACAACACCTAAGTGACATGCTTAGCCCAGAGCCAGGCAAGGTACCCACAATCGTGCCCGTTACCAACTCTGTTGACCAATGAGGACACCCAGGCCCAGACAGGTTAAGCAATTTGTTCAAGGTCAGATAGACACACTGACCTTGACATCCAACCTTGGGACATTTGCCCTCTCACCTACCCAGGATGTATTCCTCCAATGCACTTCAAAGTCCCCTCAGGATGAACGTCCACCCACCTGGAGGCCCCCCAGAGGCCAGCTGACTCCACTCAAGGGCCTAACAGATATTTTCAGAGCAGGAGGAACTTGGCCGTGACCTCGGGAATCTTGTTCACAGGCAGATTCTGACTTGAGTTTAGATTCTGACAAGAGTTTAGATTTCTAACGAGCGCCCAGGTGGTCTGGCGCTGGTCATCGGGGACCTCTGTGCAGACTTCAAGTGCTGAAGTCCCAGATCTCTCCAGTAGGCCTGCCCCTCCCCCTAGGCCTGCCTTTAAAAGGGGGACAAACCCTACTGGCTTCGGTGGTGGAGACCCAAGCGAGGGGCTGTGCCCACAGCTGCCATTGACCAACGAGTAGTAGTGCGGCCATTCCCACCCTCCGACCATCCCTGGGACCACTTTGCCTTAAGCCGCCCTCAGTTTCCAAACACAGCTGGTGTCACAAAGGGAGAAACTGAGGCCGAGTCGGGCAAGGAACCACGTAGCTCTCGAGAACCAGGTTGAGAGACCTCTTGGCATCTCCTCCTCTGCAGAGCCCTCTCCCAGAGCGGACTCACCCACAATCCACAGGAGTCGGTTCACTCCTCCACCCTCCTCCATCTCCCCGGCCCCGCCCAGCCCCACCCTCCCCACTCCATGCCCCCCAGCCCACCCTACTTTCTCATCCTGGCTGGTACCATCCATTAATCCACCCAGCGCTGACTCCTGGTGACAGAGATGATGGACCGATCAGATATTCCGGGCAGGATGGAGAATTCCGATCACAGCCCAGTCGGATGCAGGGTCTCCACATCTCCTATGTTCCCTCTGGGCATAATCACCCCCCACCCACCCACCGCCCGCACGCCTTTGCCCCAACAATTAATTTCCCCCGACTCATTTCCCCTGCCTTTGAATGTTGCCTTTCCAGAGCACAATATGTTTCGGGAGCTGTTCCTCATCCCTCCCTTCCGCTCATGAATATTTCAAATGCAATAGTGATATGATCGCCCAACCTTAGAGGCACACCGACTTTATCTTATTTATCTTACCGAGATGCTTCGCATCCTGGGATTAAGTCCAACACCTCCTTTGAGAGGGGGTTGGGGTTGTCTTCCCCCCAGGCTGCTGCTGCCGCCGCTGCGGATGTAAATTGTGAGCAGCAGCCTGCCCTCCCCCTCCCCAGCCCTGGGCACAGGACCTGGCCCCGAAACTGCCTCCCCGCTCCCGTGCCAGCCTCCTCTGGGAGCCAAGTGGCAGGCCTCCTAATGGGTCCCTGCCGCCACCTCCCTCTCCCCGACTCCACCGCCTAATGAATTCTCTGTAAGCACAAAGCTCACGTGCCATGTGACCTTGGGAAGGTCATTCGCCACTCGGGGCTGAGTTTGCTCCTGTAACAAACATGAGGGGCTGAATATTCTGAGGTTCCCGTGACATGAGTGAGGGACAGAGCACGGGATCCTGAAGCAGACAGGGCGGCTCAAACCCACGCTCCACGGCTAACCAGCCACGGGGGCCCTCCCCTAACTCCACCCCTGTAAGCACACCTCGTTAGTATCAGCGGCCTCTTGGGCTCCGGGTAGGGGACCAGCCGTCCCTGTGGCCTGCCTGGGGCTTGAGGAGTTCCAGGGACCTGGAAGTTTCAGTACCAAAACTAAGGCACTACTGACCCCCAGAATGGACTGGTCACCCCAGGATGGACTGGTCACCCCAGGCAGCAGTGAGATTGACAGGCAAATCAGGTGATGCGCGGAAGGCTGGGCGCGCCAGACCAGCTACCCCCTGCAGAACCCCTGCTGCTACCGAGAACCCTTCTGTCCTGCGTTGAGAAGGAAGAGTTTTCACTTTTGATTGACAGTTTCCAAGACTCCTTTTTTACCAAAGCGATACAAGCCCACGGCAAGAGAGGCTTGAGAGGAACCGAGTCTTGCCCCAGGCCCCTCCCCACTCGACCCCCTCCCCAGAGGCAGGTGGCTTCAGCCCCTTTAGCTTCAGATCCCAGACACTCCCCACCACACTCACCCTTGTTCCCAACCTGGGCAGCCTCTCCCAGCAGAGTGACATCCCACGTTCAACAAGTGTCGTCACGGAGGAGGAGCGTAACCGGGAGCGGAGCAGCCCCAGACCCCTCAGTTGGGCCAGACGCTAACTTTTCAATGCTGGAACTCCGGGAGGTGGGGACACAGGTGGCAGGAGGAGGAGCTGCCTGTCGTGCCGTGGAAGTGCTTCGACACTGGCGAATGTCACTGAAGGTCAGCCTGCTTGTGGGGGGGACTCACCGACTGCACAGAGCCCGCAGGAAGGGCAGGACGCCTGGGCTTCCAGGCTGGGCTGGCCTCCTGCACACCTGTTTGGCATCTGGGTCTCCCTGGCAACCATCGGCACCATCATCAGCTGGTCCAGGTCAAGGAAAGTCCACTGGAGCCCGAGAGATCGGTGCCAGCAGGTAGATGCGATCCATGCAAGGGCCCGTGGCCTCCTGGCCGACCTCAAGGGGCAAGGCATCGGAACAGGTCCGGCCCTGGACAGGAAGAAGGTCCCACACCAGCTGCCAGCTCCCGGCCTGGCGCAGACCACGGGTGTTCACGGCTCCTACCTGGCAGGTGAGAAGCGGCACACACTGCATCGACTGGAGGGGTCCTTGTCAAGCCCTGGGAAAGCTGTCACCCTTAAAATCCAGACCCCGGACTGAGAAAGGAAAAAGCGGCCGACTTGGTCACCTTGAGGGGACAAAGGAAAGCCGGAATGTTCCGCGTCCCTGTGGCGCTACCACAACCAAACCAAAACCCCATCCCAGAGAGCTGTGTCGCACGGGGACAGACCCAGGCTGGAGAAGCCAGATGCACCAAGGACAAGCTTAGGTTGTGCTTCTTGGTTGACTTTGTCTGTTAGGTGTCTCTGGGACAACAGAAACCTGAAGAATAAAAACAGAGAGAGAGAACTCACAGAGCCAAGGGAAGAAAAGCGATCTCAAAACCCAAGGGCATCCTGAGCCCGAGAGCCTTTTAAAAGCCTCTGAAATCAGGCTTGCTTTGGCCCCGGTGGAGCTACCCGGCTCATTTCCTGGTTGCCCCCAGCTGATTTAATGTGAGGCTGAAGGTCAGACTCACTTCTCCTCCGGCTCTGCTACTGCAGCTGGGGACCACAAAACAGCAATCCCCCGCTGTTCGAATCTCACGGGGAGGCAGGAGCTGGTTAGCAATGCAGCCTCAGAACCACCCCAAGACCTTTGAATCTGAACCTCAATTTGAACAGGACCCCCACCCTCACCCACCTCCCCGTGAGTCAGGAGCAGACTCCAGGTGGAGAAGCCCTGGGCTGGGGACTCTCGGGAGAACCTGCTCCAGAGATCCTCTCTGCGGATCTCTCCTGCAGCTGCCAATCCTCAAGACGATGCCGTGGCCAGGAGCGGTGGCCACACCTGGGTCCCACCTGGTGGAGGGAGGGCGTGGGAGGAGGAAATTGAGCCTGGGGGTCCCACCAGACCCACAGGCCAGAGAAGGGCTGATCCTGAAAGCATATTAAAAACTACAGCAATTCAGCACAGCGACCTCGGGCAAGTCCAGAGAGGATGAATGATGCCAGCCACCACTTATTAAGTGCCTACTGTATGCCAGGCACTGGGCCCAGGACTTGAGTTACTCACGTAATCCTCCCAATACCCAAAAGGCAGATGTTAGCCTTATAACTATCGCTACTGCCGCTGTAATGGCGGGTACTATTTAATAAAGAAACTCGGGTTTCGACCAGTCGTTGCCACACTCAGCATGAATGAGAATCACCTGGGAGGTTTGTAGAATGAGCGCTATCTCAGGGTTGACAAATCAGCAAACCTAGGGCAAAGCCTGAGAATCGGTACCTGCCACAAGTTCCTGGATGGTGCCGATGCTGTCCACCCAGACACGTCCAGGGCAGGCATGAGCCCTGCAAGCCAGGAAAAGGCAGCTAAACCAAGTTAATGGCTTTAAGAAATCAGTCCCGAAAGTCCCATGCATGCCCCAACAGAGATGTGCCCCACAGCGTAATGCCCCATCTTAGCCAGTCCCCATCTTCACAGCAGGTACGCCCACCTGGGCTCCAGGAGATGCGTTACCCAGGAAGCAGGTGCAGCCGGCCTTTGGGAGCACCTTGGAAGCAAGCAGCCCTGCTGAGAAACACACTTGGGAATTCTCTGGAATTCACAGAATCAGGGAAGAGCCATTTCCTTCAGCCATGCACCTGGCTAGGATGGTGACAGTGTGCTCTGGACAGAGAGACTGGGGGAAATTATCACCGTAGCCCTGACTCCTATTTGCAAGAGTTTTCACAAGCTGGGCAGTCGGGCTGACCACTCAGGCAGAGTCACCCTGAACTAGAAATCTCTGGGTAAAAAATGGAGAGAATACTGCTTACAGAAGTCAGGCTGCCCAGGGCCAAGTCTGCAATCCACTGTGGCTGTGGTCCTTAGTCGAGGTGCTCAGCCTCTTGGGGTTGGGTCTTGGTATCTTCGTCTGCAAGTTGGGAATGACAGGAGCTCGGAACCTACAGGTTGTTGGAAAGACTACCTGAGCTGACCCATGTAGAACTCTCTGTAAGAGAGCTGGGATTTTGCAAGTTCCTGGTAAAGCTAGTTTATGATTATCAGTATCCTTATGACTACTGTGATTCTCATTGGCAAAAGTGTGTAGAATATTG